>NC_080380.1:30928551-31266966 GCF_014773155.1 Arachis stenosperma | reverse complement strand
ATCCATATACCACATGTTATCCTTTCTTTTGGATGCTAGGCAAACCTACAAAACAAGCTCAAGTGACCTTAGGTATCCAAATTTTTTTGGATCCTTTGATGTCAAACCATCTCCTTTGTCCCAAGCCATTATAATCACAAACAATTTTGTAAAACTTTTTTCTAATCATTCTTTCACTAAAGAAGCACTGAATAGGAAATAACCATTCCGGTTGCAAAATTCACAAAATCTTTGAGTTGTTGTTTTTCTGAAGCTTGTTGGGTTTTGAAACCTTATGTCACTAGAAGATGATGCCATGTTAGTAAAAGAAGGTTTTTCTACAGATTTTGTAGTTTTATGAAAACCCAAACCAGCTTTATCATAAAGAGGTTTTTAACTAGCCAAAAGCTGATTTAAGTTTTCAGAAATTTGAGCAAAGGTGGCTAAGTCTTCTTTAAGTATTTTTACCTCTTTAAGAAACTTCTCATTTTCTTCAAAATAGTTAAGATATGCAACTACAGAATGCTATTTTTCACAAGCTTTTATTTCAGCTTTCAACCGTTTGTTTTCTTTAACAGGATCAACAGCGGTTTCAGCCTCTCTCCATTTTTCTTTCAGAAAACCATTTCTTGCCTTCATAATTTCTAATTAAGACTCAAGATATTGGTTTTCACTTAGGAAACATTTAATCTTTCCAGAAAGATGATCAATCATGAGATGAGGGTCTTCAGTGTCAGGGTTATGAAAAACTACCTGCTCTACATGATTGGCCATGAGGCAGGTTTGAGACTTGGTTTCAGATTCTTCATCTTCATCAGAGTCATTTTCCAAGTCTTCCCAAGATGCCATGAGTCCTTTCTTCTTTCCCTTTTTCGCCTTCTCCTCCTTCTTCAGTTTAGGGCAATCAGTCTTGAAGTGTCCGACTTCTTTGCAATTGTAGCAAATCACTTTATTGAGATCCCTCTTTGGCTTCCTTGAGCTGCTTCCCTTGTTTCGTTCCTTCAGCTTTACCATTTTTCTAAATTTCTTAGCAAACAAAATAAAATCATTTTCAGAAGAGTTATCACTAGATTCATCATCCAGAGGTTCAGAAACAGATTTGAGAGCAATTCCTTTTTTTGTATCTTTTTTCAAATAAGTGTTTTCAAACGCAAGCAAATTTTCTCTCAAATCATCATATGTCATATTATCAATGTTGCTACTTTCGGCTATCACTATAGCTTTTATTTCCCATTCTTTTTTGAGACATCTCAAAATTCTCCTCACAAGCACAGATTTAGGATATGTGATTCCCATAGTATCCAAGCCATTGATGATGATGTTGAATTTTTCGAACAACTCATCTATCGTTTCTCCTTTCTTCATTGAGAACATTTCATACTCTCTGTTTAGCATGTCTATCCTGGTATTTTTCACTAGGGTTGTGCCTTCATGAGTGATTTGAAGTTTGTCCTAGATTTTCTTTGCTGTTGTGCATTTTGATACCCGTCAGTATTCCTCGAAGCTAACCGCACAGTTGAGCAAGTTGACAGCTTTGACGTTGAGCTCTACTATCTTTCTGTCTTCCTCAGTCCACTCGGCTTCACGCTTGAGAGTAACCACACCATCAACTCCTGTAGTGGTTGGAAATTTGGACCTTCAAGGATTATTTTCCAATGTCTATAATCTATGGATTGAATAAATATCTTCATTCTTTATTTTCAGTAACTATAGTTCTTTCCATTGAAGAGTGGAGGTCTGTTGCTTGACTGCCCTTCTGTCAGAGTTTAGGCAACCAAATTTGAGCCACTATTAGCCGCCATCAGGATCTTTTCTCCAAGCTGCAAAGCTTGATCTCTATGAGACCAAGCTCTGATACCAATTGATGGTAATCACTGGCTAAGAGAAGGGGGGTTGAATCTTAGCCTCTTTTTGCTGAGTGTCACTTTCTGCCCTTTAAAATAGCTTCAAGAGATTTTTCTGCTTTTTGCTCATAATCAGTCATGAGACATTTTCTTTTTGTCTCGTAACCAGTCAGGAGATATTTTTCAATTTTGTCTCCTACGTAATAGAAACAAAAATGGAGTAGAAGAGAAAGAGAGAATCATACCAAGAAGTATCCTGGTTCAATTGTTAAGTGCAATGCAGCCTACGTCCAGTCTCCATCATAACAGTGACGAAATTTCACTATAATCAAACTGATTACAGACACCAATTCTTCCCTAGGAACTACCCTTTTCTATCCGGGATAAGTTCAGAATCTATCCTCAATCCTGAACTTGACTTGGTCACCTACCAAGCTTTCAACTGCTAAGTGCTAACCCAACTTACAAGGAGATTCCCACAGAATCATAATACACAAAAAATAGATGTACAAAGGGCCTCTAAGACATCTATGGATTTTTCTTTAATTTTGTGCACTACCTTTTTCATCTCATTGGATTTTTCTTACAAATCTCACACTGTTTTCTTTTTTCACTATGAGACTTAGACAGACAAAACTAAAGAAAATACAAAATAAAACCCATTGAAGGAGAAAAACTTCTGTTAGCTTGGGTATCTATGAGAACTCTGTGCTTACTCTCCTTGTCTCAAGCCTTGACCGTTCACCCTTATTATAGAAGGAGAAGCTTCCAAGGTTGAAACGGTTCAACCGAGCCAACTTCTTCTTCTTCAATCCAAAAAGGCCGATTCGGATAGAGAAAAGAGAGAGGAAAAGCCGAAAGCAAATCAACATGCAATTACCTCTCTCTCATCCCTTCTCGTCAAGCTTCATCAATTTGAGCCTTCTATCTTGACTTTGTCCCCAAGAAAGAATTCTTACCCTTGATGAACCCTTGATCCTTGACAGCTCCATTTGTTTCATTTTTGCTTCTTCCTCTACGTAGCTACAGTAGCTACCTTCTGTGATGGATGAACAAAAGTGAAAACGAGCTTCACCTCAGAGATCTTCTTCTCTGACCTAATCGGATTTCTTCTACTTCAGGCATGGAGATCATGAAGCTTCTTCTCCACATCTTGCCTTTAGTGGAAAAGATCTTAGCCATGCCATACTGTAGATCTTCTTTTTGCAAGAGCCATCATCACTTTGGCCACTTGCTTGTTCATAGCTTCTATGTGATTATCTCTGATAGCTTCTTCTATCTTTATCTCTGATGGAAGTGACAATCTAAAAATAAGAGAGAGAAGAGAGAGAAGAGAAAAGAAAACTCTGGAAGCAATAAATGCAATTAAACCAAATTAAATCCCACTTCCATTCCCCTATGCCTAGTAACGTGTAAAGCATTAAAAGCAATCAAATCAATTTGAACTTTGTCTTTCCTGTTACCAATGCATGCAATAAATCCAAGTTAATTAAATTTTGAATTCTATAACCTATTGAAAGAAAGTAACTGTGGAAAGCATGCACCATTTCCTTTCTCTTTTCTTTAATTTTGGACCAACCCTTTTGTTTGATAAAAAAAAATTGTTTTGGGCTTCTCATTATTTCTCTGGTCCAATTAATATTTTGTGACGCAATAAACAATTCAGCCATAATGCTTAAAACATTTTTGTACTAAAGACTGAATGTTTCCTCAACACATTGGACTATGATATCTTTAGCCCAAAAGCCAAATCTGCACATTAGCAAAATTATTAATCAACCAAATAAAATTAACAACTTAATAATTTTTCAATTAATTATTTTTAATAATATTTGATCATCATCATATTTTAAAATTTTCCAAACTCAACAAATAATAAATTAACATATTTCAATATGATAAAAACATAGATAAATATAAATAAAATTTAAATTTAATCTTAAAAGACTAACATAAATCTCTTCATTAATTTTTTAGAAAATTAAAATATCCTTTTAGAATTAAAACTTTTTAAGTGTTGCTATAAGTTAGATATTAGAAATTAATTATAAAAATATTAAAATAAGTTTTAATCAATTTTAAAATAATCTTTTAGTCAATTTTAAAAAACAAAAATACCCATTTTGGATTATGTGTAAAAAACTACAATACTCCTTGAAATTAATGTTGCTTAATTTGAATTAGAATTACAAACCTGTACTTAATTTGAAAAGACTAAAATACTTTATTTAATTATTTAAAAAACAAAAAATATATTTTTATTTTGAAAGTATATTATATATTAGAAATTTGGATTTGATTTTACTAAACTATTAATTTGATTAATTTTAAAAGAATAAAGTTTAGGTTTAAAGTAACGTTGTTAAATATATTAGAAAGGGTCGTTATCTCGTAAAGATGTAATTTCATAAAGATTTACAGATATTTCTCTTTAGATAATAGTAATGCAACACGTGTATAATATCTATCTTTAGAGAAGTATGTCACACTAGAAACCACTAGTCCTTTCAGCTTGGCTAGCTGATCAGTGTTATTGGTCTCTGTTAATATAGCATGGAGATGTGGCCGCTGTTTGGATGGGTTTATTATAGATTTTTTTAATTTTACGAAAATGGGGGCATTTTTTATTATGTGCCTCTAAGCGTACATATCCACTCTAAGGTTTACTTTTTACAGCAACATGTATTTAACCCTCTTTTTAAATGTCCAAAAAAAAATATACCCCTCTTTTTATTTCAATGGATTTGCAACATTTCAAAATACCAAAAATAAAAAATTTAGTAAAAAATATTTATAAAAGAAAGTTTACACTTCTTTAATTTATAACGTTCTAATATTTCTAAATTAGGTTTAAGTCTTATTTAAGTTATATTGGTTGTTGATATTCAAATTTTATGAAACTTTTAAAATAAAATTTTTATATAAAAATATTTATAAAAAATAGTAAATACCTAATTTTTATTTTTAAAAGTCATTTGAAAAAATATATATATAAAGAGACATTTTGATTGTATTAGTTAAAAAGAAAAAAGATTACTCAATTTTTTAAAAAATATGAAACCTAAAAAATAGAATTATAAATTATATATTATTATTTAAATCATTATTTTAGTATTTTAATTTGTAAATTATATATTTTGAAGACTAATCATATTTTACAATAACAAAATATAATTATAATAATAATAATTATGCTATATGTACATAAAAAGTAACTACCCGTATAGAATATATATTGAAATACAAAAACATTTTGAAAATGAATTAAACAGTAAATATATTTATACACAAATACATAATGGTTAATAAACAATTTTATAGTTGATTTTTATGCAATATAATATTTTTATTATAAAAATTATTAGAGTTTATTTATCTTGTGTCCTAAAGATACATATTAAGATTACAAATTGAGAATATTTTTGTTGAAAATACAAAAAATTTAAGTTTTTAATGTCTTTATTTTGCAGTTATTAAATAAAAAAAATTTAAAATCTTCCACTAATACTAAGTTTGTCATATGTCTTTAGGACATATATTAGCTAAACCCAAATTATTATTATGTTATATATATTTTGTCCCCACTATCAAAATTTTCTAGATCCATCACTGATTAGAATCATTGCTAATTAAAAATATAAGTAGACCTAGTGATACTAACACGAAAAATAAGTGTTCTAAATTATAAAGGCAAAAACAATGACAAACTTTACTCATATCAAATAATCATATAAAATAAAAATCAATTTATCTATATGGTGTCATCGTATCCATTTCCAGCCACTCTGAATTTTAAAATAAAAAAAGTTTAATTATTCTGTTGGTTCCTATAGTTTCACCAAATTTACAATAGGTCTCCATACTTTTTTTTTTCAATTGAGTCCCTTCGATCACTGCTTTTAATTTTGTAATTAGAAACTTTTCATATTAAAAACGTTAAGATTAACAAAATATTTCTCTCAAAAAATATGTAGTCAATGATCTAATTAGATTCTTAATTTTAGATACCTTAAATTTGCGAGTATTCTGTTAACTCTAACATTTTTTACATTATTAAGGACTTAATTACAAAATTAAAAGTAATAAAAGGACTCAATTGAAAGAAAAAAGAAATATAAGGACCTAAATTTTTTCCGTTAACTCTAACATTTTTTACCTCTTTCTAAGTTGCTGTATTGATCTCTTCTGAATTAACTCTTCGAGCTGTGTGCTTTCCAAGCTTGTCATTTTACTTTCTTTAATTAACTCCCAAATTAGGGATTTCAAAGCTGATCATTTTACTTGACCAAAGACCTTAGATTAGCAAAGAGAAATGTTTCAATGGTAATCCCAAATCTAAACCCTTGAGCAAGTGCTTTGTCCTCAAGAAACAATTTTAGCTTTTGATTTATAACAGTGATTATCAGAGAACACTTTCTCTATTTATCCCAAATTGGAGTTGCAGAGATTTGAAAAAGGTGTAAAAAAAATAAATTGCATATAAATGGAAATAAATCACCTTTATCTTTTGACTTAGCTTAACTTGCTTTGATTTGGGTGATTAGTCACTACCTTTTGAGTTTTACCCCTCTCTCTCTGATTTTGACTGAAGCAAAGTTTGTTTTGGAGAGCTTCAGCTTGGTGGAGACTTCTTAGACTTGGGTTGGATTCTTTGATTTATTATTTTTTAGACTTTGTTAAGTAGAGAACTCACTAACTATATTTGTTTCAATTATTCTATCTTATTGGGCTGATGTTGTCGTATGTTTGGCTTGCAACATTAATCATAATAATTAAAAGCTAATTAGGTGTTTAACACATTAGATCAATGTTTATTATCATCAATTGAATTAATTAATTTTTTAATTCAACAATTTTGGTTAACAATTATTTTTATATTTTACTATTAATTTTCTAATATTAATATATATTATTTTAATATTAAATAAAAAAGTCTTGGTAAGATTATTTTTTGATATCAATATATATTAATTATTATACATATTAACAATGGTAAGATTTTTTTATTTAATGTTAAAATAATATATATTAATATTAAAAAAATTAATAGTAAAATATAAAAATAATTGTTAACAAAAATTTTGATAAAATTATAATTTAATAATTAAAAAATTATTGAAGGCTATTTTAGAAAAAAATAATTTAATTATTAATTTATTTAAAAATTTTGGTAAAATACAATTTAATTAATAAAAATTTATTAAAAGATATTTTGGTAAGTAAAATTTAATAATAAAAAAAATAAAATTTTTGCTAAAAAATATTTTTGTAAAAGATAATTTATTTTTTTTAAAATGGATAAAGTTAACATTAGTTAACACAAAAAAATTAAAATGGATTAAAAAGGGAGTTTTTTAAAAATTATAAGAAAAGAGAATGTACATTTTACAAATAAAAAGAAGAAGAGTATCATTTTAATATCTCTTAAGAAAAAAGAATGAAATTTTCTCTTATTTATTTTTCAAACATTTTTTTTAATAATTTTTATATATGTGGTTACTTTTATTAATTATTAGTGATAATGATTCTTAATAAGATAAATAAAACTTCGATAAATTTTTATTGAAATTTTATTCTCTAAATGTGTATTTTAGATCAAAATAAAAAAATTATTTTAGTCAATTATATAATTCTCTCACTGAATTAACATAATATTGATAACAAAAGTTATTTTTTCTCTTTATTATGCTGAATCGTTATCAATTTTAAAATACTAAATACTCGTATTAGCAAGACACCTATGTAATTCACCTCAAAGTTTATAATCAAAACGATACTAAAGAAATCTACAAAACATATATATAAGTTGTTCGGTCGGGGCGGTTACCGGACAACTCGGGTGAACACTTGAGGGGGTGAGAACGCTTCAATCGTGGTCGTGCTAGGTTTGAATCTGCCGGGTAGCCAAAACCCACCTTCTTCGAAGCTTCTTTGCACAGCTGTGGCGGCCAGCTGTCCCGAGCGGATGCGCGGGTCGGATAGGTTCGGGTCCCCTGACCGTTGAGGTCGGGTGGTGATCGGGTCGGGTAGGCCCAAGTTCTTTCTTGGGCCGGGCCATAACAGTGCCCCCGACGCGTGAGCAACAGCCGCGTGGGGCTGTTGGTGACGCGACGTTCCTGGCCTCTTGTGTTGTCGCTAATTCGAACGTCCGTGGGGAGGACGTGCCCCTTTCACGCGTGCCTGTTTGTTGCTGGGGCGATTGGTTACTGCCTCGTTTTTCGCGTCGAGCATTAAATGTTCATAATGGGTTTGAAACCCTTTATGCAAAGAATGATATGCCCTTCGACTTTCGCGCTCCCTTTGATGGTGGTTTTAAAACTGTTCAGTACCACTTTTGGGGTTTATTTGGCGATCATCTCCTCTGATTCCAATTCTGTTGTCCTCCATCTCCTTCTTCTTTATTAATTCTAGGACGTTTGTTGCTGCCTTCTTTCCAGATTTTTGTCATCAACACAGGTAATTTTCTTTATCTTTTGTCATTTTTTGCTTCTGCCATTACTTCTTTTTGTGCATGTATGTTTATCTTGCATGATGGTTGATCTTAGGTCCTAGGGGGGGTTGCCATTCTTAGTGTGACTTTGTTTGGACCTTTAACTTTTAATCGTGTTTAGCCTTAGTTGGGGAGTAGTGTGGGGGTAGCTTCTGTATTCGTTCCGAGCACCCGACCTCTTAGACTGACTGGATGGTCCCCCCCATGTAGGTATGGCTCGCACCGCCTCCCGGGCTTCCCCTTCTCCCGCGGTGTATGACCCCTACGCCTGGGTTGTTTCTGATGTAAAGGACTCTCCCAATCAAATGGGTGAGGAGGAGCTCATCGAGTTCCGTCAGAATGAGTACTTATGCGGAGGGACAGACGAGGAGGCCAATTACGACGTCTTCGTCCTGGCTCCTCATGAGCGCTTGTACGAGCTCAATTTCCACGCCCCCCGAGTTGCCGACTGGATTTGGTTCTACAAATCCATGTTTACTCAATTGGGAGTCCGTATTCCCTTTTCCGCCTTCCAGATGGTGCTTCTAGGTCGGATTTTCGTTGCGCCATCGCAATTGCATCCGAACAGCTGGGCTTCAATCCGTTGTTTCGAGATGGTTTGTGAATATCTCGAGCTGCCAGTGTCTGTAGATGTTTTTCGTTTATTTTTCAATCTTACAAACCCTTCGAAGGAAGGGAAACATAAGAAGGGGTTCATGTCCTTCCGGTCTGCCCAAGGTCGGAGGATTTTTGGTCTGTTTGAGGACTCCTACCATGGATTTAAGGATAAATATTTCAAGGTCCATCCGGTCAAAGGTCGTCATCCCTTTTGGTTGTCGTTGGAGGGGGCACGCCTCATCCCGACCTATTGGAGCTTCGGGGCAGGGTCCAACGCCTTTATTAAAGTGTCCTATAAGGGCATGTCTACGGTGGACAGGAGGATTGCCAACGTGTTGCTGGCAATCTTTGGGAGGAATCATGTGAAATCCTCACCTCCTCATGGGTGACCGGGAGGCCGGTCGAAACTATATTTGTGAGGAATCTTTGCTTGCTTTGTCTCTTAGCATCTTGCTTTTCCTAATAACTTATTGCGACTAACGGACTTCTTTTCCTTTTCACAGTGGGAATGTCTGCCGAGATAACGAGTCTCCCCAACTTGTTCCAAACCTTCCTATGCGCGAGTGACGACGAGGGGGGTAATGAGAAATTTGCTGCTGCCCCGGAGGACAAGGCCGCCTCTGAGCAAGGGGCTGCGGTCGACGAGACCGGCACCCCGGCTCAGGGTGCCTCGGTTCAGGTTGATAAGGTGGTTCACGTTTCCCCCTTCCACGAGGTGGTCGGTACTGGGGGTTCGACGTCCAACCCTGATGCCGATGACGAGGTGGAGGAGGTTCCTAGCGTCAAAAGGAAGAGGAAAATGTCCAGCAGTCTTGAGGGGGTTCTTACTGTCATAGAGAAGAACTTTGACGCCGGGAACTTTATAGATTCTCAACTGATTCCTGGTACTGAAGAGCATTTTCATGAATCATCCCTTGTCGGGCAAGCGAGGTGGATGTATTGTACTCTCTTGCGCGGCGCAGTGATAGCTCGGAAAGCCGAGTTCGAGCTGTCCGGGATGGAATCTATTCGCAGGAGGTTGGAATCTGCTGGAAAGGCTAATAATGAGCTTAAACGTGAAGTTGAGACTCTCCGGGAGCAGCTGACCCAATCTAATGAGAAGCTTGACGCCGCAGAGAAGAAAGCTGCTGCTGCCGAGAAGAAGGTCACTACCGCTGAGAAAAAGTTGGAAGAGTCGGACGCCACGGTTTCACGTCTCGTTGAGCGCAAAATGACTTTAGAGAGTTAGGTCGGCGCGGCACAAAAACGGGTGGCCGAGATGGAGAAGGAGAAGCAAGCTGTGGAGGCTGAGCTGGCAGCGTTAAAAACAAAGTACAAAGACGTCGTCAAGCAGGGGAAGGGTGCGATCCTGGCGACCGAGGAGGCCCTTAAAGCTCAGGTCAAAATTGTTGCTCCTGATTTTGACACGTCAGCAATTGGTGTCTTCAAGGTGATCAAGGACGGGAAGATTGTTGACGTTCCCAAAAAGTGATTCCTCTCGTTTTGTATGAAACTTTTGGTTGGCCATTTGCTTTGGCTTTTGTGAACATTTTGTTTTATTGGGTTTTTTGCCCGCTTTGTCAATTAATACTTTAATTCGTCTGGTAGTGTTGCCGTTTATGTTCACCGTTTTTGGTTTATAGTTGCCGTTTGTGGGGCCAAGTCGTGGCTTTGTAGTGTAGCCGTTTGCTATCGTGGTGATTTATGGGCTACCGGGGTGATCAATCCCGGGGCCGCGCATTGTTGCCGATTTGTGAGGAATTCGCTTGCGTAGTGGGTTGTCCGGAAAAAGTGAACGAGACAAAAGAAACAAAATTTGCACAAGTATATCTTATTCGGTAATTGCGTAAAAGTACAATTCGGTGATGAAAAGTACAATTCCGTGAATGAAATACTTAGCTTGATTGGTCGGGCATGTCGCCTCATGTACTAGGAGTAGAATCTTCTCAGGTTGTTTACGTTCCACGTTCTAGGGACTTCTTTGCCATCGAGCCTTTCTAACTTGAAAGCGCCTTTACCCATCACTTTTTTTATTCTATAGGGGCCTTCCCAATTTGCCGCTAGCTTGCCTACTCCAGGGGTCGGTAAGCCGATGTCGTTACGCTTTAGGACGAGATCGTTCGGTTCAAACTCCCTTTTGAGCACTTTGGTGTTATAGCGCAGGGCCATTCTTTGCTTCAGCGCTGTTTCCGCCAAATGGGCCATTTCTCTGGCTTCATCTATTAGGTCCTTTTTCACGGCTTCCTCCACTCCTTTCAAAAGTAGTCGCGGGCTCGGTTCTCCAATTTCCACGGGTATTACCGCATCTAACCCGTATGTCAGTCGGAAAGGGGTCTCCTTAGTGGAGGATTGCTCGGTTGTTCGGTAAGACCAGAGGACCGAGGCTAGCTCGTCGGCCCAAGCACCTTTTTTATTATCCAATCGCTTCTTGAGCCCTAACAGGATAATCTTGTTCGCAGACTCCACCTGTCCGTTTGTTTGGGGGTGCTCTACCGAGGAGAACTTCTGTCTTATACCCAGGCCGGTGAGGAACTCCGTGAACTTCTTGTCGTTAAACTGTGTGCCGTTGTCCGAGATACCGACCTCTGGAATCCCGAATCGCGTTATCACCTACCTCCACATGAATTTCCTACAATTGGATGAGGATATGCTGGCCAGCGGCTCGGCCTCTATCCATTTGATGTAGTAATCAATGGCGACTATGAGGTACTTGACTTGCCCAGGACCAACTGGGAAGGGCCCCAAGAGATCGACTCCCCATTGCGAGAATGGTCGGGAGGATGTTAGCAGGCTTAACTCAGAGGCCGGTGCCCTGTGGAAATTGGCGTTCTCTTGACACTTGGCACATTTTCTGACGAATTCTTTGGAGTCTGCCATCATTGACGGCCAATAGTATCCAGCTCGGATCAACTTTCTTGCTAAGGCTTTGCCCCCAATGTGATGTCCGCAGCAACCTTCGTGGACTTCCCTGAGGACGTAGCTCGTCTGGTCGGAGTGTAGGCATTTCAGTAGGGGCTGGTTGATTCCTTTCTTGAATAGCTGTCCCTGGATGATCGCGTACTTGGCCGCTTCCCTTCTTAGTTTCGCGGCATCCTTTTCGTCATCGGGGAGTTTGCCGTTTTCTAAGAAGTTGGTGATGGGGTCTATCCATGAGGGGCCTAGCCTTGATAGGTGTAGAGTGATCGCCGGCTCCCTCGTCATACCTTGGATAAGAAACCGGTTACCCTCTCCCGGCTTGGCGCTGGCCAATTTTGATAGGAGATCTTTCTGTGTATTTCTTTCTCTGGGCACGTGGTGGATCGTGACCTCTTCAAACTTTTGGCTCAAATCCTTGACCTTTTTCAAGTACTTTTGCAATAATGCGTCTCTGGCTTGATAGCTCCCGTTTACCTGGGAGGTGACGACTTGTGAATCGTTGCATATTTCCAACCTCGTTGCTCCGACTTCCGCTGCTAGGGTTAAGCCCCCTATGAGGGCTTCGTATTTTGCTTGGTTGTTCGAAACGGGGAATTCGAACCTGATCGACTGCTCGTATACGACTCCAACCGGGCTTTCCAGGATTATCCCGGCACCCCTAGAGGTCTGGTGGGAGGCTCCGTCTACGTGGAGCTTCCACTGTGCGCTCGCTTCTTCAGTTGGATCTCCCGTTACTTCTACTAGAAAATCTGCCATTGCTTGCGCCTTGATTGCTTGCCGGGGCTCGTACCGTATGTCATATTGGGAAAGTTCGATGGACCAAGTCATCATCCTTCCCGCCAGGTCGGGTTTTTGGAGCACTTGTCGGATCCCTTGGTCTGTTCTTACGACTATCCGGTGACTTTGGAAGTATTGTTTTAACCTCCGTGAAGAGGTCAAGAGTGCTAGAGCTAGTTTTTCCAGTTTGCTGTACCTTAATTCTGCCCCTTGTAAGGCTCTGCTCATGAAATAGACCGGTTGTTGAGCCCTCCCTTCTTCTCTTACCAGAACCCCGGCCAGGGCTTCTCTTGTTATGGCGAGGTATAGGTACAGCGGCTCCCCGACCCTTGGTTTCCCGAGAACCGGGGGCGCCGCCAGGATTTCCTTGAAATGCCTAAAAGCTTCCTCGCACGTGGGCGTCCATTCAAACGCTATCCCTTTCTTCATGAGGTTAAAGAAAGGTAGGGCCTTTGCTGCCGATGCTCCGAGAAACCAGGATAGCGAGGTCAGTCGTCCCGCCAATCTCTGGACGTCCTTGATACAACCCAGGCTCTTCATCTGGAGGATCGCTTGGCATTTCTCCGGGTTAGCTTCTACCCCTCTTTGGGTTATCATGAATCCTAGGAACTTTCCAGCTTCCATAGCGAAGGCACATTTGAGGGGATTGAGTCTCATGCCATGTTGTCAGAGAGAGGCGAATACCTTTGCCAGGTCATTCAGAAGGTCGTCAGGTCGTGTTGTCTTTGCGAGGATGTCGTCCACATAGACCTCTACAGTCTTGCCTATGAGGTCGTGGAATATCTTGTTCATCAGCCTCTGGTACGTTGCTCCTGCGTTTTTCAGCCCGAACGGCATCGCCTTATAACAGAAGGTTCCTTCCGGCGTTATGAACGCCGTCTTGTCCTCGTCGGGACGGTGCATCGGTATCTGGTTGTAGCCGGAGTAGGCGTCCATGAAGCTCAAATAGCGGTAGCCTGCCGCAGCGTCGACGAGTGCATCTATGTTGGGGAGGGGGAAACAATCTTTTGGGCATGCCTTGTTGAGGTCGGAGTAGTCTATGCACATTCTCTATTTGCCGCTGTGCTTCTTTACTAGAACTACATTCGAGAGCCACGTCGAGTAGTTTAGTTCTCGTATGAAACCTGCTTCTAGGAGGCTGGCCGTCTGCCTAGCCACCTCCTCTGCCCTCTCCCGCGACATCTTTCGTCTACGCTGGGCTACTGGGCGCGCATCCGACTTCACGGCCAGGTGATGTGACATAATTTCAGGGTCTATGCCCGGCATGTCGGCCGGTATCCAGGCAAATAGATCCCCATTGGCCCTGATCATCTCTACCAGGGGCTTCTTCAATTCATGTGGGAGGTTCCTGTTGACGAACGTGAACTTTTTCTCCGTGTCGCCGACCTTGAACCTTTCCAGGTCCCCTTCTGGTTCCGGCCTGGGCTTGTCGTCTACCCTGGCGTCTAGGTCTGCTAGGAACACCCCCGACGCTTCATTGGATTTCTTCCTTAAGGACAGGCTGGCATTGTCGCAAGCGACCACCGTTTCCAGATCTCCCCTTATGGACCCTACGGACCCATCGTCGGTAACAAACTTCATGACTAGAAGCTTCGTGTTGATTATCGCTTCAACATCATTGATCGTCTTTCTTCCTAAGATGATGTTGTAGGCTGTGGAATCTCGGAGAACCACGAATTCAGCCATTGCCGATCTCCGGCCCTGTGCCTGTCCCACAGAGATCGGCAGGGATATTACTCCGTCTGGCTTGATGAAGTGGTCGCCTAATCCGATGACCCCGTGTTGGTGCGATGATAGGTCGGCGTCCCTTAATCCTAGAGCGTCAAACACATTGCGAAACATGATGTTTGAGTCTGCCCCCGTGTCGACAAGGATCCATTTGACGAGGCCGGTTCCCACCCTGGCCGTGATGACCATAGGTGGGTTCTCGGGTGCCTCGTCGAACCATTGGTCTTCGGGGCCAAAGGAGACGCATGGGGGCCTCTTAGAACTTCGCATTGGGGCGGAGGAGACTGCTAGGATTTTGGCGTCTTTCTTGTGAGCTGACCTAGATCTCGGCGCGGAGTTTTTGACGGTTACTACGTTTATCGCCGTGAGACCGTGGTCTTTATCTTCTGGCTCTTGTCGCCGCTTTGCCGCTCAGGTCTTGGCCTCTTTGCTGTCTTGGTCGCGTTGCCGTCTCCTCGGCTCCCGTATGAGGTGGGAGAACTCAGAGAGTTTGCCATCTCTTATTGCTTGCTCTAATGCATCCCTCAGGTCAAAGCAGTCTTGTGTTTGATGTCCGTAGCCCTTGTGGTAGTCACAGTAGAGGCTCTTGTTCCCCCCCGTTCAGTCCTTGAGTGGTCGGGGCTTCGATAAGATCCCTCTCTCGGCTATTTGTTGGTAAACTTCCACAATGGGAAGAGTGAGTGGAGTGTAGTTGGTGAACTTTCCGATCCGGGAAAATGATCTGTGTGCCTTGGTCGGTCCTCCCTCCTTGGTTTGGTCTTTGTGTCTCTCCCCGTTACCCTGTTGCCTAGGTTGGTTATAGCCGGAGTGCCGTTTATTGGCGGCCACGACCTGGCTGACTTCTTCGTCATTTATGTATTCCTTAGCCACCGTTTGGATCTCGTGCATCGTCCAAACCGGTTTCGTGGTAAGGTGTTTTTTTGAAAGTCCTCGTTCAGGAGGCCGTTCGTCAGGCAAAGGCTGGCCATCGAGTCGGTTAGGCCGTCAATTTCCAAGCATTCATCGTTAAAGCGATCCAGGTACTTTCTGGTCGGCTCCCCAGGTCTCTGGGTTATCCCGAGCAGGTTGATCGGGTGTTTTGCCTTTGCTATCCGCGTTGTGAACTGAGCCAAGAAGGCACGGCTGATGTCCGAAAATCTGTAGATGGATCCCTGCGGGAGGCCGTTAAACCATCGGATCGCGGGTCCGGCTATGGTGACTGGGAAGGCCCGGCACCTCACCTCATCCCCTACTCCCTCCAGATTTATTCTAGCCTCGAAAGCCGTGAGGTGTTCCAGTGGGTCTTGAGTTCCATCGTACCTCATGTCCGTTGGTTTGTCGAAGTGCTTCGGCAACCGGACCTCAAGGATGGACCGATGAAACGGGGTGGCGCCCATTATCACGGGTTGCCGTGTCCTCACAGGCCTTCCTTCCCCGCCTTCGCGATCTCGTCCCGTGTGGAACGTTTCCTTACCTCGGGAGTAGATGATTGTGTCGTTTCGTCTTCTCGGGATGGGAGAGTCTTCTCGGGTGCTTTCCGCTTCCGTTCTGAAAGCGGAGGCGTGCCGGGGGTGACTTTGGTGGGAATCCCTCTCCCGGCTCTCTGGGGACGGGGAGTAAGTAGGATTAATGGTCCGTCGATCGTGCTCCTGATCAGCTAGCTGTCGTTCCAGATTCTGGACTCTGTGGCGTAGCTCCTGCATTATTCGGGCGCTGTCACCGCCAGTTCCTCTGAAAGGTCACGTCTCTCGCGTCCTTGTTCGTGTTTCGATGTGTTGCCGGGGGGACCTTCGCCGTCCTCCCGGTGATGCGACAGAGGCCGCCGCCTCTGCGCCGGCTGCTCGGCCTTGATCTCCAAGACCCGGCACAACTTCCATAACCACTCCCCACAGACGGCGCCAATGTTCGGTCGGGGCGGTTACCGGAAAACTCGGGTGAACACTTGAGGGGTTGAGAACGCTTCAATCGTGGTCGTGCTAGGTTTGGATCTGCCGGGTAGCCGAGCACTTGTTGAGGAAAAAGAGGGGGTCCCACCTGCAAAAGACACTCCGACGCTCTAGTCAGCTAGTGTGCAGGTGGGGAATAGGTTAGGTGGAAAGTGTGACGTACCTTGGGGGAGGGTAGGACCCTTCCCTTATATACTATGTCAGGTGTGGGCCCTAGGAGGGCAGAACTCACCTTCTTCGAAGTTTCCTTGCACAGCTGTGGCGGCCAGCTGTCCCGAGCGGATGCGCGGGTCGGATAGGTTCGGGTCCCCTGATCGTTGAGGTCGGGTGGTGATCGGGTCGGGTAGGCCCAAGTTCTTTCTTGGGCCGGGCCGTAACATAAGTCAAATTATTTTACCTAAAAAGATGGTACAACACCTATGCTAAACAATTCTTTTATTGTTCAAAATATTTAAAGAAAATTATTATTACCAGGAGAGTTGAGTTTCGGGTCTACACTGTCCCCAATTTTTTTACCTCTTGTTACGAAAAATATCCAACCCAAAGACACAAAGCTGCTCATTTTCCGCACAAGCCAGCCATCTCTAGTTTCCAATAGTGTCGGACACTATCTCGCCAGCCGCCTCCAACTCCCCTTATACGTGTCTCTATCCTAACGAATACAATGAAATCTCTTTATAATCTAACATCTGTACATTATAATTTTTCTATTAGAAAACATAAATTTTATATTAGTTTTAAAAGACTAAAATATCCTATTTAAAATTAATTTTGAAGTCTAAAACACTCTTTTCAGAATTAAAGTTGTTCTTTTAGAAATTTGAAATTTATTTTAAAATTTAAAAACTGAAATATAGTATATAAGATTAATTTCAAAAAGACTTTAATGCTCTTTTAAAATTATGGTTGTGTTTTAGTGTAGAATTTGTGAATTATTATTATTATTTGAAGGTATTGAAAATGGTTGAATATATTCAATATTAATTTTTAAACGGTACAAAAAAAATATTATTTAAAAAAAAAATAAGTTGAAAAAAGTCATGTAGATATGCGATGCAATTTCGCGGAAATACTCAAAACAGGGTACTTAGAGGACAAAAGGGTTTGATCGATATCTCTATCTTTTGGCATACACATTTATGCACCGTTTATTACGATTTGTCATCTTTATCATCATTATTATCAGCAGAAATTACTCTCTGGAATTAAACGTAGTTCCACTAGCTGTCATTTTGTTAAGTGCGAGTGTCAAATACAAATTATTTTCCCCCAGTTTTTGTCGGTATAACTATTATACTTAAAGAGTTACCATTGGAGTAGTTTGGACCTCGCAGTAAAAAAAAAAAAAAAAAGGGAAAAGAGCAAAACAAGAAGAGGTTGGAAGCAGTTGTCACAGAGAGAGAGAGCATACTACCTACTTAATAGGGGGATGCGGCGGTGAAGTTGAGGAAGAAGAGAAAGTTAGAAAGAAGAAAAAAAAAGAGAAGCTTGAGTCAGTTGATTTCACCTCATATAATTATTATGAGTGGCGAAAAGGAAAAGAGCACTGTTACCAGTGCTCCTCCTTCTCCTTCTCCTTCTTCAGTTGCTCCTTCTGTTGAATTCTCCAAAGGCATCAATGGCCTCCAGAAGGTTATTCTCCGCGAGTCTCGCGGTTCCTCCGCCGAGGTATCCCTCTGTCTCTCTCTCCCTGCGTTTCCGATCTGCTTCCATTTCATTCGCCATTTCGCATTCTCACTCTCTAATCACCGATTCTCGTTCTCTCGCTTCGCCTTATTTTGTTTTCCTGTTTTCGGATCTAGATTTTCTATTCATGATTTAATTTTTGCATCGATCTGAATTCCCGACTGGTTTTGGTGAGAATAATCTGCGAAATCAGCGTGCCGATAGCGTTTTTCTGTTGTTCAGTTTTGGTGTTCTTCTTGTCAATTTTCCGAGGAAATCCAGATTTTGAGTGAAAATGTTTATCACTTCATTCTACACGTAACCGGCTATTGTGTAGGGAAGACTGAGTATATTTACTTGAGGTTCTGTTATAGATTCAGTTATTGCAATAAGTGATCGTAACTAACTCCGATGCGGTTGCTTGCAATTGCGTGCCACGAAATTGATGAACATACTTGTTTACCTCGATTCAGTTTCACTCAATAGGATTATTGGCTAGGTCTGGGAGATGATTATTGATAATGCCTTTTCATTTGTGTGTGTATTGTGGTTTTCAGGTCTACCTGTATGGTGGTCATGTGACCTCTTGGAAGAATGACCATGGCGAAGAATTGCTTTTTCTCAGTAGTAAGGTGCCGCATGCAATTTTCGTTGTCAAATGTCAATAAAGATAAAACTAAATAAATAAATAAGTATACTTTAGATCTCTTTTTTTCTGCAGAATGTTAGTTTGCTTTGAGTACATTAAGTGTGTAAACAGAAATAACATGAATTCTAAAAGCTGTTGTAGTACTTATGGTAGTTTGAGATATTAAGCATCACTAAATCCTATTCACTCTGAATTAATATCTTTTCTATATCTTGATAATTCCGGGCCAAATTATGTGAGTATGGTCTGTTCATCTTTTCCGTCTTGTTTGCTGTGCAGGCAATATTTAAGCCACCAAAGGCAATTCGTGGTGGGATTCCAATATGCTTTCCGCAAGTACGTAAATGTTAGCGGTTACTGTTCTTGTATAATTGCTTTTATCATGATGATAACACTGTCTTTGAAGGGCTAAAAAGGGATAAGAATGCAAAAGGACATGGGAGGGGAAGTGTTAATTTGTAGTGTGTTCAGAAAACTTTGCTCTAACATTCTCAAAATGAAACATTGTAGAGATAAATCCCAAATTATGAAATCCCTGTGAGAATAACAAAAATGTAGTGCCAGATCTCTCTACTAATCATATTATTGGTTGAAGGTTCAATGGGGTATGTTAAAATCGGGGTGTTAGCGACTCAAGTATTACAGGGTGCCCAAAGTCCTACATCGGGTAGTATGGGATGCTTGACGTTGTATTTAAGGAGAGTGGTTCTTCATCCTTAACGGTTAGCTTTTAAGGTGTGGTTTCCCACTCCCCTTAGGTACTTAACATGGGGTTATTTGCTGGCATTGGGATGGTTTGTATAAAAAGAACGAGTGGGCTTTTGGTTATTATTAACATCGCTGCTGCAATCAATGAAAGACAACCATTATTTTTAAACTTTTTTTGGAAATCCTTTATAAGAGTTTTCATTTTGGAATTCACTTCCGACTTGAGGTGATCACATTAATTGGAATTATTGTGAGATTCTAAATAAAAGTAAAGAGAAAAACAATTGAAATCATGTAAGTGAAATTGAAAAAAAATCCTACAATCTATTTCTGACTATCAATCATCACACTTAGTAAGTGGCTTTCTAAAAATTGCTGGTTATTATCAGTACTTGTTGGAATAAATGGTCAACAAAATTTGCTCTTTGCAGTTTGCAAGCCATGGCACCCTTGACCAGCATGGCTTTGCTAGAAACCGGTTCTGGGCTGTTGATGAAGATCCCCCTCCTTTTCCAACAAATACTTTGAACAAAGCCTTTGTTGATTTGATTCTTAAGCCCTCTGAAGAAGATATGAAGATTTGGCCTCACAGGTATTCGATGGGAACATACAATATTATGTTACCTATGTGTAGAGTACCTTGTTTTAACTTTCATCCTTCTATTTCATATCATGATTCAGTTATATTATTTTTTACTATATTCCTTTCTGCTTGCATATAGTTTTGAGTATCGTATAAGGATAGCTCTGGGACCTGGAGGAGACCTTATGTTGACTTCTCGGATCAGGAATACAAACAGTGATGGGAAGCCATTTTCGTTCACCTTTGCTTATCATACGTATTTCTCTGTATCAGACATAAGGTAAACGCTTGAGATCTTTTTGTCTCGCTCAATATCGAAGTTTCAATGATATGATCATTTATATACTTATTCTGTTGGCACAGTTAGCAGCTTTGTATTAATCTCAATTATAGCAGTTCATTGGTCTTGTAAGAAGCTGTTATGCTATTAATATTGATTGGTGATGAAGGTTGTAATGATTGGTTGTTATAATTGTCCTCCAACCATACTCAGAAGCTCCTAATTGTGGCATCAAGAAGTTAATGTATGGCTTGGGCTTTTTAAGTTCTGTTTGGTTTGCAAGAATGTTTTCTATTTTATTTTTAGTGTTTTCAGTTTTAAGAATTTGTGCAAAAGAGGTGAAAACAAAGAAACACCGTTTTTCTGTTTTTTTTTCCCACTTCTTTCTTTACAAAATCTTGGAAATAAAAATAGAAAATGAAAATACGAACCAAATACAACCTAATTTGGCTTTTGGGTGAGAGGATGTATAACTTTGGATGCTTGGTTAAAAGGGGTAGTGGAAAGTCATAAGAAAACTATAAAAGAAGCCATTTAAAAAGATGTTGTTGTAGATTGTTTAACAGAATTTAGATAGATCCGAATGACATCTGTTTAGCCGTGTCTGCGATGCCATAAGGTATAGTTGTCCTAGTTGTGTATCTTTTTGTTGAGATCTATTTCAAGTTCCTCATAGCAAACAAGGAATTTTCTGGTTAGAAGTTGGGTGTCAACTTGATTTGCAGGCCAGAATTGTTGATCTCTTCCTTACTAAGTAAGCTGTTTGTTAAAATTTGTATGTGAATATGAAAGTCAGTGTGGATTTATGGACTGGGGTGTATGAATGTTCAGAGTGATTATGCAGAATCACAGATTATGAAAGTGTGCTAACAGTCTAACATAGAAGTGATGAGCAACAGTAGTTTCTTGAATTAAATGTGCAACATGCATATGTTATCACTGGTCCAGTTAAATATTCGGTGCATATGTACTTTAAAATGCACTTAACTGCCTGCTTAAGTTCGGTCTAATTGATCTTGAATTAAAATTTTTCATCTATATAACAGGCTTCATTTTTCTGTGCCATTACACACTGCTTCATGTTGGCTTTTTACGTTGTTTTTTTAATATAAAATTATAAATATATAGACTGAGTTCCTAATTGGTTTATTTTATTTATTCAGCGAGGTTCGGGTAGAGGGATTAGAGACCCTGGATTATCTTGACAACTTGCAGAACAAGGAACGCTTTACTGAGCAGGGAGATGCTTTAACATTTGAATCAGAAGTGAGTGTGGTTTTTCTTTTTCTTTCTTTTTTCTAGGAAGCCCCCTATATTCTGATATTAAATATAGGGTTTAACATGAATATGCTTCAATACTTGATTATCTGGACTAATAGAACATGCTTTTTATTTTTCATTCTTCAGTATTCAGCTCAGTTTAAAATTTGGGTTTTCTATTGTTGAGTTCTTGCCCAGAGTGGCCGTAAATGCTTTTTTAAGATTAAACCATTAATATGTCTTTACCTATGTTTAATTTATTGCTAAAGACTGTTCATAATACATAATCACAATTGGTGGGTTTTTATTGCATTTCCATGTTTCAAGGTTGATAGGCTCTTGTTTTAGAGGCTTGCTAGAGTTAAATCAATTTTAATGTCTCTACCAAAAAGTTCAGGCTTTTGCATCATTTTGTATGAGATGTTTCTTAACAAATTCTTTCCAACCCTTCACTATGGCTCTCTTCTTTTTGTTGTCTTTTCATTCTTTCCATTCTTATCTTCTATTTTATTTTATTGGTGACTCGATGCCTATCCTTCACAATTTTTGTTTTTATATGAAGTTTTGAAAATAATTAAAATAACTAAATATGTATTTTAACTAAAACTTCACCTTGGGGTTTAATGGTGAGATAATGGTTAAATGTGACTTACATGCTCTCTTTTAATAGTCTTTATTTTATAGATTTTGTAGATATTATATGTTAGTGGACTTGAAAAACAATTCAATATAACTAGTAGAGACCAAAAGGTAGTTGCCTTGCAAATCCTCTTTATATTTGTCCATTGACAGATTTAGATGTTTCACTCGATTTAACTTTACCATAGTAGCAGTAGCTATGGCCTAGGATCTCTTGATTGATGCCACCCATTCCACATCCGGGTCTAGGTTTGGACCCTACCCCCTCTGTGAAGATAAACATATCTTAACAAAATCTTTTCTCCCATAAATGGAAAGATCAAAATTAAAAGTATGCACCTAGTTTATATACTTCTGTGCCCGGGAATTTAATATTATGTATTTATTTATTTATTTTAAATAATACTCGTTGTAGCCACATGTATGTAGCCAATTCTATTGTAATGATGTTTTATAAGATTTTAGTTTAAGCTGATATTTCTCATGTCTTTGATATGATAGGTTGACAAAATATATCTTAGCACTCCTACAAAGATCGCAATTATTGATCACGAAAAAAAGAGAACATTTGTTTTGCGCAAAGATGGCCTTCCTGATGCTGGTGAGTATTTATCAAGCTTATCTCATAGGAAAGCTTTCAAGTATACCAGTACACCGGTGTTTCAACAAATTTTAACGATTGATCTTAATTATATATATTATATATATATTTTTTATAATTAAGATCAACAATTAAAACTCACTGAAACATCAATGTACCGGTACACTTGAAAATTTTCCTATCTCATGCCTAATATATGTGTGCCCCATTCATAAAGTACTGAGTGGGACCCCTTTTATTGTTTTTGTGTTTATCTTTCCCTTTTTTTTGGTTGGATAATAGTAAGATGTTAAAGAGAGGAAGAACACAGAGATATTGGAAGGTACGATGTTCTCTTACAAAACAATAAGCAACAGAGAGAAAAGCTGCCAACGGAGCAAAACTTTATAAAACAATCACGAGATTACACTAGATATGGAATAAACACTTAAGTGTGTTGCACATGATTTGCATGCTAAAAGATTTGTCAATGTGCATTAGCATAGATTGGCACTGCCACAAAGGGTTAGCTTCCTTTCTTTTCCAAAGCCAACAAAGCTAGTCAACAAGAACTTATCTGACTATCCGAGGTTTTTGGCACATCTTACACCCGTCAAAGAGATACCAAACAAAGTGAAAGTATGCCATAATATAATAGATCTAAAAGAGATGTTTTAAATATTTGAACTCACGTGAACATGACACACATCATTGAAAACACCTTGGCCTTCAAATTTGCAACATTTCATTTATGTTAAATTTGTTAAGCACTATTTTTTAAATAAAAAATTTAACCTTTGTTAAGTATCTAACGAAAGTGGGAAACCACACCTTATTATTCGGTATTCATCTTAATCCATCCTATAGGTAGCCCTTTCGATGGCGCCAACAACCAGGCTCTAATGATTGTTAGGTACCTAAGGAAAGTGGGGAACAATACCTTAAAAGCTAGCTGATAAAGGAGAAGAACCACTCTCCTTATATACAACATCAAGCATCCCATGCTACCCAACGTGGGACTTTGAGCACCCCATAATACCCAAGTCCCTAACAACCTTCTAGGAATGAACTAGGAATTTGAAGTATGATACTTGATACACTACAGAATGCCCTAGAAGGATCAAGAGATCAAGACCTTTCTAGAAGACAACTGGACAGTGATGGAATCCCAAAAGATCGTTTAATTCTAAGGAGTCCATATTGTTTAGTTTGAAAGATAGTTGGAAGTTGGAACTTCCAATCATTAGTGTCTTGTAAACTAAATTTTTGGATAGAAGAATTGCCTGAGGAGGAAAACAAGACTTGGGAGAGGTTTAATCAAATGATGAGTTTTTTTCCCAAGGGCACTTGTCATTTTTTAAGCTTTATAATTTATATTATATATACAAGAACGGAATGAGATACAGTGAAGGTCAAGTTTTCTGTTATATATCTTATAAACTTATGGTTTTTGTTTTTCACTCCATGTCTAAATCTTTTTAAGTTTCTAAGTTACTCCAAGTAATGATGTTTAATTTAAGGCGGCTATGGCATTTTCTTGATCAAAGTTCAATGTCTTTGAATTTCTTGATTTCGTGTGTTTGAGTTTGATTTTAAGTCAGGAATTTAAAAGCAGTACTTATGAATTTGGGAGAATCCAAAGCCATGATTGAAATTAATAGCTTAATCTAACACAAGCAAACAATTATGTACAAAGGGTGAATTACTACATATGCCTCATTATAATTTTATTAAAATTCAATTGTATGTTGTTTAAATGGCTACCTAAATGTATTTTTCGTTTATCCATCCAGTGGTGTGGAATCCTTGGGATAAGAAAGCAAAGGCTATGGCTGATTTTGGTGATGATGAGTACAAGCATATGCTCTGTGTAGAGGCTGCTGCTGTTGAAAAGGCCGTCACTTTAAAACCTGGAGAAGAATGGAAAGGGAGACTAGAACTTTCAGCTGTTCCATCTAGTTATTGTAGTGGGCAGCTTGATCCCCAGAGGGTTCTTCAGGGCAGCTGAATTATCAATATTGTGCTGTGTCCTGTACAGGTAGTAACCGCAAATTGATATATAATATATTTCATAGAACCCTTTTCATTTGACTTTAATCACGTTTGAAGTTTTGACTTTTGAATACTGTAGAGTTGAGGAGAAATATTCTCCATTTTTTTCCCATGACATGTTTATTTATTTGGAAATCTTTATCTGCAGGTAGCTTGTTGCGACAATTATGGTTTTGTTGATGGGAAAGTGTCTCAAGTGATTTTGCCCCTTGATGTTCCATTTAAATCTTTGTTGAACGGATGCACTCATGTTGCATAGAATTTTATTGAACTACTTTTGTTTACCCATGTAATGGATGGCTATTGTTGTCATGACAGACTGAACAAAGCATATAAGCAGAAGAGTTCACTCCCATGAAAGATGGAAATTGCCGCCTACAATTCAACAGCTTTTCACGTTGGGTTGAATGGCCCAGACTCGGGGATTCTTTCTGAGTCCATAGTTTTTTGGATTCTCAAATACCCCGTAAATTGTTTATTCCTAAATGTTGTAGGCTAAATGAATATGTCATTGGAGAATATTTATAATTTTAAAGGAATGTATCACAGTTCACACAGGACCTGTTGACTGGTATAAATTGTATTTCTGGGTTATTTTGCTATATGATCCTATTATGCTTCTTTTACCTACCTAGTCAAAACACATGTTAACAGAGAATGTTACTCAGGTATGTGATATGCAGATATACTTTGATTAGGTTAGGACTTACGAGAATGTTTTGCTAATTGGTCTGTCTAAAGTTAAATATTTTGAATTACAACTGATCCTATTCATGGTAGAATTTTGAATCAGGAATATATTTAGTCACAGTATTAGAAAGATGCATCATCAGTCATCACTATATTGACATCACACTAAAAGTTTACTCATCCAGATTCACACTTTTTTAATTAGCATTTTGTCTTGCTGGAAAATAGAGAGGAAGAAAACTTATTTAGGGGTATGGCTTTAAACTTCTTTTGGTTTGTGACACAAGACAAGTTCATTCCTAGACAGCGGTAAAACGGAACCTATTATTAAAGGTCCAACTGGATTACTGGAGCGACGATTGCATCAATTTGAGAAGCATACAAGTTTTTCTCCATAAATAAAGTATTAAAATGATTTAATTCCCAAAACAAATAAAACCAGATTATGACGTTTTTGGTGAAGCGGTTGGATTTCAAGAACAGTTCTAAGAATTAAATAAGTTTAATATTTTATTTAGGAAATTTCCCCAACCGAGTTCTCATGATGATAATGCTAGCCATGTTGACATGTTGTTCACTGCACTACACATAGGCAGCATAATCTGAATTATGAAAATGGAATAGTAACGAGTAAGGTATATCTTTGGCATATTTGTTGTTTTGCTAAGACTTTAATCAAATTAAAGATGCTGAGAGTAGCGTGTAATACTGCAACCTTTCGCTGTCATGTTCCTGAATACCAGTGGATTATTCTTCTGCTGCATGGTGCATGCCCCATTGTTTGTTTATAGTAACAGTCTAACACACCACATGCTTGTGAACTCATCGAATCTCATTATCATCCCTTCCATAATTAGCCTCCCTACTTTGTCGTTTGTCCCCAATTTGTGTATAGATAATGCTAACTGTTCAAATTTATATGTAACAAAATACATAAATCATTATATTATAATATATATTTATATTGCTTAAGGGGGAAATCAAGGTCTGCAAGCCAGAATTAAGAAGAATTTGTCACATGTCCCACGACTTCAACTTGTGTCTGTTTTTCTCATTTTAAAGTAAGAAAGGAAAAACCGTAGCCACTTAGTAAGCCCCTATTGAACTTGTAGTAATGTTTTTAAGAGAGAATTCATGCATCGATGGAGGAAATCCATCCAACGATTAATTTTAACTGTTTCTACGGCTAGACGCCTGTTGTATTGCGACAAAAATATGGTATATTAAGGGGAATAGTATATGCACTATGATCTAATCTTAGTTTGTTGCACAATTACTCAAGTCCATGTCCAATGGTTGATTTTCGCAATCATTTTTTTGCAGCTTGCTTCCCCCTTATTAAACACCATTCATTAGTTAGTAAAACATTTGAAAAGTGTGACATTGCGAATTCAATGTAGTAGTTGGAATTGGGAGATGATCACATGCCATTGAGTTGACAATAATCTCATAAAGATGCATCATTTGCTCAGCTTAACATATTCTATAATCTATATATACTGTACTACCTATTTTGTCTCTGAAATTAAAATGTCAGAGTTGTCAATGCATGTCTCTTTCAATCATCTTTATCTCATAAGCATAAACTCAATCACTCACGCTTCATATATAGCCGACCACAGAAAGAGATCATCATATTAAACCTTTTTATAACCGTTTAAAATTAAATAATGGGTAGTTTTGCACGATTAGTTACACATCATCTACTAAAGCAGTTTCTAACAACTTGGACTAATCTTCATTATTGTTGTTATATTAAAGGAAATATTAATGAGTTAAAAATACAACATGGAGCTTTGTAGATTGTTCTGAGCGTTTGATCGAAACACTCAAAACAGAGAATACATTTACATGGTATTTTTGTTTCTTGTTTCTTAATACTTTCTAATTATTTCATGCATTGAAGTTTCTGCATAAAAATAAAAAAAACATTTGAAAAAGTGTAAGTTAACATATCTTAGAAATTAAATGCTCTTTTAATATAAGCAATACATTTACATGGAAATAGTAAATACTATTGCAACGAGTCTTTGTCAAGATGCTAAAAGAGAGGTAAATTAAATTTTTCTTGCGAAAGAATTTGAGTTCGAATTGGAGGGAAAAAAAGTTGAGACTCTGTTATGAGTTTCTTAGCTCTTTCAGACTGAATCAAAGAATCAGAAGATAAATATTTAATTCAACACGATGAAAATGTAAGATACTTCTTGTTTGTAAAAAAAAAGTGCAAATGCTAATTTCATTGGTTAACTTGTTCTCCTACGATACAGTTTGCAATGAAATAGGTTAACATATTCTGAAGGCAGTTTTGATGCATCACGGCACTTCATCATGTGATTACATACACGCCAGAGTGCTAGCAGCTGCCACTAAATACTACTCTACTTAGAGCAGCAACATTTTCATTTAATTAAAAAGTATCTAAGAAGCTTCACTTACGTTTCCTTCAACTTTTATCAGATTCACATACATATTTATGTCAATATTAGCAAGACTGTCCATGAAAAAATTAAGCACTCTTTTGTACTTATTCTCATCAATCATTTTTCCATTTAATAATCATATCAATATATGTGTGTCAATGGAAGCAATCTTCAAATCAACATCAAACCAATTTTTCTTTTTTGTTTTTTCCTCAATCAAGTTAATCATAAACTTGCTTATATATGTAGCATTGGAAGCAAGAAATCATAGTATAGTTAAAAAGCAAGCTAAGATAACAAGACTAGTAAGAAATGGCCATCAACTTTGAATTTGTGTTCACATCATTTATGATTCTACTAATTAGTAGTGTACAAACAAGCTCTGCTCAACTTTCTCGCGGCTTCTACAACAGCACATGCCCCAATGTGGAACAGCTGGTTCGCGCTGCCGTGACGCAGAAGTTGCAGCAGACATTTGTGACTGCTCCTTCCACTCTTCGCCTCTTCTTCCATGATTGCTTTGTCAGGGTATGTCTAAGCGCATTCACTTGTTAATTAACCAAATTTTGTTGGTTGGTGTAAGTCTAAAATTGTATTGTTTAACAAGGTACACTTGTTAAGGAAATTACAAGTAGAATATTTTAAAAAAAAAAAATTAGAGATTTCTCGAGTTTTTTAAGTATTGAATATATTATTATTGAAAAAACTACTTTTTTTTTTATTCTCTTATCCAATGTTTTTAAGACAATGGTTAAGTGGTTATCTAGGTTCTTATTTTATTCAACATTTCTGCATGGCAGCATGTTAATACTTAATACTGTCAATGCCATTCATTATTCAATTAAATTACTAATCTATTAGGTTTTTTTTCTGGAAATATTATTACTGAACTTTGTTCTTGGTTTCTGCATACAGGGTTGTGATGCTTCAGTTCTGCTTGTGTCTCCAACTAACCAGGCAGAGAAAAGCCATCCTGATGATGTGTCGCTTGCCGGGGACGGTTTCGACACGGTGGTTAAGGCCAAGGTAGCCGTTGATAGTGATCGTCAGTGCAGAAACAAAGTCTCTTGTGCTGATATTCTTGCTCTGGCCACTAGGGATGTGGTCAACTTGGTACAATTTCACTTCAATTTCTTCTCATTATTTTGATCTATGCTTTGTAAAAGATTCTATACTCTAATAATCTCTATAATAATGTTTATTGATAGAACAATGTTCATAATTAAAAAATTAAGTTAGTTAAACTATCATAATTTGCTTAATAATAATAATGTAGGCTGGGGGACCATTTTATGAAGTTGAATTAGGAAGGCGTGATGGGAGAATATCTACTATTGCAAGTGTTCAACACCATCTTCCTAGCCCTAATTTCAATTTGGATCAGCTCAATTCTTTGTTTAGCTTTAATGGCCTCTCCCAGACAGATATGATCGCATTATCAGGTAACTTAAGTGGAAAAAATATGTTCCTTACACTTTAAAAATCAGCTATCAAATCAGTCTATACGCTTGTGTATATTTATACTATTAATTCACACATTTTTTTAACTGAATAATTTGTCATTAGAATAATCAAATTTGTTTGCAATAATATATTTAAATTTTTTATGAGATATTAAATATGTACTTTTATACGTGATGATTAATTAGTGGTTGATTTTTTGTTTATAGGCAGTAACATGATTGTAAATGAAATTAAACTTTATACAACCATGTTAGATATACACTAAAATTAGTTACCAAAATTAATAATTAGTAATATATATATATATATATATTTTGTTTAATTTATTTTTAATATGTATTATGTATTTTATATTTTAATATATATATATATATATATATATATATATATATATATATATTAATACATAAATATATAATGGCCAATTTTAATATACAAATAATACTTTTGTATTTCATAACATCATTTTCAAGATGAAATCCCTAATAATATATTGTTCTTAACCAAAAACTAAGTTACAAAGTTGTCCATCAAAATTCGAAATTAAGCATAAACATGTCATTTTGTTTGTGTGTTAGGTGGACACACAATTGGATTCTCTTTTTTTTTTTTTTTAGTCAAGTGGATTGGACAACCCCCAATCCTAGGCATTACACCCATGTATTACACACTCACACAACACACTCACACACACTACATGGGTATTACTAACATGGGTTCTATATTCCTCACTGAGGATTCGAACCCGAGTGCAGCTCCCAGCGAGGCAGATGATGCTGCCATTGATCCAAGGCCTCGGCTGCACACAATTGGATTCTCTCACTGCAACAAATTCTCAAAAAGAATGTACAACTTCAGCCCCGGAAACAGAATTGATCCAACACTGAATTTGCAATATGCTTTAAAACTGAAACAAACATGCCCTGTAAATGTTGATCCAAGAGTAGCCCTAGTGTTGGACCCTTTCACACCTCAAACATTTGATAACCAATACTTCAAGAACTTGCAACAAGGAATGGGACTCTTGTCTTCTGATCAAGTGCTTTTCACAGATCCAAGGTCAAGGGACACGATCAACTTGTTTGCATCAAATGAACAAGCATTTTACACTGCAATTACCAAATTGGGCAGGGTAGGTGTTAACACCGGAAATCAGGGTGAAATTAGGGTTGATTGCACCAAGGTCAATTAGGATTTTCGAATCTTCAATCATGCTATATGTCATTCTTTCTTTTCAGGTTTTTCACAATATTTTCAAACCCGATAAACCAAAAACTAATTCACTTATTTAAGAATTTGTTATTGGTTAATGAATTGTTGCATATACAAGACAAGAATCAAACTCCCGATACTTTTTTAAGCGGATGAGTGAGCTGATTCATCGACCAACTCAAATTGATTATATATCATTCCTCTTTTAAACAATATTTCTGTATTGAGTTAAATTTGGTATATATAATATTATACAATAAGGTAAATTTAATAGTATTAAATATGATTATGCATATCATTAAAAGAGAAAAAAAAACGGATGATACTTAATCTATATCAAGTTAATCAAGCCCATAAATATTCCACCAATAATCCTCCTCATCCTTGAACAATCATTCTTATCATATCAGTGAGTGACTCTGAGAGTAAAGAAACTAATGCTCAATTAGAAGAGAGTGAGAGTGAGGTTGAGAGAACAGAGAAGGAAGCAGCGCTCAGTATTATCATTATGATATTTATCAAGTTACATAAGTTCACTTTACATGATTAAGTGGTGGAATTTTTTGTAGAGGTCAACGTTGTTAGTGGTAGGGGACTAGCGGTTCTGACATCTTAAATTTTGTTTAGAATGACCCATCTTTTGTACAGCCTTTTCTACACTTTACTAGTCTGGAGGTGTCAATGAACATTGTAAAACCCGGTTAATTAACGGCTAATTAACCCATAAATGAGAATTTATTCTAGAAAGGCTAAAATGTGATTTTTATGGCTAAATGTGATAGAGGAGACTGAGACGAGAATTTCGGTACCAATTTTATAGAATTCAGACCAAGATTGGACCGAACGGGCCAAACCGGGCCAACCGGACCCAAAGTGGGCCCTTGACCCAACATAACTAAACCAAAACCCTAGTTTTCAACACTCTCTCTCCTCACAACACTCAAAACACGCTGAAAAGAGAGGAAATGGGGGAAGAACACTCTCTCAAACTTCTATCTCTCACTTGATCTTCAAACCACCATAACTTTTGATCTAGAGCTCCGATTGCCGCTCCGTTTGCGGCCACGCGTTCACAGCGGAGAGCTATACAAAACCCATACAATTAATCTTGAGGTAAGCTACGTTTTGCTCTTCGAAATTCCAGCCTTGTTTTCGAGTTTTATGAGCAAAAATGTTGAGATTTTGGGCTCTTTGATGTTGTAGGACCCAACTCTCTTGAAGGAGAAGGTTAATCTTGTCTCCTTGGACCTTGGGTGTGGTAAGATTCTCAACCCTAGTATAATTTTGTTGTTCTAAATTGTTTGGGTTTTGAGATGTTGTGTATGGGTATGATGATTGTGGCTTAGGTTGTGTATGTGTGAATATTGGAGCTTGATTGGTGATTTTGAAAAGCTTGGAAAGGGTTTAGTGGTGAAAAATCTGTTCTTAGAGGTTTTGAGGCCTTGAGAGCTTGTGGATAAGTGATTTGGAAGTGCTCCGGTTGAGCTTGGGAAATCGGCTAAGGTATGGTTTCGGTTTCCCGTATCTAATATGTAATGTGGTAGGAAATACTTAGGCTAGAGGCCCTAAGATAGGCATTGAATTGTTTATGTTGTTGAATGATTGAGATATATGATGTGGTCATGTATGTGATGATGATATTTGATGCCTTGGTGGTATGATGTATGAGAAATATGCATGTTGTGATATATGCTTGATGATTGGTTATGGTTGAATGGTGGGTTGAACCATGTTGATGGTGCATATGATGTTGATTGTGTACAATAATGATTTATTGGAATTGGTGTTATTGAGAATTGGCATGAGGAATAGTATATGATATGTCAATATGTTTGAGTTTGAGCCACTTGGGTGAAGTGGGTTAAAATGATGAGATAGTGATTTTGTAAATTGTGGTAAAGTGTCAATGTGTGAGTTGAGGAGGCTTGATGTTGAATTTGATACATTTTGATTGATTTTCAAAGAAAAGGGATGAAATTGGCATGTTTTGATAGATTTTGAAAAGAGTTGGAAATGGCTTGTTTTGAAAATGGCACTTTGTGGTTTTGTATGAAAAATATGGTTTTTGGGCATACTTTGACGGGACATAACTTGGACTACGCATCTCTGTTTTGTGCCAAATCTATTTAGAAATGAAATTGGATCCGGGATGTCCATGCCGTTCGAAGAACGGGTGAAAAACGATTTAAAATGAGGAAGTTATGTCCGTCGGAAGATTGGGGGTTGAATCTGTGAATTCTGCAGCCTTTAACATAGAAAAATTTTTAGCAGAATGAACCCTTGCGCGTGGGCGCACCTGGCGCGTACGCGCCGATCTTCCAGAAAACGCCATCCACGCGTGTGCATGATGTGCGCGGGCGCGCCGATTGTGCTGCACCCAATGCCCAGCCATTTTCCAGAGAGTTATGCCAGAACTGTGCCAGTGTTGTGCCTGGGGCACGAGAACACCCACGCGTACGCGTGGTTGACGCGTGCGCGTCGATTGGCAAATTTTTAATCCACGCGTTAGCGTGCATGACGCTTGCGCGTCGATGAGTTTTTGAGGCCATCCACGCGTGCGCGTGGAGTGCGCGTACGCGTGGCCCTGTTTTCATCTCAAAGTTGATTTTTGAGTTTTAAAAGCCAAATCTCATACTTCTAAGCCTCTGATCTCACCATTTATGTCTTAAATCATTATGACATGCCTAGCTATTAAAAAGGGGCTAGTGAATGAGGTAACTTGCGAGTGAAGTAAGGGAAAAATGAATGATCAATGAGGATCAAAGATGATTATGTGAGACGCGGAGGATGGTGGTGGAAGTGCTTGTTATGCCATGGGCCGAAAGGCTGTAATTATTAATGAAGCGGCTGGTTATGGATTTAACCGTGAGCCAGAATGGTTGTGTATGATATGAATATTGGCTGGTTCTGGACTGAACCGTGAGCCGGATGGCTGATATGGATGTTGATCCATGGATGAGAATTCACGCATGTTTATGCTGAATTATAGATAATTGTGATTTGCACTTCCACTATCTGAGATACGAGTTTTCCTGGGTAGTAGCAGTGGCTAGCCACCACGTGCTCCAGGTTGAGACTTGATACTCTGTTGACCCTATGTCGTAAGTGTGGCCGGGCACTGTGAAAGACTCGGATGAGCTCGCCCCCGTGAATATTCACCAGTGAGGGTGATGGATATAGATCATGATTATGATCAAGTTTATAACGAGTATAACTCGAGTTGGGGATGCGTGACAGAGGGACAGTCCAATGGTTAGCGACCAGGACTTGTCGGGTTGGCTCTATAACCGACAAGATGATATCATCAGCCACTAGGGACAGGCATTCATCATATGCATATTATGTGAATTGTTTGAGACTGCCTACTTGACTGCATACTATTTGCTGATTGTCTAACTGCCTTAATTGCTCATATTTGTATATTTCTTGTTTGATATAATTGTATTTGCTACACTATACTCCTACTGGTGGTTGGGAAGTTTGAAGGAATTGGAAAGAGAAATATTAGTTAGACTGAAGAATCTTTAGTCAGATGCCCTTATATGGTTTAGCTTGTTTATAAGCCTTGAATTATCTAGAGGAAGTTCTATGATTGCCTTCGACTTTCTTCTATTATTATGTATTATATATGTGGAAGCTATTACCATGCTGGGGACCTCTGGTTCTCACCCATGCGGATTTTGTGGTTTTCAGATGCAGGACGTGAGGTGTCCCGCTGAGGCATGCTGGAGACTTCTAGTTTTGCGAAGATCCTTTGTTCTCGGGGCTATGTTTTGGTTTATATATTTTGCTTAGATACTTTTATCTTCACTAAATAATACAAATTGTGATGACTCCTCTTATAGGAGATTTTGGAGAATAGGTTTCTGTATTTGTGTCCCTTTGGATTTTCTTTGGGGTTTTCCTTATTTTATCATATGTATATATTGCTATGCTCGGACCGGTTATCTTCGCAGCCGGATCTTGAGTCTTGATATTCCTATTTTTGACACTCCTTTGTATATATATAATCTCGCGTTAGTTATCCTTGTTCGTTACGTTATCGATCGGAGTGTTGCGCTTTCGAATTGCGATTTTTGTTTACCCCTTTTTCTACAAAGGCTCCTAGTTATAATCAATCATTCATACTACTATACGTACTAAATTTTTATTTTAGAGGTCGTAATACCTTGCCATCTCTGAATTATGACTTAAGCATAAGACTCTGTATGGTAGGGTGTTACATTATGGTATCAGAGCAGTTCGTTCCTGTAGAGCCTGAGGGATGGACTGACTATGCTTCTGTGCATTCTCTGTATGTGTGTTATGTGCTATTAGTATATCATCTTGATATAATTGGCATAAACGTTCATGAGTATGCATTTGGGACTTTGAAGCACTAGACTTCCGATATTGAGACTGATCAACTTAATATCGATTGTTTGGTGTGTATAGGAACCAGATGGCGCCTCGTGGACGCGGTAGAGGTAGTGTGAGAGGTCGTACGAATGCTCGTGCACCGGAGAATAACCCTAATGACCCGGTGAACTTTATGACTGCGTTGGAGAACATGGCTGCTGCTATGCAAGCCACTGCTGAGGCTCTTGGTCAACAGATGAACAACCATGGTAATGATGGAGGTGGAGTTCAAGGCCCGATGACCTTGGCAAACTTTTTGAAGGTTAATCCGCCTAAGTTCAAGGGAACTACTAGCCCGACTGAGGCTGATACATGGTTTCAGGCTATAGAGCGAGCACTGCAAGCACAAGTGGTACCTGAAGGGCAGCGTGTCGAGTTTGCTACCTATATGCTCACAGGTGAAGCGTCGCATTGGTGGCAAGGTATCCGACGTCTTCTGCAGCAGGGTGATGACTATATCACTTGGAATGCCTTTCAAGAGGAGTTCTATAAGAAGTGCTTTCCGACTTCTGCTAGAACGGCTAAGGAACTTGAATTGTTACAGCTGAAGCAGGGTACTATGTCCATATCAGAGTATACTGACAAGTTTGAGGAGCTGTTCAGGTTCTCTCGTATGTGCCAAGGGACTCCGGTGGAATATGAGGAATGGAAGTGTGTTAAGTATGAAGGAGGACTCCGGAGTGATATCTTCAGTTCAGTAGGGCCAATGGAGATTAGGACTTTCTCTGAATTGGTGAACAAGTGTAGGGTTGCTGAAGAGTGTGTGAAAAGGGCAACCGCTGAGAAAGGGAGTTACAAAGGATCATTCCCACAGAACCGAGGGAAGAGCTTTGCACCTAGAGGCCCGTCTTTCAAGAGGGGGAGCTCTTTCAGGAGGCCCAACAACAACAACTCCCAAGGAAAGAAGTTTGGGAAGCAGCCTCAGAATGATCAAGCTTGTACTAGGTGTGGAAGTCACCAACCGGGAGCACCATGCAAGGCCGGATGGGGTTTATGCTACAATTGTGGAAAGGCGGGGCATAAAGTCGCAAGCTGCCCGGAGAAGTAGAAACAAGGTGCTGGGAAGGCACAACAGACTGGTCGGGTGTTCACCACTTCAGCTATAGGTGCCGAGGGATCCGAGACACTTATTCGAGGTAACTGTGAAATGGCTGGTCAAACTTTAAATGCTTTATTTGATTTGGGAGCATCGCATTCATTCATTGCATTTGAGAAAGCCCATGAGTTAGGATTGAAGATCGTAATCTTAGGTTATGATCTAAGAGTGTACAATGCTACCCATGAAGCCACGGTAACTAGGCTAGGATGCCCAGAAGTTTCCTTTAGGTTCAAGCAGCGTGATTTTGTTCATAATTTAGTCTGCTTGCCGATGATCGGTCTTGATCTTATCTTGGGATTGGACTGGTTATCTAAGAACCATGTCCTGCTTGATTGTTCTACAAAGTCGGTGTACTTTATGCCGGAAGATACAGAAGGGCCGGTCGTGGTGAATAATTATTACTTGAATTCGATGATGGTGAACTGTTCTGGAATCGAATGTCAGGGTATCCTGTTGTTAACTGCGGGCGTTTCGGGTGATGATCAAAGGTTGGAGCAGATTCCAGTTGTGTGTGAGTTTCCGGAAGTGTTTCCCGATGATATTGATGAGTTTCCACCTAACCGAGAGGTTGAGTTTGCTATTGAATTGGTGCCCGGGGCGGGACCAATCTCAAGTGCTCCTTATAGGATGTCACCGTTAGAGATGAACGAGCTAAAGTCTCAATTAGAGGATTTGTTGGGAAAGAATTTTATACGACCAAGTGTCTCTCCGTGGGGTGCTCCAGTGTTACTGGTGAAGAAGAAGGATGGGAGTATGCGGCTCTATGTGGATTACAGGCAGCTGAACAAGGTTACAATAAAGAATAAGTACCCATTGCCGAGAATTGATGATCTCATGGATCAGTTACAAGGAGCTGGAGTTTTCTCCAAGATCGATTTGCGATCCGGTTATCACCAGATAAGGGTGAGGGGTGAAGATATCCCTAAGACCGCTTTCAGGACTCGTTATGGTCATTACGAGTACACTGTGATGTCCTTTGGGTTGACGAACGCTCCTGCGGTATTCATGGATTACTGAATAGAGTTTTCTGTCCATTTCTGGATAAATTCGTTGTTGTCTTCATTGATGACATACTAATTTATTCCAAGACTGAAGAAGAGCATGCGGAACACTTGAGGACCATGTTGCAGATTCTAAAGGAGAAGAAACTCTATGTAAAACTGTCTAAGTGTGAGTTTTGGAAGCGTGAGGTGAAGTCTTTAGGTCACGTGGTGAGTAAGAAGGGAATAGCCGTAGATCCAACTAAGGTGGAGGCTGTGATGGATTGGAAGCAACCGACCACCGTAACAGAGATAAGAAGTTTTCTGGGTTTAGCTGGCTATTACCGAAGGTTTATCAAAGGCTTTTCACAGATAGCCTTGCCAATGACAAAGTTAACCCGCAAAGACACTCCGTTTGTTTGGACTCCTAAGTGCGAGGAGAGCTTTCAGACATTGAAGAAAAAGTTGACCACTGCACCTGTGTTAGTGTTACCTGAGCCGAATGAGCCATTTGAGGTGTATTATGATGCCTCATTGAAGGGTTTAGGGTGCGTGCTAATGCAGCATCATAATGTGGTGGCGTATGCCTCACGACAGTTGAGACCTCATGAAGTTAGTTACCCTACGCACGATTTGGAACTCGCTGCGGTTGTGTTTGCCTTGAAGGTGTGGAGGCATTATCTCTATGGGGTTAAGTTCCAAGTTTTCTCCGATCATAAGAGCTTGAAGTACCTCTTTGATCAGAAAGAGCTTAATATGAGGCAGAGAAGGTGGATGGAATTGTTGAAGGACTACGACTTTGAGTTGCATTACCATCCGGGAAAGGCGAACGTAGTGGCGGATGCGTTAAGTCGGAAGTCATTATATGCGGCTTGGATGATGCTTCAAGAGGAGAAGTTGCTCAAGGGATTCGAGAGTCTGAAAATTGGTGCTCGAGAAGTATCCGGAACCTTGTGTTTGAGCCGATTAGAAATCTCAAGTGACTTTAAGTCTGAACTCCTAAAGGCTCATCAAAATGATGAAGCGTTATGGAAGGTGTTACCGGCTATTGAGCAAGGGAAGCAGTGGAGAGTGTCGGAAGAAAAAGATGGGTTATGGAGGTTCAAAGGTAGGATCATTGTGCCGGATGTTGGCACTTTGAGGCAAGATATCTTAAAGGAGACACACAAAAGCGGATTCTCCATTCTCCCGGGAAGCACTAAGATGTACCATGATTTAAAGGCGATGTTTTGGTGGCCGGGTATGAAGAATGATGTGGCGGAATATGTTTCAAAGTGCTTAACTTGTCAAAAGGTAAAGATTGAACATCAAAGACCTTACGGGATGTTGCAACCTTTAGAGATTCCACAATGGAAGTGGGAAAGTATTGCAATGTACTTTGTGTTAGGTTTGCCAAGGACTAGGGCTGGTTTTGATGCTATCTGGGTGATTGTGGACCGACTGACGAAGTCAGCTCACTTTTTACCCATTCGTATGACTTACACCCTTGAGGAGCTAGCACGGTTATACATAAAGGAGATTGTGAGACTCCATGGTGTACCTGCTACTATAATCTCTGATAGAGATCCTCGTTTCACTTCAAGGTTTTGGGGTGCATTTCAGAAAGCTTTTAGAACCCGATTAAGCTTGAGCACGGCTTACCATCCTCAAACAGATGGTCAATCTGAGAGGACGATCCAAACACTAGAGGATATGTTGAGAGCTTGTGTTTTGGACCAACCGGCGAGTTGGGATCGGTATATGCCATTAGTGGAGTTTGCATACAATAATAGTTATCATGCGAGCATTGGAATGGCTCCGTATGAGGCCTTGTATGGGAGGAAATGTCAATCTTTGCTATGTTGGTATGAAGCTGGAGAGAAAAGCTTGTTGGGACCGGAAATGATAGCTGAGACTACTGAACAAGTCAAGAAAATCCGAGATAGGATGCTTACGGCGCAGAGTCGTCAAAAGAGTTATGCCGATCAGAGGCGAAAGCCCATAGAATTTGAGGAATGAGATCATGTTTTCCTTAAGGTTACTCCGACTATAGGAGTAGGTAGGGCGATTAAAACAAAGAAGTTGAATCCTCGATACATTGGTCCATTTCAAATCCTGGAGAGGATTGGACCGGTGGCGTATCGGATGGCTCTACCACCTTATCTTTCGAACCTGCACGACGTGTTTCACGTGTCGCAGCTTCGGAAGTACACTCCTGATGCTAGCCATGTGTTAGAACCTGAGTCGGTTTAGTTAAGGGAAGATTTGACGCTTCCAGTGGCCCCAGTCAGAATTGATGATACCAGTATCAAACGGTTGCGTGGAAAAGAGGTTTCATTAGTCAAAGTGGCATGGAGTCGAGGCGGTATTGAGGAACACTCTTGGGAACTTGAGTCGGAGATGCGAACGGATTATCCGCATTTATTCTCAGGTAATTACATATGAATTTTGTGGGCAAAATTCCCAATTAGGTGGGTAGAATGTAAAACCTGGTTAATTAACGGCTAATTAACCCATAAATGAGAATTTATTCTAGAAAGCCTAAAATGTGATTTTTATGGCTAAATGTGATAGAGGAGACTGAGACGAGAATTTCGGTACCAATTTTATAGAATTCGGACCAAGATTGGACCGAACGGGCCAAACCGGGCCAACCAGACCCAAAGTGAGCCCTTGGCCCAACATAACTAAACCAAAACCCTAGTTTTCAGCACTCTCTCTCCTCACAACACTCAAAACACGCTGAAAAGAGAGGAAATGGGGGAAGAACACTCTCTCAAACTTCTATCTCTCACTTGATTTTCAAACCACCATAACTTTTGATCTAGAGCTCCGATTGCCGATCCGTTTGTGACCATGCGTTCACCGCGGAGAGCTATACAAAACCCATACAATTAATCTTGAGGTAATTCACGTTTTGATCTTCGAAATTCCAGCCTTGTTTTCGAGTTTTATGAGCAAAAATGTTGAGATTTTGGGCTCTTTGATGTTATAGGACCCAACTCTCTTGAAGGAGAAGGTTAATCTTGTCTCTTTGGACCTTGGGTGTGGTAAGATTCTCAACCCTAGTGTAATTTTGTTGTTCTATGATGTTTGGGTTTTGAGATGTTGTGTATGGGTATGATGATTGTGGCTTAGGTTGTGTATGTGTGAATATTGGAGCTTGATTGGTGATTTTGAAAAACTTGGAAAGGGTTTGATGGTGAAAAATCTGTTCTTAGAGGTTTTGAGGCCTTGAGAGCTTGTGGATAAGTGATTTGGAAGTGCTCCGGTTGAGCTTGGGAAATCGGCTAAGGTATGGTTTCAGTTTCCCGTATCTAATATGTAATGTGGTAGGAAATACTTAGGCTAGAGGCCCTAAGATAGGCATTGAATTGTTTATGTTGTTGAATGATTGAGATATATGATGTGGTCATATATGTGATGATGATATTTGATGCCTTGGTGGTATGATGTATGAGAAATATGCATGTTGTGATATATGCTTGATGATTGGTTATGGTTGAATGGTGGGTTGAACCATGTTGATGGTGCATATGATGTTGATTGTGTACAATAATGATTTATTGGAATTGGTGTTGTTGAGAATTGGCATGAGGAATAGTATATGATATGTCAATATGTTTGAGTTTGAGCCACTTGGGTGAAGTGGGTTAAAATGATGAGATAGTGATTTTGTAAATTATGGTAAAGTGTCAATGTGTGAGTTGAGGAGGCTTGATGTTGAATTTGATACATTTTGATTGATTTTCAAAGAAAATGGATGAAATTGGCATGTTTTGATAGATTTTGAAAAGAGTTGGAAATGGCTTGTTTTGAAAATGGCACTTTGAGGTTTTGTATGAAAAATATAGTTTTTGGGCATCCTTTGACGGGACATAACTTGGACTACAGATCTCTGTTTTGTGCCAAATCTATTTAGAAATGAAATTGGATCCGGGATGTCCATGCCGTTCGAAGAACGGGTGAAAAACGATTTAAAATGAGGAAGTTATGTCCGTCGGAAGATTGGGGGTTGAATTTGTGAATTCTGCAGCTTTTAACTTAGAAAAATTTTTAGCAGAATGACCCCTTTCGCGTGGGCGCACCTGGCGCGTACGCGCCGATCTTCCAGAAAATGCCATCCACGCGTGTGCGTGATGTGCGCGGGCGCGCCGATTGTGCTGCACCCAATGCCCATCCATTTTCCAGAGAGTTATGCCAGAACTGTGCCAGTGTTGTACCTGGGGCACGAGAACACCCACGCGTACGCGTGGTTGACGCGTGCGCGTCGATTGGCAAATTTTTAATCCACGCGTTAGCGTTCATGACGCTTGCGCGTCGATGAGTTTTTGAGGCCATCCACGCGTGCGCGTAGAGTGCGCGTACGCGTGGCCCTGTTTTCATCCCAAAGTTGATTTTTGAGTTTTAAAAGCCAAATCTCATACTTCTAAGCCTCCGATCTCACCATTTATGTCTTAAATCATTATGACATGCCTAGCTATTAAAAAGGGGCTAGTGAATGAGGTAACTTGCGAGTGAAGCAAGGGAAAAATGAATGATCAATGAGGATCGAAGATGATTATGTGAGACGCAAAGAATGGTGGTGGAAGTGCTTGTTATGCCATGGGCCGAAAGGCTGTAATTGTTAATGAAGCGGCTGGTTATGGATTTAACCATGAGCCGGGTGGCTGGTTATGGATTTAACCGTGAGCCGGAATGGCTGTGTATAATATGAATATTGGCTGGTTCTGGACTGAACCGTGAGCCGGATGGCTGATATGGATGTTGATCCATGGATGAGAATTCACGCATGTTTATGCTGAATTATAGATAATTGTGATTTGTACTTTCACTATCTGAGATACGAGTTTCCCTGGGTAGTAGCAGTGGCTAGCCACCACGTGCTCCATGTTGAGACTTGATACTCTGTTGACCCTATGTCGTAAGTGTGGCCGGGCACTGTGAAAGACCCGGATGAGCTCGCCCCCGTGAATATTCACCAGTGAGGGTGATGGATATAGATCATGATTATGATCAAGTTTATAACGAGTATAACTCGAGTTGGGGATGCGTGACAGAGGGACAGTCCAATGGTTAGCGACCAGGACTTATCGGGTTGGCTCTATAACCGACAAGATGATATCATCAGCCACTAGGGACAGGCATTCATCATATGCATATTATGTGAATTGTTTGAGACTGCCTACTTGACTGCATACTATTTGCTAATTGTCTAACTGCCTTAATTGCTCCTATTTGTATATTTCTTGTTTGATATAATTGTGTTTGCTACACTATACTCCTGCTGGTGGTTGGGAGGTTTGAAGGAATTGGAAAGGGAAGTATTAGTTAGACTGAAGAATCTTTTGTCAGATGCCCTTATATGGTTTAGCTTGTTTATAAGCTTTGAATTATCTGGAGGAAGTTCTAGGATTGCCTTCGGCTTTTCTCTATTATTATGTATTATATATGTGGAAGCTGTTACCATGCTGGGGACCTCTGGTTCTCACCCATGCGGATTTTGTGGTTTTCAGATGCAGGACGTGAGGTGTCCCGCTGAGGCATGCTGGAGACTTCTAGTTTTGCGAAGATCCTTTGTTCTCGGGGCTATGTTTTGGTTTATATATTTTGCTTAGATACTTTTATCTCCACTAAATAATACAAATTGTGATGACTCCTCTTATGGGAGATTTTGGAGAATAGGTTTCTGTATTTGTGTCCCTTTGGGTTTCCTTTGGGGTTTTCCTTATTTTATCATATGTATATATTGCTATGCTCGGACCGGTTATCTTCGCAGCCGGATCTTGAGTCTTGATATTCCTGTTTTTGACACTCCTTTGTATATATATAATCTCGCGTTGGTTATCCTTGTTCGTTACGTTATCGATCGGAGTGTTGCGCTTTCGAGTTGCGATTTTTGTTTACCCCTTTTTCTAAAAAGGCTCCTAGTTATAATCAATCATTCATACTACTATACGTACTAAATTTTTATTTTAGAGGTCGTAATACCTTGCCATCTCTGAATTATGACTTAAGCATAAGACTCTGTATGGTAGGGTGTTACAAACATGGACGGTGAGAAGTCCAACAAAGAATATGTTACCGATAGTATAGCGAAAAAGAGTTTTCAAACTAATTCCAATATTATATTTTCTAAAATAATATTGAGAATTTAAAATGGAGTTAGAATGCTTTTCAATTCTAAATCATTAGAGATGAAAAACGAAAACTCAATCATGAAATAGATTAAAGCATATACCTCAAATAAAGTAAAATATTTAGATTAATAATCCATAAAAATATGAACAGAGTTCCTAATCATAACAAAAGAGATTAATACAGACAAAATGAGAGTTAGAGAGAGGGATAGAGAGAGCGTGCGTAGAAAACACATAGTGGGGTAGATCTAGGAACCATGGCAATGATCCCAGGGTTTGGAACAGAGAAAAGTATCGACGGCTGGAATATGAGTCCTATTCGATTTTTGTGAGCAACCTCCCTGCAGACATATCAAAGCGAGAGTTGTTCCATTTGTTCAATTGGACAGGACGCATCAATGACATTTACTTATCCCGAAAACAGAAGAGTGGAAATATATACATTTTTGCTTTCATTCGCTATACGACAAAAGGGGGCACTGAAAGCTATAACGAAAATGAATCAACTGAGACTGAGAGGGAAGGTTGTGTTTGTTAGAGAGGCTAGATACAGAAGAATGACGGAACCAGCACACAAACCTCTGAGACTAGGAGGAGATGACGTGCAACACGACACCACTCAGAAGCCATATAGAGAGGTAGTGCCGATTGATGACGGATCAGATGGACGTGCATCACGTACGAAGAAGGATAGAAGGGACCCACATGGCAATGGTTGGACGAAGAAGGTGGAAATTAAAGTGGCAGAGGAAAATTTAGAATGGCTGCAGCGAAGTCTTGTTGGGGGCACAACGAAACCTATTAACTTTGAATCTCTGAAGGAAGTCATGGCAAAGAACTTACCTAATGTCGTACAGGTTAGAGAAATGGGAGCGTACAAAGCCCTACTGACTTTTGATAGTGTTGTGCATGCTGAAGAAACGTACACCTTGAACATGATATGCCTCCTACGTTTATTCCACCGTGTATGGCGGTGGCAGGAGTTGGAACATAGTGAAACTCGTAGGGTATGGCTTGAATGTTTTGGGGTTCCGTTACATGCGTGGTCTGCGAAAACTTTCACCACGATAGGAGGCCAATGGGGGGAAGTAGTTGGGTGTGCTCGAGAGACAGAACTGTGCAATTCTTTCACGGTAGGCCGAATTCAGATTGATACGTGCATAATGGACATTATTCAAGAATGGATCCAAATAACAGTGGGTTCTGGGGGCTTTGATGTGTTGGTAAAAGAAGTTGGACATGAGGGATGCAACCTGCGGTGTGCAGAGAATCTGGGTAATGAAGCTATAATAACCGGTGGAAATAGTAACTCTGGAACCACAAAGACAAGCTCAGGAGTGGGAATTGTGCAGGAATTTCAAGCAGGGCCGGCGCACAAAGTCGCTCAAGTCGAAGACATGCTCACACAAGTTAACCGAGAGGAGGAAGGAGACGAGGGTAAAGTGGTAATTCCAATCACAATTTTGAATGAATGGGTTAATGGTAGTAATTATCAAAATCCCTTGAATTTCGAAAAAGATCCATTAGTCAAGGGCGATAATCAAGGGATGGCTAATTTAGGGGGAGGGACGGTTATGAGTGCTGCGGGTTATTAAGAGAAGATGCTGTCTTATGTTTATAATGGGCCGAAGGGAAGAGCCAAAAAGGGAAAACAAAAAAAGGCTTGCCACATTTCAATTTGGGCCTGCCAAAACAATAACTTAGAATAAGGTAACCACTGTCCATTGGGCCCAGCCTCAAGTGAGGATAGTGATGGAGACAGTGGGCCTGTGCTGGCGGTTCCGGATCGGGCTGTTTGTGGTTCGCTGAACACCAGGGCGGAAGAGGTGCACAACTATCACAACAGCGGGTTTCTCCTCGAGGATGAGGATGGCACGCTTGTTGGGACTGACCGAGGGGAAGATCGGCAGCCTGTAGACGTGGGAATCGGACAGCACCAGGGCGGAGAGACATGCACACGAACTCGTGACGGCTAGCAGGGTGGGACTGTAATATATGCCTCTGCGACTGCTGGAGGAGAGGCGAGACCTGGGGGGGTTCTTTTGATGGGGGGAATGGCACGACGGAACTGACGCGGATGGGGAATGGCGAGCCTGTTGTCCTCAACGGAGTGGATGTGGAGGGAGACGAGACGAGGGATGGTCAGACCTCCGGAGGGTTGAACGTGGTTCCAATCCCTGGCGAAGCAACCTCCACCGGTCCTTATGTGAATCTGGCTGGCGACCTGGTTCGATCTTAACACGGGCTGATACGTGAGCATCTTTCTTATCTTTTCCTAGTGAATTTGCACTTAAATTGTTGAGTTTAATCAATAATTAATTATCTTTTAGCCACTATGGATGCTACTTTGAGTCTTGTGCATTTCTGTTTATTTTAGGTAGCATTCAGCTGGATTTGATGGAACTTCTGCAGCACAAGAATTAAAGGAGAAAACCAGCGAGGAGCGACGCGTACGCGTGACTGACGGGTGCACGTGATTTGGAGATTTCCATGGCGACGCGTGCGCGTGGATGACGCGTACCATGGTTCTGAAAACCGGACCGGACCGGCCGGTTCAACCGGAATAGTCGGAAACCGATCATCTAGCCGGTCCGGGTAACATAAAAAACCGTCTGGCAAAAAACTGGTAAAAAAACCAGTCGAACCGGCGGTTAACCGATGAACCGAGAGAACCATCCGGTTTTTTAGCGGTTTTTAGTTTGAAAACTAAAATGCTAAACGACGTCGTTTTGGCTATAAAAAAAAAAGAAAACGCGTAAAAAAGGAGTGCAGCGTCGAAGCCCTAATTTCCCTTCCCCTCTCTAGATTCCAGAAATCACCACCATTCACCCAAGCTCCAAAAATCACCATCGCCACCAATCACCATCGCCACCCACAGCCATCAGTGAAGCCCACCGCCATCGCCATCGCCACCACATCCTGTTTTGATTTTTTTTTTTTTTAAAAAAGGGTGAAACTGAAAACTGAAAAACGCGTGTTGAATTGGTGAATTCACCAGACCCTAATCCCTAATCTGGTAATCCAAGAAAGAAGCAAGAACTAAAAAGCCAAGAGGCAAGAAGCCAAGAACACTCCCACTCCCCGTCGAAGAACAACCTCCGTGAATCCAAACCGACGCCGGCGCTAGGGCCAGTCACCATCACGGGCCAGTCACCGTCGCGGGCACTCTCCGTCGTGGGTCAGTCACCGTCGTGGGCCACTCACCGTCGCTGCTCACTCACCGTCGCTGCTCACTCACGTCGCGGGTCACTCACGTCGCGGGTAAGTTCTGGGTTTCTACTTTCTGGCATTGTTTTCAACTTTTCATTTTTGGTTCTGGCTTTGTGTTCCTCACTTCCTCAGACTTCAGTTCTTCTGTTCTTCTTGTTTTTTTAATTTTTTTAATTTTTTTATTTTGTTTTTTATATGATTAATCAAATGTGAATAAATTTGTTGTAGCTTGAATTTGAATACTTGAATACTTGAATTCTGCTCTGTTCAATAATGAATACTTGAATAATTTTGTTTTTCATTTTTTGATTTCTTTAATTCTGCTCTATTGAATACTTGAATGCCATATGATGAAATATATTGGTCTGGATTCTGAATTTTTTAATTCTGCAATGTTAAAAAATTTGAATCTGTTTAATTCTGGGTTCTTCAATTCTGGGTTCTTCAATTATGGGTTTTTCAATTCTGGGTTTTTCAATCTCCATTAGTTCAATTCTCCAATGTTCAATTCTGCTCTGTTGAATACTTGAATGCCATATGAATTCTATGAACTATGAACTATGAGTTGATATATTGGTTTGGATTCTGGGTTTTTCAATTCTGCAATGTTCAATTTTTTTATTTCTTCAATTCTGCTCTCTTGAATACTTGAATGCCATATGAATTCTATGAACTATGATTATGTATTGAATTTTTTTAATTTCAGTCTATATTTAATTAAACCGGTTCAACTACGGTTCAACCACGGTTGAACCATTGAACCATTGAACCAGTTAGTTGACCGGTTCGATGACCGGTCCGGTTTTTGTAACCTTGAAGATTTGAAGATTTGCAGAGCAACGCATGCACGTACTTGACGCATACGTGTGACATGCCGAAAAGACTATCGACACGTATGCGTGACTGACGTGTACGCGTGACATGCGCCACGTGCAAAAAACGCTGAGGTGATTTCTGGGCTGCTTTTGACCCAGTTTTCAGCTTGGAAAGCACAAATTAGAGGCTGCAAAGTGAAGGAATCAAGTGGTTCCCATCCATCAATTGAATTCTTGATGATTGTTATAATTAATTTTGATTAAAATTCAAATTTGATTTTTAAATTAGGAAAAGATATTACTTAATTTTAGAAAATAGATTTTTCTAAAATTAATTAGGATTAGTTATAAAAAGGGATTTCATTAGTTAAGTTTTCAGGCCATCAGATTGGAACTCAGTACATTTTACCTGAATCCTTATTTTCTCTCTGAATCATGAGCAACTAAACCTCCACTGTTAAGGTTAGGAGTTCTTTCTATTGTATGGATTGATACTATTATTATTATTCTATTTTAATTCATGTTATGATTTATATTTCAATAATTGTTTTCGTTCTTTACTCTATGAATATGGGTGGAACGAAAGTATGACCCATGTTCTAATTGAGTTCTTGTATAACTTGGAAAAGCTCTTTACTTGAACAACATCTTGAAAACATATTATCCTGAATTTCTAATTGTTTGTATTTAACGGGATACGTGACATATAATCCCCTTATTTTTGGATAGTTAGGATTCTTGTGGCATATAAACTGGAATTTGATCGTCACCCTCTATTTGGAATTAATTGACCAAGGAATTGGCAGTTGATGAATTTTGGAGGAGACTAGAAAGGTCTATGGAATTAGGGTCTAGTCACAAATAGTTTGCCATGAATTAAATCTTGCATGATTAAAATAGTTAATAAGAAAAATCAATCCAGAAAATAGATATCTCTGAAACCTTAACTATTTCTCCATATATATTTCACAACTTCTTTACTACTTGCATTCTGAAATTCTTAATTATTGTTTAATGCTTTTTGAATACCAAAACATTCTTTTCTGCTTGCCTAACTAAGTGGTTTAACCAACCATTGTTACTTGATCGATCAATCCTCGTGGGATCGACCCTCACTCACCTAAGGTATCACTTGGTACGACCCGGTGCACTTGCCGGTTAGTTTGTGGGTTGCAAAAACCGCACCAAGTTTTTGGCGCCGTTGCCGGAAATTGATAGTGATTAACAACTATTAGTTGTTTGATTGCTTAGATTAGGTGTTTTATTTTTAAATTTTATTAAAATCTATTTTTAATATTTCTGAAAAAAAATTTTAATAGCACTAATATTTTTGGTAATTGCTGAAATTAAGTTTGGTGTCTCCTAGTTTAGGTTACCTCACTGGAAATTCTCTACACTCTGACGTAGAGAGTTCCAATTTTTTCTTGTCTTCTGTTTGTTTATGCACAGGAACAGAGACAAAGAATATCTCTTAGACTTTGATCCTGAACCTGAAAGGACTTTCCGGCGGTGTTTACAACAAGCTAGACTTTGCAAGGCTGCAGAATCCACTATGGATCCTAACAATGCTGATAATGCCAATGTGGAAAATCCGAATGGAAATGAGCAACAAAGGAGAGTACTTGGCTCTTATTCTGCTCCTACTGTAGATCTTTATGGAAAAAATATTGTGGTGCCTCCTATAGCTGCGAACAACTTTAAGTTAAAGCCTCAACTGGTCACCCTGGTGCAATAAAACTGCCAGTATCATGGTATTTCCCACGAAGACCCAAATCAATTTATCTCTAGTTTTCTGCAGATTTGTGATACTGTGAAGACAAATGGAGTGAACCCAGAGGTGTACAAACTCATGCTCTTCCTATTTGTTCTGAGGGATAGAGCAAAGCTATGGCTAGATTCCCAACCCAAGGAGAGTCTGGATACTTGGAACAAGGTTATTACTGAGTTTCTTACTAAATTTTTTCCACCAAAGAAGCTGACTAAGCTTAGGGTGGAAGTTCAGACCTTCAGGAAGAAGGATGGTGAAATTTTTTATGAAGCTTGGGAGAGATACAAGCTACTGACTAGGCAATGTCCTCCGGACATGTTCTCCAAATGGACCTAACTAGATATATTTTATGAAGGTTTGGGTGAAATGTCCAAGATGTGCTTAGATAATCCAGCAGGAGGTTCATTGCATAAGAAGAAGACACTGGAAGAGACTATTGAGCTTATTGAATTGGTTGCTAGCAACCAATATTTATACTCATCTAACAGGAATTCTGTGAACTCTGAGGCTCCTTAGAAGAAGGGTGTCATGGAGGTAGAAGCTCTTAATACTATTCTTGCTCAGAACAAGCTTATGTCTCAGCAAATAAGGCTACTTACTCAACACATGGGTGGCATGCAAGTCTCAGCTATCAACACCCAAAATCCATCTTAAGAGGTCTCCTATGACATGGCAGGAAATTTAGTGCAAAATGATAATTATGATTATACTCAATCCTCTTCTGAACAGGTCAATTACATGGGGAGTGGTTCTAAAAATCCCAATAATGACCCCTATTCTCAGACATATAATCAAGGATGGAGAAATCACCCAAATTTTGGGTGAATAGACCAACCTCAGAGACCTCGGAATTTCAACAATAATTCTCAGGGCAGCTTCCAACAGCACAATTACAATAACCGCCAATTTCAGTCTCAGCAGGCTAACTCTAAATCCCAAGAAGATTCTAATTGGGAGATGATGAGGAGTTTTATGTAGGAAACCAGAGCCTCCATTAGAAACTTGGAAGTGTAAATGGGTCAACTGAGCAAGCAAATACATGAGAGGTCTGCAAGTACATTACAAGGTGATACAGTGGTGAACCCAAGAGAAGATTGTAAGGTTATTCAGTTGAGAAGTGGTAAAGTAGCTGGCTCTGAGACCAAGGCCATTGAAGAATTAGTTTAAAAGGAAGCTCCAGAGGAGAAGAAGGAAGAAGTAGAGTGCGCCCTTCCTTAGCGTGCAGATAACCCATTCCCTGATTCTCTCGACAATTATCCTACCTTGCCAAAGGCTCCTAAATACAAGCTGAAAATGCCATATCCTCAGAGGCTCCAGAAGGCTTCCAAAGAAAAGCAGTTTTTCAAATTTTTAGATGTCTTCAAGAAGCTACAGATCAATATTCCTTTTGCAGAGGCTCTTGAGCAAATGCCTCTTTATGCTAAATTTATGAAAGAGTTGTTGACCCATAAAAGGAATTGGAAGGAACAAGAAACAGTGGTGTTAACCAAGGAATGTAGTGCAATTATTCAACACAATCTCCTTGAGAAAATGCTAGACCCAGGAAGCTTTGTCATTCCTTGCACCATTGGAGATGTCACCATTCAGAGAGCTTTATGTGACCTTGGAGCTAGCATCAATCTAATGCCACTTTCAGTGATGAAAAAACTTCAAATTGAGGAGGTAAAACCCACTCGTATTTTTCTTCAACTTGCTGATCTTTCTGTTAAATTACCTGTGGGTGTTGTTCAGGATTTACTTGTTAAAGTAGGACCATTTATTTTTCTGTTGATTTTGTTATATTAGACATGAAAGAGGAGGTAAAATCCTCTATTATACTTGGTAGGCCCTTTTTAGCTACAAGTAGAGCTCTGATTGATGTGCAAAAGGGTGAATTAACCCTGAGGGTCAATAAAGAACAGGCAGTCCTAAATGTTTTTGAGGCTCTCAAACACCCTAATGATTCTGAAGGGTGCATGAAAATAGATGTTATTGAACCACTTGTTCAAAAGGTACTGAAAGCTGAGGTGCTTGATGACATTTTGGATCTTGTTTCTGAGTATAAATTAGTTGAAGTTGATGATTCACCACCCCAGAAGGCTATGGTTTACACGCCTAAAGCAGAGGAGGAAGCCCCCAAGCTTGAGCTAAAACCTTTACCTCATTCTCTGAAATACGTGTTCTTGGGTGAAAATGATTCATATCCGGTGATTATTAGCTCTTCCCTGAAGCCTGAAGAGGAATAGGCGCTTGTTTCAGTGCTCAAGAGCCATAAAATAGCTCTTGGGTAGACCATTAGTGACTTAAAGGGGATTAGTCCAACCAAGTGTATGCACAAGATCCTTCTTGAAGATGATGCTAAACCAGTTGTGTAACCACAAAGGAGACTCAATCCAACTATGAAAGAGGTGGTCCAAAAAGAGGTAATAAAATTATGGAAAGTAGGTATTATTTACCCTATTTCTGACAGTCCTTGGGTAAGTCTTGTGTAGGTAGTTCCCAAGAAAGGAGGGATGACAGTGATCCAGAATGAAAAGAATGAGCTTATTCCTACAAGAACAATCACAGGATGGAGAATGTGTATAGACTACAGGAGGCTCAACACTGCTACAAGGAATGATCATTTTCCCCTGCCTTTCATTGATCAAATGCTTGAGAGGTTAGCTGGTCATGCTTTTTATTGTTTTCTAGATGGATATTCTGGATATAATCAAATTGCAGTGGACCCTCAAGATCAAGAGAAGACAGTATTCACATACCCCTTTGGAGTATTTGCCTACAGGAGAATGCCATTTGGACTTTGTAATGCTCAAGCAACTTTTTAGAGGTGTATGCTTTCAATTTTTTATGACATGGTTGAAAAGTTCATTGAGGTATTTATGGATGACTTTTCTGTTTTTGAAAATTCTTTTGAATTCTGCCTTAAGCATTTATCTCTTGTCTTGAAACGGTGTCAAGAATCAAACCTTGTTTTGAATTGGAAAAAATGCCAGTTTATGGTCACAGAAGGTATTGTTCTTGGACACCGAATTTCAAGTAAGGGGATTGAGGTTGACAAAGCAAAGGTGGAGGTAATTGAAAAATTACCACCACCAATAAATGTTAAGGCAGTCAGAAGTTTCTTGGGTCATGCAGGATTTTATAAGAGATTTATAAAGGACTTTTCTAAAATTGCTAAACCATTGAGCAACTTGTTGGTTGTTGATATTCCTTTTGTCTTTGATTTTGATTGTCTGCATGCTTTTGAAACTCTGAAAGCAAACCTTACTTCTGCTCCCATTATTGCTCCCCCTGACTAGGATTTACCATTTGAATTGATGTGTGATGCCAGTGATTTTGCTATAGGAGCTATTTTAGGACAGAGGCATGGTAAGCTTGTACATGTCATTTACTATGCTAGTCGTGTGCTAAATGATGCCCAAAAGAATTACACAACTACAGAAAAGGAATTACTAGCTGTTGTGTTTGCTCTTGATAAGTTTAGGTCCTATTTAATTGGTTCTAAGGTTATTATTTATACTGACCATGCTACTTTGAAGTACCTTCTAACCAAACATGACTTTAAACCAAGATTAATCAGGTGGGTGTTACTCCTTCTTGGAGTTTGATATTGAGATAAAAGACAGGAAAGGGTCAGAAAATCAAGTAGCTAACCATCTCTCCAGAATTGAGCCTGAAGCAGGAATACAACCACCCACAGCTGTAACTGAAACATTTCCTGATGAGAAATTGTTCCTCATTCAGTAAGCTCCATGGTTTGCAGACATTGCAAATTACAAAGCTATGAATTTTATTCCAAAGGAGTACAGTAGGCAACAAGTAAAGAAGCTATTGACTGATGTAAAGTACTACATTTGGGAGGAACCATACCTTTTTAAAAGGTGCTCAGATGGAATAATCCAGAGATGTGTCCCGGATGAGGAAAAGCAGCAAATTCTTTGGCACTGTCACATGTCTGATTATGGAGGCCACTTTGGTGGAGAAAGGACAGCTACAAAAGTCCTTCAGAGCGAGTTCTACTGGCCGGCTCTCTTCAGGGACTCAAGAGCATTTGTGAAGCACTGTGGCAGATGTGAAAAAGCCGCAAATCTCCCTGCCAACCATGAAATGCCACAGCAGGAAATTCTTGAGGTTGGGTTGTTTGATGTGTGGGGTATTGATTTCATGGGACCTTTCCCACCCTCACATTCAAACAACTATATTTTAGTGGCAGTTGATTATGTGTTCAAGTGGGTAGAAGCTATGGCACTACCTACCAATGATGCCAAGGTGGTGATGAGTTTTCTGCAGAGATATATCTTCAGCCAGTTTGGTGTTCCAAGGACACTCATTAGTGATGGAGGAAGCCACTTCTATAACAGACAGTTGGACTCTCTTCTTCAGAGATATGGAGTCCGTCATAAAGTGGCAACCCCTTATCACCCTCAAACAAGTGGGCAGGTTGAAGTTTCCAATAGGAACTCAAGAGAATTATAGAGAAGACCGTCAGTGTTTCAAGAAAGGACTGGTCTAGGAAGCTTGATGATGCTCTATGGGCATACCGGACAGCTTACAAGACTCCTATTGGCATGTCACCTTATTAATTGGTCTACGGTAAAGCCTGTAGACCCATGTTCTAATTGAGTTCTTGTATAACTTGGAAAAGCTCTTTACTTGAACAACAACTTGAAAACATATTATCCTGAATTTCTAATTGTTTGTATTTAACGGGATACGTGACATATAATCCCCTTATTTTTGGATAATTAGGATTCTTGTGGCATATAAACTGGAATTCGATCATCACCCTCTAATTGGAATTAATTGACCAAGGAATTGGCAGTTGATGAATTTTGGAGGAGACTAGGAAGGTCTAAAGAATTAGGGTCTAGTCAGTAATAGTTTGCCATGAATTAAATCTTGCATGATTAAAATAGTTAATAAGAAAAATCAATCCAGAAAATAGATATCTCTGAAACCTTAACTATTTCTCCATATATATTTCACAACTTCTTTACTGCTTGTATTCTGAAATTCTTAATTATTGTTTAATGCTTTTTGAATAACAAAACACTCTTTTCTGCTTGCCTAACTAAGTGGTTTAACCAACCATTATTGATTGATCCATCAATCCTCGTGGGATTGACCCTCACTCACCTGAGGTATTACTTGGTACGACCCGGTGCACTTGCCAGTTAGTTTGTGGGTTGCAAAAACCGCACCACAGGCTGAGGATGGAGTCCAGACAGGGTAAAGGGAGTCGTGGTGGGAACGAGCTTGGGTATGAGGAAGGGGGGATGTGGCGGACACGCAAGGTTTGAAGCTGGATGAGCAGATGCTAGAGAACCGAAGAACATGGGAATTGGAAAAAGAGTTGGGCGTTATGCTGGTCAACGAGGAAGATGACATTATGGCAATACTCCAATCACAGAATGAAGAAATAGAACGAAAAAGAAAGTTTGCAAAGCAGAAGGAAAAACTGAGACGGTGCAGGCCCAAACATAAAAATAGGTGTGTTAAAAGAACATGGGAAGCGGGGATGTGGCAGACACGCAAGGTTTGAAGCTAGATGAGCAGATGCTGGAGAACCGAAGAACATGGGATTTGGCAAAAGATTCGGGCGTTATGCTGGTCAACGAAGAAGATGACATAATACTCCAATCACAGAACGAAAAAATCGAACGAAAAATAAAGTTGGCAAAGCAGAAGGAAAAACTGAGATAGTGCAGGTCCAAACATAAAAACAGGTGTGTAAAAAGAATTTTAAATGATATTTAGTTCTTGGAATGTTAGGGGGTTACGGGATGATGGCAAGGTAAGAATGGTGAAGGATTTAAAGATAAAACATAGGTTAGATATGTTGGGGTTGATTGAGACTAAAAAACAAGTGGTGACCAGATTTGATGTTGCACAACTTTAGGCGCAAGGTGGTGCAGGTTGGGACTTTGTAGGCTCTGATGGTACAGCGGGTGGACTATTGTTAATATGGGATGAATCTTTATTTAAAAAGAATAACTGCTATAATGGGGAGAGATGGTTGTGTGTTGAAAGGGTCCTGGTAAAGAATAATTACAATTGTGCTATCTTCTTGGTCTATGGTGCACATAATAGAGATGTGAAACTTCAGGTGTAGGAAGAGCTGAGTTACATAGCTGGGTTATGTCAGCTTCCTAGCTGTTATATTGGAGATTTTAATGAAATAATGCAGGTGGAAGAAAGGCAAGGTACTGATGTTCTACCTAGGTCGGTAGAAGAATTCAGGAGTTGGGTACAAGATATAGATTTAGTGGATCTGCCGCTCACAGATCGCAAGTTCACATGGTTTTGGGAACGCTCATGCAGTCGTATAGATAGAGTTCTGGTTAGCTTGGAGTGGTTGGAAGAGTTCTCCGAGACTCGGATACGCGGTGGACCAAGGGGTTTATTAGATCACTATCCTGTCATCTTAGAATATATGAGGCAGAGGGTAGGGCCAAGGCCGTTCCGAAGCCTTGACTTATGGTTTACACATGAAGGCTTCCTTAGCTTCGTGAAGGAGGACTGGCGAGGATTGGGGGAGATGTAGTTCACAGACAAGTTGAAGACTCTGACAGTTCCATTAGAGAATTGGCATAAGACTAAATTTGGGGATATGGACAAGAAGATTATGAGATTTGAGGAAGAAATTAAGAAGATTGATGATTTGGTAAGCAATGGGGTGTATGACGGAATGATGGAAGCTAGAAGGAAGGCGCTGGTTACCTGCTGTGAGAGGTGGTATGTCAGGAAAGAAGTCCATTAGAAACAGATGTCCCAGTTTCGGCAAGCAAAGGAGATAGACAAAAATACAAGATACTTTCACAGCATAGCTTCAGCAAGACGGAGAAATAATAGGATCAATACACTGTTAATCAACGGTAGGGTGGTCAGGAACCAAGCTAGAATAAAAATTGCTATTAAGGAATACTACAAGGAGTTATATTACCAGGAGAAGTCTCCTATGATAAGCTTCAAAGATGGTCTGGAAAGTAGGATCGAGCAGGAAGATTCTGTAAATTTGGAGGCACTGCCGATAGCGGAGGAGATCATAGAAGCTCTGTGGGATTGTGAGTCCTCTAAGGCAATAGGGTGCGACAGGTACAACATGAATTTTGTCAAGAGGTGTTGGGGTGAGATTAGGCCTGAATTCACGGCTGTAGTGATGGGGTTCTTTCAGACGTCACAGTTGCCGACAGACAGTAACATCACTTGGGTGGCGTTGGCACCTAAGTTCATTGGAGCTAAGGAGATTAAAGATCTGCGACCTATCAGCATGGTTGGATGCGTTTACAAGGTTATCTCTAAGGTTTTGGTTAGGAAGATTAGATCTGTGTTGCCAGCTTTGGTAGGAGAAGCCCAGAGTATATTTGTAAAAGGCAGGAAAATACATGATGGGACACTCATCGCATGTGAAACGGTAAACTGGCTCAAACTGAGGAAAAATGAGGCAGCAATAATCAAGTTAGATTTCCAAAAGGCATATGATAGAGTCAGGTGGAGCTTTGTTGACATAGTACTGCAAAAGATGGGGATTGGCAATAGATGGAGATCGTGGGTGATGGAGTGTGTCTCCACAGTATCTATGTCGATTCTGATTAATGGGTCACCATCTAAGCCATTCAAGATGGGAAGAGGTCTGAGACAAGGTGATCCGCTTTCTCCGTTCTTATTTGTACTAGTTGTGGATGTCTTACTTCGATTGGTGGGAGAGGCAGTCAGGAATGGGCGTATATTACCTCTGGTGATTGGCAGAGATAATATAGCGTTGTCACATCTTCAGTTTGCTGATGACACAATTCTGTTCTGCCCACCAGATGCGGACACTATCAAGAATTACAGGCGACTATTGAGGTACTTTGAATTGATGTCAGGTCTCAGTATCAAATTTGACAAATCGAGCTTGAATTCGATAAATTGTGAAGAATAGTGGACCCGAAATATGTGCCAGTTGTTGGGGTGTAAAAGTAAGTCTCTTCCAGTCAAATATCTGGGTATTCCCTTAGGTGCGAATCCGAGGTTGGCGAAGACCTGGAAGCCCGTCCTAGACAAAGTGGAGGGGAAGCTAAGTCTGTGGAAGGCTAAAGCTCTGAATAAAGCTGGAAGTTTGATGCTGATTAAATCAGTATTAAACAGTCTGCCTGTGTATTATTTGAGCTTGTTCAAGATGCTGAAAGCAGTCGCTGAGAAATTGATTTCACTACAAAGAAGGTTCTTGTGGAGTAAGGATGATGGCAGTAATGGGATGGCATTAGTAAAATGGGACGTGGTGCAGGCCCCGAAAAAATTAGGCGGGTTGGGAGTTGGAGATGCTATGATTCGCAACACAGCTATGCTGTTTAAATGGTGGTGGCGATTTGCTAAGGAAGATTGTCCGCTATGGAAGAAGGTGGTTTGTTCTTGTTATAATCTAAATCCCCATGAGCTGATGTCAATCCAAGTACTACCTACTAGGGGAGGACCGTGGAAGAATATATGCCAGCTACAAATAAGGAATGACCATATAAGGGATAAGATGGTTACAGGACTGTCTATAGAGATTAGTGATGGACGGCGTACGCGGTTTTGGAAGGATATTTGGCTGCTTTGTGGGCCTCTAAAAGAGCGATTTCCCAGGCCTTTCTCTGTTTCAAACCAATGTGGGTCTATTATAGGTGATTCTGGATTTTGGGATGGGCTAGATTGGATTTGGAACTTCCAGTGGAGGAAAGAGCTCTTTCAATGGGAGTTGGGAATACTGGGTTAATTACATGAGACTTTGAGACCTGTGCAACTAGTAGTAAACAGGGAGGATATGATAGTATGGAAATATGATAGACAAGGAGTTTATTCAACTAACTCATTTGTTCAGGTTTTACAGGAGGCGACACTCCCGGAGGAGGTGACAAGCTACAGCTTCACAAAGACCATCTGGAAAGGGTTGGTTCCAGCTAGAGCAGAGCTATTTGCGTGGTTTGTCCTGGTAGGTAGGGTGAATACAAAAGAACGGTTAAGCCGGCTAGGGATCATTAACCAGGAAGATAATGTCTGTGTCCTATGTAATAAATGTGCGGAACATGTGCACCATTTGTTTCTATGCTGTGAATTTTCTTGGCAGGTGTGGAGTGCTTGGTTATCGATGATTGGCCAATAATGGTCTATCTTAGGGACAATGAGGGAACATTTTCTGTGTTGGACGGAGGGGCCAAGGAGGAGAGAGGATAGAGAGCAATGGTTGAGATCCTTCTGTGCAGTATTTTGGAATATATGGTTGGAGAGGAATAGAAGGATATTTCAGAATACAAGCAAAGGTGTGCAAAGGTGTTGAAGAAATCACTCACATAACTGTGTTGAGCCACAACAAGTGGAGTGGTATGGACCCTTTAGTTGTTGATGGTAATGCCGGAAATGACAAAGGGGCTTCTTTTAATGTTACTACGCTTTTTGTAATTGTTTGTTTTGTTCTTTCTAATTGACTGCTCCACTATACTATGTTGAGCTCTTTACTTTCAAAAAAAAAAAACAAAAGGGATTAATTGCTCATGATGTACTAAAACAAAACTCTGAATTCAAAATGGATGGAAAAAAAGAAGAGAGAAGCCCATGTGTGTCTTCCTATTTTTTTAAATACTAACCCTAAACTTAATTATTTTAAGATTCAAACTAAATCAAGCCTCTTTTATCACGTGAAATTACAAATAAATGAAATTAGTAAGAGCTTCATTAACCAAAAATTATATTGAGCAACCTAGTGATAGACTATGCTTTGCCACACCATTTGCACAACCGTTTCTTCCTCTAAATATATGAACAAAGTGAACACTCCAATTCGAAGCTATCAATATCATGTCTCAAAGTATATGAACGGAAAGAGTTACTAGTGAATAGATAGAATAATGGCTTAAATTAGCTCAATACATGTCATGATTTTATTGTTTATTCCTTCTTTTTTATTTAATTGTAAAAAAAATTATGTACAAGACGAATAAATCTCTATAGTGATCACTCAGTTTCAGACCATTACTCAATGTGGTACTCGAGATTCTAATTTTATTATTGTAGTCCTCCAAATATAGTTCTAGATACCATAGTGGTCCCTGGACATTTTTCTGGTGATGAGTCAGCTGTTATATCGCTGATGTGGCATCCCCTTGCCACACTAGAGTGTGCCAAAACGTTATCGTTTTAGTTTGGCACTCAGTTTGGCTAAAATGACGTGGTTTGGATGAAATTCAGAATGTAAAATAGTTTGTATCAAATACAAACACTTCATTCATCTTTGCCATTTTCACCCTCCTCCTCCTTCTTCTTCCTCTTTTCTTCATCAATGGCGCTGTCGCAAGATTTTGTTAGTAGGGTTAAAAATATCGCGACAAAAAGTAGTCTGGCTCAGGTATTATTTAGGCGTTTGTCTCCTTCAGATAATAAGGCTTGTTTAAGTAATCTACATATAGATACTCTAGATGTCTTCTACCTGAGAAACTACCATAAAAAGTTTGGATATAATGAGATAAAGCAATACTGGTGGCATGTTTTTGGAAAAGGCTTGGAAAACGGGTTGAGAAACTTGAACAATGATAAGAAGATAAGAGAGATGATGAAGTGTGCTAAGGATAATGATGGAGCTATTAATGCATATTTGGAGCATGGAGTGTAAATGTCAGAGATTTTAGAGGATAATCAGGCTGTTGTCTATTTGGGTGATGATGATGAAAAAGAATGCACTGCTATTATAGAGACTCCTATGAATTTTTCTCCAAATAAAATTTTTACACTTATGGTTACTCCCAATACACATTGTACATCCAGTTCCACCAAACAGAAGAAGAATTTTCCAAAACACAACCATAACTTTTAAAGATCAAAGTTGCCTCAAACACTCAAGTTATACAACCACTACTAGTTTCAAATACTCAAATTCAGGCTAGGAGCATTCAACCCAAGTCTACCAGAAGCATCCAACCTATTAAGCCCATCAAGACCACCCAATACACCAAGTAAGATCAAACCAACAAGCCTAAATAGTCCAACAAACCTAGTATATCTAGGAGACCTTGTACAAGGTCTGCTGTTAGAGAATTTTAGAAAAAAAAAACTTTTAACAAAGAGATTTCATTTGAAGTGTCTTCTGACTCTTTTAAAAGTGCAGAAGATACCCTTTCTAAGCCAAGCCTTGATGAAGATAGCACATCTGATTCAGATATTGTAGACAACGATGTTAACAATGAGAGTAGGAGTAGGGTTAATAAGAATTAGAAAGACAAGAATTTGACAAATGTTGGTCCTCTATCTAAAGGAAAGGAAAACATTCTAGTTGAGGATGATGTATTGCTGTAGGATGTTAGTGATGAAGAAGTAGATTTTGGTTTTGTTGATAATTTTGCTGAAGGTATAGATTATGGTTTAGATCCTGGAGCTAATTTAAATAGTACCAATTCATGGCACTCGGAGGAGATGAAGAGTCCTCTAAATTTAGAAGATGAACTAGAAGATGACAATGATTCTGATGATGCATGTCCAATGTTTAGCAAGGGTGCAAGATTTGGAGATTGCATCTTGAGATTGGTATGAAGTTTGGTACCAAGTAGGACTTTAGAGAAGCTATTCAAAAGTACAAAATTCAAGAGGGTAGCATGAGGTGCAGGACAATTTGTAAGGTTAAGGAGTGTCCTTGGGTAGTTTATGCATCAAGGGACTATAAGGACACTTATTGGCAGATCAAAACTTTTAATGACGACCACACATGTCCCAGAGAGGATAGAAATAGGCATGCCAATAGGAATTGGGTCTATAGCAAGCTTGTGAGTTCAGACACTGTAAAGCTACAACTTATTTCAAGACACGTTTTGATTTGACACTAAACAAAAATTTAATCTCAAAGGCTTTGATGGATGCTAAAAGTGTAGTGTATGGTGATGAAAAGAAATAATATAGGATGGTTAGGGACTATAGCTTGACTAAAAATCAATTTTGCTTCAACAGTACAAATATATAACAAACCTCAACCAAATGGAGAAGTTATCTTTGAGAAAAAATATGTGTGTTTGAGTGGCTGTAAAAATGGGTTCAAAGTTGATTGGCGTTCTTTGATTGAATTGGATGGAGCATTCCTCAAGACTCAGTTTGGTGGGCAGATTTTGTCAGTAGTCGGACAGGATACTAACCATCATATCTACGTCATAGCTTTGGCAATTGTAGACATAAAGAATAGAGATAACTGGAAATGATTTCTTGAATTACTACATCTAGACTTGGGATACTATAGAGACAATGACTGATACTTTATATCAGATATACAAAAGGTAAACATGCATCTTCAACAAATATTAATTCTATTATAAGTTAATTGTTATGATAATCAAACTACTTATTTTGTTCTTATGCTATATAATTAGTTGATGATTATCCCTCATGGACTGCTTGTGATTGAATAATAAGAATTAGTTTTTCATTGTATATGGCTGAGAGTATGTATGCCATCTAGGACTGATGTGCTTTTATGGGTATTATGCATGTGACTTAGGGGCTATTACGTGTATTATGTATGTATGTTAGAGACTATTATGAGTACTGAGTGCTAATCTTGGAGACTATTATGTGTACACATTTAAGTGAGTTCTCTATGACTACTGAGTTCTGCTATGTTATGGTTTCCAGGGATTGATCGGAGCAGTTCAAAATGTGATGCATGGGATGTATCACCGTTTCTATGTTTGACATTTATGGAGAAATTTCAACAAGAGTTAGAAGGACTTGCAACTAAGGATCTTTGATGAACCACTATTTCATGATAAATCTTGTACTTAAATTGAATGATTTATCAACTCTTCACTTACTTATTCATATGAATTTGCATGATTTTACAATTCCTTCCTTAGGATATGATATATGAGAAAACATGTTTCCTATGCTTTAAAATTATCAAATTTAACTATCCTTTATTACCATTCGATGCCGCGATTTATGTGTTGAGTACTTTCAGGTTTTATAGGGCAAGAATGACTTAAAGGAAGGAAAGGAAACATACAAAAATGGAAGGAAAGCACAAATTGGAGTCCTTGGAAGAAACTAGCAGTGACGCGTCTACATGGACGACGCGAACGCGTGGTTCGCTCAAAAGAGAATCGCCGCGAGCGCATGGATGAGGCGAACGCGTGACCTGCGAAACAAAACTGACGCGGCCACATGACTGACGCGATCGCGTGGAAGAGAAACACTCCAAATGACGCGACCACGTGACCCACGCGGACGCGTGACATGCGTGATCTGCAGAATTTGCAGAAGTCATCCTCAGCGATTTCTGGGTCCCTTTTGGCCCAGATCCAAGCCCAGAGAACACAAATTGAAGGATTATGAAGTGGGAGAATGCATCCATTGGGGGGAGATCAACAGTTACACATTTTTTACAATTTAGATGTAGTTTTTAGAGAGAGATGTTCTCTCCTCTCTCTTAGGATTTAGGATTAGGATTTCTATTAGGATTAGGATTTATCTCATCTTCATATCAGGTTCAATATTCCTTTTACTTTGTATTTCTCTTTTACTTTCAGATACTTTAATGCTTGTATTACTTATGTTGCCTATTTAGCTTATGCACCATTCATGTTAGGATTTTCTTAAATAATATAATTTGAGGTATTTCAGACTCATGATTGCTTTCCCCTATTTATAATTTAGATAATTTACTATTGGCTTTGGTTGATTAATTGGTGACTCTTGAGTTGTCAGACTCATCGTGATTGATAATTATTATCTTTGCTGATTAACTTAGATTCCTATAACTCTAGTCTTTCCTTAGGGAGTTGACTAGGACTTGAGGAATCTAATTAATTGGTCCACCTGACTTTCTTTTATTTAGTAAGGGTTAACTAAGTGGGAGCAACGGATAATACTCATCACACCTGATAAGGATAACTAGGATAGGACTTCTAATTTTCAAACCTTGCCAAGAGTTTTATTAGTTATTAATTTATTAATTCCTGCAAACTATTTCTCCTGTTCAAAACCCTTTCAAAACCAAAAATATTGTTTTCCATAACCAATAATAAATCACACTTCCCTGTAATTCCTTGAGAAGACTACCCGAGGTTTGAATACTTCGGTTATAAATTTTATTGGGTTTGTTACTTGTGACAACCAAATGTTTGTAAGAAAGGTTGATTGCTTGGTTTAGAAACTATACTTGCAACGAGAATTTATTATAACTTCTAAATCATCAATCTTCAGTTCTTCAAAATGGCGTCGTTGCCGGGGAATTGCAAACGTGTGCCTTATTATTGGTTATTGTAAATATTTTTCATTTATTTTTTTTTTGTTTTCCCTTCTTATTTCTGATAGCTATTATGAATTCTCACCCCTCTTGCTTTGAGTTTGGTTCTACTTTTGTTGAAAGGAATGGAAGCTATAACAGGAATATGCATCAAGGTCTTAGCAATCAAAGATGGATGGAGCCAAGAGGATCTGATCACCCCTTTAGGCAACAACACCCTCCTAGATATCATGGACAGAGACCATTCTGCAATGCATACCAAGCTGATAGATATGGTGGACCACCTTGTAGCTACCAACAAGCCCCACCCTATGCTCAGAGATCATCCTCTCAACATAACTTCGAACCACCACACTCACAAGCTTCTTTTCACCATTTGCCACCATATGATCCTTATCCACCCTAACGTCAATCCAATTACTCCCAAGAACCACCACTTCCCTATGCACCATGTCCATATCCATCAAGCCAGGAATCACAAGTTCGCTTCGAAAAATCAGTAGACCAATTTCATGCAACCCTTCATCAACTGGAGCAAGCAATTATCTTCCAAACGTTCGGATACTCAACAAATCCCCATGGCTTCATGTGGAGAATCTTATGAAGAACGTAGCACGAAGAAGATACTAGAAACTCCAGTGGACAGTATAGAGCATAACTTCGTACTAGAACAAGTAGAGGAAGCTGTCATTATAGAAGAAGAAGAGTTGGTTGAAGATTTAGGAGATGCCGAACCTCCGCAAGAATCCAGAGTTGTGGAGAATTCCGTCGAAGACGTTACAATTGATGCTAAGGAGGATAGTGCACAACCCCCAAAGCAGGCATCTTATGAGGAATTGGACGGAATAACCCAAGACACAAGTTTCCTTGATAATGATAATCACAAGTCAAGTTCTCTTAGTGATGAACTTGCATCCGCAAGTACATTCTTTGAGACAGAAGAATCTTCCCCAAGTGAATACGAAGATGATGCAGAGGTTGATTTTTTCCAACCTCCCAATTATGACTCAAGTGATGAGGAAGACATCGAAAACTTTGATCAAGACATGATTGAAACGGAAGAAGTTTGCAAAGAAGTGGAGGAATTCACAGAAGACCACAAGGGAGTAGAGCTTGCAGAACCACTGGAAACACCTATCCCAAGGCCATTACCACCCAACACAAACTTTAAGTGGGTAAAATCCTTGACTTTCATCTTTACTTTTCCACTTGAATATGGTTTACCTGAAACATATGGCCAGCTTAGAGCTCTTTGCGGTTTTAAGAGTAAAAGGGAAATGACTCGCACTCAGAGCTGGTATGCGAGATTCAATGAGGTTTCACACTTCAATTTGAAGTGCAAGAATTGGTGTCAAGCTCAATTGAAAGGATCTCGGAAGCTGTTTGGTCACTGCAGTGAGAATTCAGATTACTTACCACCTGGCTGGAAAAATGTAGATCAAGACAAAGACGGGTGTAAAATTAAAGTTTGGGATCCTGGAATCTATTCTGACATTCAACACCCCGGGAGCCTTGAAGCCTGTTTGAACTCACCTAACGGCTTTACGTACCTTGTTTGGGACCTCGGAGGATGCTGGCATTCCAAATACTGGTGGAGATTTCTGGACAAATTCAAGCACAAGCCACCATAGCAGGAAGCTCACCAAACGTCCAACTTAAGGACTTTAACTAAAAGTACTAGGTTGGAGACAACCTACCATGGTAAGATCGTTCCCTCTTTAGTTTTAATTTTAGTCTGTTTTGTTTGTTTTTAAATTTTTATTGAACCTGGAATCATGCATAGCATTCATATTAAGCATTGCATTCTGCATACTGCATTAAAAATAAAAAAATAAAAAATAAAAAAAAGAAGAAAAGGGCACGCGACGCATCCGCGTCCCCTGTGCCTTCGGAAGAAAAGAGACTTTATAGAGAGTCACGCGAGAGCGTGGCTGGAGGCGTGCCTCTGGCACAATTTGACCCACGCGACCGCGTGGATGACGCAATCGCGTCATTAGTGAAATGGCCTCCCCACGTGTCCGCGTCAACCACGCGAACGTGTGGCCCTATAATTCAACGTAAAAAGGGTGTATGGCTGAAAGTTGAGCTGAAATTGGGCTGGACTTGTGCTAGAAGCACAAGCCCTACCACGCGAACGCGTGTCCCACGCGTCTGCGTCGTTTTTCAAAATAGGCCATCCACGCGATCGCGTCACCCACGCGACCGCGTCAGCCTAAATTTTTGCAGTATACATATTAAACAGAGAGTTGTGCGTGCGCGAGGCTGCACTCGCGCCAATAGCACATATCAGGTCACGCGATCGCGTACCCCATGCGTCCGCGTCACATGAGCCCAGTGCAGTCCACGCATTCGCGTGACGCACGCATCCGCGTCCACTGCGCCGCACAGCCTATCCATCCCAACGCCAACTGTCTCATCTTTTCTTAATCTTTTTCTTTCCCCTTTTCTTTATTCTTTCTTCTTCCTTCTTTACTTTCTTCTATTATCTCCACTCTTCATCTTATTCATTCTTTTTCTTATTCTCTCTTTACTCTCTTCTTTCTCTTCTTCTCCTTTTCTTTTCTATATTTTCTGTTCTACATTGGTGTTACAATCTTTTTACTCATCTGTTGCACATCTCCTGCATTATTTTAGGTGCTTCTTAACTTGTTTGCTATTTAGTTGACATGCCATGTGTTTTTATTGTTTTCTCACTTACATATTGTAGCTACCATGTATTTGAGACCCTCATTATTTGGCATTAACCCATCCAGACTTTATTTATTTTCTTATCTTTATTTTTGGGTTACTTTTTCTTCTTTTTCCTCTTCTTTCAGGCTAGCCACCAAGAGGGAAAAAGACGAGTTTCAAACTAGAACAGTGAACAAGTCTACCGCACAATCTTTAGAAAAAAGCATCAGTTGGAGCAACCCATCTACCTGCACATCTCAGCATGCACCGAGGATGGTGCAATCTTTAAATGTGGAGAGGTCGATACCGATCTCCATGGGTTAGCTATTTTCTTCTTTTCAACACCATTGTTTCATTTTCTTTGTTAGTTCATTGTTGCATTTGCATGTTGCATTACATGTTTGTTTGATTTTATGCATCTAGCTACTGCTTGGTTAAAGTAATGAGTTTCTTTTTAAGACCCTATTTTTGAAAATTTTCACTAATTTAAATTAAAAAAATTAAAATTTTCTATGTGTTAAATTTGTTTGAAGTTGTATTTGAAACATGGTTTTTGAGCCAAAGAACACACAACCTGTGAGATTTGAGCTTAATTGTATGGTTACATTATTTAACCATAATATTTTATTCTTGTATATTTTCTTCTCTATGATTGTAATCTTTACTTTGTTTCAGTCTATATGTCCATTGTTTAGTATATTTACATGCTTGCATATGATTGAGGTCATTATTTGTATTTTTGCTCACTTATCCCAAATAAACCTACCTTTTATGCCATATTTGTTAGCCCCCTTGAGCCTTTTTAACACCCTTATATTTTATAACCACATTACTAGCCTTAAACAGAAAAAACAAAACAAAAATCCCAAGTTGAATCCTTGGTTAGCTTAAGATAGATATTGTGTATAATTTAAGTGTGAAAAATTTTATGGGAACATGGAATGATAAAAAAGGGAATTAAATTGAATAATTTATTTCAAGGTTTGGGAAGCATGCTCATGTGAAATTAAAATAATTAAATCACCATGTGCATTAATAATAAAAAAAAGAAAAAAAATTATTAAGTAATTAAATAAGGGAATACAAAAAAAATATTACCCCAAATGCAAAATAAAAAGAATCAATGCTGGGACAAAATTCAAAAATAAGTTTGATACATGAGCATGTAATGCAAAAGTGGAAAAATTTAGGTAGCTAGGTAAAGCATTTTAATTTGTATAAAGTATGTATATGTTAGGTGAGATCTTACACTAATCAAGGATTCACTTTGTTAGCTCACTTAGCCTTTTATATATATATATATATATATATATCATTACCTTTACCTCAGTCCCATTACAACCCTGAAAAGACCTCATGATGTTTGTATGTATACATTAAATATTTGTTGATTGGTTAGATGAAGAACAAAGTTTAGAAAGCATGATTAGAGAAGAATAGAGTGATTACCCTATACACTAGAGAGACTAGAGTGATATACACTACCAGTGAGGGTTCAGTGCTTGATTCTATGTTCCCTGCTTTCATGAGCTATCTTCTTACAAGTTTACTTGCTTTTTATTGTACGATTTGAATTAGTGTAATTTGATTCATATTTGTCTTGAAGAACTTGTTTACTTTCAACCAAGTAGGTAGAAACATTTTGCATGTAGTTGCATTCACATAGATAGGTTGCATTGCATACTCTCTATCATTCCTCTTCACTTCTTTATAGCTTCTCTTGAGCTTAGCATGAGGACATGCTATTTTTTAAGTGTGGAGAGGTTGATGAACCACTATTTCGTGATAAATCTTGTACTTAAATTGAATGATTTATCAACTTTTCACCTACTTATTCATATGAATTTGCATGATTTTACAATTCCTTCCTTAGGATATGATATATGAGAAAACATGTTTCCTATGCTTTAAAATTATCAAATTTAACTATCCTTTATTACCATTCAATAGGGTTCTTAATTTTAATTATGAAAAGTGAAAGAGCATGAAAGGAATATTTGTTACGCAGTAATGGAGAATGGGTTAGAGTTTTGGAGATGCTCTGTCCTTCGAATTTCTTCTTTCCTACTGTCTTCTTCTTCACGTACGCAGGTCTCCTTCCTTGGCAAGCAGTATGTTGGTGGATCACCGTTGTCAATGGCTACCAGCCGTCTTCTCAGTGAAAAGGGTCCATGTACATGGCTAATCATCTGTTGGATCTCACTAATGTTGGAATAGGATCCAGTGATCCTTTTGCATCTATCACTACGCCCAACGTTCGTGAGTTTCAAGCTCATTACAGATATCCCCTCCAAGATCCTACTCAGAATACCACAGACAAGGTTTAGACTTTCGAGATCTTAGGAATGCATCCCATTGGTTCTAGCTTATACCACGAAGACTCTGGACTCACGGGTTGAACGCTCTGTTGTCAGGAGAGGCAGTTAAATATGCTAGCCAGAAACCCAAGAGATAAACATTCAATCTAAGGTAGAACGGAAGTGGTTTTCAGGCACGCGTTCATAGGTTAAGAATGGTGATGATTGTCACGGATCATCACATTCATCAAGTTGAAGTGCGAATGAATATCTTAGAATAGAAACAAGCGAGATTGAATAGAAAACAGAAATACTTGCATTAATTCATTGAGACGCTGCAGAGCTCCTCACCCCCAACCATGGGATTTAGAGACTCATGCCATCAAATGTACAAGTTCGGATGTAAAAAAATGTCATGAGGTACAAAATAAATCTCTAAAAGTAGTTTTTATACTCAACTAGTAACCTAGGTTTACAAAAAATGAGTAAACTAAGATAGATAGTGCAAAAATCTACTCATGGGGCCCACTTGGTGTGTGCTGGGGCTGAGCATTGAAGTTTTCACGTGCATAGGCTATTCTTGGAGTTAAACGCCAGTTTGTAACCTGTTTTTGGCGTTTAACTCTAGTTTGTAACTTGTTTATGGCGTTTGACGCTAGAATAGGACAGAAAGCTGACGTTAAATGCCAGTTTGCGTCATCTAAACTTGGGCAGAGTATGGACTATTATATATTGATGGAAAGCCCTGGATGTCTACTTTCCAACCCAATTGAGAGCGCGCCATTTGGATTGATGTATCTCCAAAAATTTTATTTCGAGTGCAGGGAGGTCAGAATCCAACAGCATCAGCAGTCCTTCTTCAGCCTCTGAATCAGATTTTTGCTCAGGTCCCTCAATTTCCGCCAGAAAATACCTGAAATCACAGAAAAACACAAAAACTCATAGTAAAGTCCACAAATGTGAATTTAACTTAAAAACTAATAAAAATATACTAAAAACTAACTAAATCATACTAAAAACTATCTAAAAACAATGCCAAAAAGCGTATAAATTATCCGCTCATCACAACACCAAACTTAAATTGTTGCTTGTTCCCAAGCAACTAAAAATCAAATAGGATAAAAAGAAGAGAATATACAATGAATCTCACAATATCAATGAAACTTAGTCCCAATTAGATGAGCGGGGCTAGTAGCTTTTTGCTTCTGAACAATTTTGGCATCTCACTTTATCCTTTGAAATTCAAAATAATTGGCATCTATAGGAACTCAAAATTTTAGATAGTGTTATTGATTATCCTAGTTAAGTATGTTGATTCTTGAACACAGCTTCTTTATGAGTTTTGGCCGTGGCCCTAAGCACTTTGTTTTCCAGTATTACCACCGGATACATAAATGCCACAGATACATAACTGGGTGAACCTTTTCAGATTGTGACTCAGCTTTGCTAAAGTCCCCAGTTAGAGGTGTCCAGAGCTCTTAAGCACACTCTTTTTGCTTTAGATCACGACTTTAACCACTCAGTCTCAAGTTTTTCACTTGGACCTGCATGCCACAAGCACATGGTTAGGGACAGCTTGGTTTAGCCGCTTAGGCCTGGATTTTATTTTCTTGGGCCCTCCTATCCATTAATGCTCAAAGTCTTGGATCTTTTTTACCCTTGCCTTTTAGTTTAAAGGGTTATTGGCTCTTTCTGCTTGCTTTTTCTTTTTCTTTCTTTTTTTCGCTACTTTTTTTCTTTTTCTATTAATTTTTTTCACTGCTTTTTCTTGCTTCAAGAATCAATTTCATGATTTTTCAGATTATCAATAACATTTTTCTTTGTTCATCATTCTTTCAAGAGCCAACAATTTTAACATTCATAAATTTCACTATAAAAAATATGCACTGTTCAAGCATTTATTCAGAAAACAAAGATTATTGCCACCACATTAAAATAATTAAACTAATTTCAAGATAAAATTTGAAATCCAAGTACTTCTTATTCTTTTGTAATTAAGCACATTTTTCATTTAAGAGATGTGAAGGATTCATGGAATTATTCATAGCTTTAAGACATAGACACTAGACACTAATGATCATGTAGTGAAGACACAAAATATAGCCAAACATAAAGCTCAAAACCGAAAATAGAAAAATAAATAGAGAAGGAAATTAAGGAATGAGTCCACCTTAGTGAGGGTGGCGTCTTCCTCTTGAAGAACCAATGGTGTTTTTAAGCTCTTCTATGTCTCTTCCTTGCCTTTGTTGCTCCATCCCTAGTGATTTTGGTGCTCATATCCTTAGTTGCTCCCAATAGTTGTGTGGAGGAAAATGTATCCCTTGAGGCATCTCAGGGATTTCTTGATGTGGGAATTCCTCATGCTCTTGTTGAGGTCCATGAGTGGGCTCTCTTGTTTGCTCCATCCTTTTCTTAGTGATGGGCTTGTCCTCTTTAATGAGGATGTCTTCCTCTATGACAATTCCAGCTGAATTGCATAGGGATCACCTTTTTCTTGGCCACAACTTCATAGAAGTGGTCTTGATGGACCTTTGAGATGAATCTTTCCATCTCCCATGACTCAGAGGTGGAAGCTTTTTCCTTCCCTTTCCTCTTTCTAGAGGTTTCTCCGGCCTTAGGTGCCATAAATGGTTATGGAAAAATAAAAAGCAATGCTTTTACCACACCAAACTTAAAAGCTTTGCTCGTCCCCAAGCAAAAGAAGAAAGAAAGAAGGGAAAGAACAAGAGAATGGAGGAGATGGAGGGAGAGAGAATGAGTTGAGATTGGTGGGGATCATGTGGGGTCCACAGATCCTGAGGGGTCAAGGACTTCTCATCCCTGCTCTATTTAGGCGTGCAAAAATGCCCTTAATGTGCAATCCTGGCGTTTAACGCCAGACTGCTGCTTGTTTCTAGAGTTAAACGCGAGCTTTTATTCCTTTCCTGGTGTTAAACGCCAGGCTGCAACCTGTTTCTGGCGTTTAACGCCAGATTGTAGCCTGTTTCTGGCGTTTAACGCCCAGAATGGTGCCAGACTGGGCGTTAAACGCCCATTCTGCTATCCTTACTGGAGTTTAAACGCCAGTAAGTTTCTCCTCCATGGTGTACTATTTTTAATGCTGTTTTTTATTTTTCTTTGATTTTCGCAGTTATTTTTGTGACTTCACATGATCATCAACCTAAAAAAAACATAAAATAACAATGGAAAATGAAATGAGAAAGTGATTAACATAGATAAATAAGATTGGGTTGCCTCCCAATAAACACTTCTTTACTGTCTTTAGCTGTACTTTTACTGAGCTTTAATCTAGTCTCAGTTTTGAGCATTCTTGCTCGACATTGATTTCAAGATAATGCTTAACTCTCTATCCATTAACAATGAACTTTTTGTCAGAGTCAATATCCTGAAACTCTACATATCCATATGGTGACACACTTGTAATCACATATGGACCTCTCCACCGGGATTTTAGTTTCCCACGGGATAGCCTGAGCCTAGAGTTAAACAGCAGAACCTTTTGTCCTGGCTCAAAGACTCTGGATGACAAGTTCTTATCATGCCATCTTTTTGCTTTCTCCTTGTAAATTTTGGCATTCTCAAAAGTATTGAGTCTGAATTCCTCTGGCTCATTCAGCTGGAGCAATCTTTTCTCTCCAGCTAATTTGGCATCAAGGTTTAGGAATCTGGTTGCCAAGTAGGCTTTATGCTCCAGTTCCATGGGCAGGTGACAGGCCTTCCCATACACAAGCTGGTATGGAGAGGTTCATATAGGAGTCTTGAATGCTGTTCTGTATGCCCATAGAGCATCATCCAAGCTCTCTGCCCAATCTTTTCTACGAGCAATTACAGTCCATTCCAAGATTCTTTTTAATTCTCTATTAGAGACTTCCGCTTGCCCATTGGTCTGTGGATGATATGGAGTTGCCACCTTGTGGCTAATTCCATATTGGACCATGGCAGTATAAAGCTGTTTATTGCATAAATGAGTGCCTCCATCACTGATTAGTGCTCTAGGGACACCAAATCTGCTAAAGATATGTTTCTGGAGGAACTTTAGTACTGTCTTAGTATCATTAGTGGGTGTTGCAATTGCCTCCACCTATTTAGATACATAGTCTACTGCCACCAGGATGTAAGTGTTTGAGTATGATGGTGGGAAAGGACCCATGAAGTCAATACCCCATACATCAAACAACTCATTCTCTAGGATCTCTTGTTATGGCATGGTGTAACCATGAGGCAGATTACCAGCTCGCTGGCAACTGTCACAGTTACGTACAAACTCTCGGGAGTCCCTATAGATTGTAGGCCAGTAGAAGCCACATTGGAGGACTTTGGTGGTTGTTTGCTCACCTCCGAAATGTCCTCCATATTGTGATCCATGGCAATGCCATAGGATCTTTTGTGCCTCTTTTCTAGGCACGCACCTACAGATTAGTCCGTCTGCGCATCTCTTGAAGAGATATGGTTCATCCCACAAGTAGTACTTTGCATCAGAAAGCAGTTTTTTTCTTTTGCTGCCTGCTGAACTCCTTGGGAATGAACCTTGCAGCTTTATAGTTTGCGATGTCTGCAAACCATGGCACCTCCTGAATGGCAAAGAGTTGCTCATCTGGAAAGGTTTCAGAGATCTCAGCGAGGGGTAGAGACATCCCTTCTACTGGTTCTATCCGGGACAGGTAATCTGCTACTTGATTCTCTGTCCCTTTTCTGTCTCTTATTTCTATATCAAACTCTTGCAGAAGCAACACCCATCTTATGAGCCTGGGTTTTGAATCCTGCTTTGTAAGTAGATATTTAAGAGCAGCATGGTCAGTGTACACAATCACTTTTGATCCTACCAAATAGGATCTGAACTTGTCAATGGCATAAACCACTGCATGCAATTCCTTTTCTGTGGTTGTGTAATTTTTCTGCGCGTCATTTAGAACACGGCTAGCGTAGTAAATGACGTGAAGAAGCTTGTCATGCCTCTGTCCCAATACTACACCAATAGCACGGTCACTAGCATCACACATTAGTTCAAATGGTAATGTCCAGTCTGGTGCAGAAATGATAGGTGTTGTGACCAGCTTAGCCTTCAGAGTGCAAAGGCCTGCAAACACTCTGTGTCAAAGACAAATGATGTATCAGCAGCAAGCAGGTTACTCAGAGGTTTTGTAATTTTTGAAAAATCCTTTATAAATCTCCTGTAGAATCCTGCATGTCTCAATAAACTTCTGATTGCCTTAACATTGGTGGGTGGTGGTAATTTTTCGATTACCTCCACCTTAGCTTGATCCACCTCTATGCCTTTGTTCGAAATTTTGTACCCAAGGACAATTCCTTCAGTCACCATAAAGTAACATTTCTCCCCATTTAAAACCAGGTTGGTCTCTTGGCACCTTTTCAAAACAAGTGCTAGATGGTCAAGACAGGAGCTGAATGAATCTCCAAATACTGAGAAGTCATCCATGAAGACTTCCAGAAATTTTTTCACCATATCAGAGAAAATAGAGAGCATGCATCTCTGAAAGGTTGCCGGTGCATTACACAGACCAAATGGCATCCTTCTGTAGGCAAATACTCCAGATAGACATGTGAATGCTATTTTCTCTTAATCCTGGGAATCTACTGCAATCTGGTTGTAGCCTGAGTAGCCATCCAGAAAGCAGTAATAGTCATTACCTGCTAGCCTTTCTAGCATTTGGTCTATGAAGGGTAAAGGAAAATGATCCTTTCTGGTGGCTATATTGAGCCTTCTGTAGTTAATACACATACGCCACCCTGTAACTGTTCTTGTAGGAACCAGTTCATTTTTTTCATTATAAATCACTGTCATGCTTCCCTTTTTGGGTACAACTTGGACAGGACTCACCCAGGGGCTATCAGAAATGGGATAAATAATCCCAGCCTCTAGTAATTTAGTGACCTCTTTCTGCACCACCTCCTTCATGGCTGGAGTCAACCGCCTTTGTGGTTGAACCACTGGTTTAGCATTATCCTCCAGTAGGATCTTCTGCATGCATCTGGCTGGGCTAATACCCTTGAGATCACTAATGGACCACCCAAGAGCTGTCATGTGTGTCCTTAGCACCTGAATTAGTGCTTTCTCTTCTTGTGGCTCTAAGATAGAGCTTATGATTACAGGAAAAGTTTCACCTTCTCCCAGAAAAGCATATTTTAGGGATGGTGGTAGTGATTTGAGCTCGGGTTTAGGAGGTTTCTCCTCTTCCTGAGAAATTTTCAGAGGTTCTTTTATTTCCTCTGGTTCCTCCAGATCAGACTTAACATCTTTAAAGATATCCTCTAACTCTGATTCGAGACTCTTAGCTATATTGATCTCCTGTACCAGGGAATCAATAATATCAACACGCATGCAGTCTTTTGATGTGTCTGGATGCTTCATTGCTTCAATAGCATTCAGCCTAAACTCATCCTCATTGACTCTCAGGGTTACTTCCCCTTTTTTGACGTCAATGAGGGTTTGTCCAGTTGCTAGGAAAGGTCTTCCTAGAATGACAGTTGCACTCTTGTGCTCCTCCATTTCCAGCACTACAAAATTAATGGGAAAGGCGAATGGCCCAACTGTGACAATCATATCTTCAATCACGCCTGATGGGTATTTAATGAAGCCATCAGCAAGTTGAAGACATATCCTGGTTGGTTTGACCTCTTCAATCAAGCCAAGTTTTCTGATAGTGGATGCAGGGTATCATAAAGCTTCCAGGATCCATAAGCTTCTCTGGTGAGCTCTTTAAAATGATTGCACTGCATTCTTTAGTGAGAAAAACTTTTTTAGTTTCTCTCCAATCCTTCTTATGACTTAAGATCTCTTTCATGAACTTAGCATAAGAGGGTATTTGCTCAAGTGCCTCTGCAAATAGAATCTTGATTTCAAGAGTCCTGAGATAGTCTGCAAAGTGGGCAAATTGTTTATCCTATTCCGCTTGGCGAAGTTTCTGAGGATAAGGTATTTTGGCTTTGTATTCTTCAAACTTAGTTGCTGCATGTTTATTTTCTACAGAGGTAGGTTGAGAAACCTTCTTGAGGGAGTTATTGTCAGCACTTGCAAGTGTCTGACCCCTCATAGGCATTTGAACGCCAGGATTGGGGGCTGGATTGGCATTTAACGCCAGATTTCCTCCCTTTTCTGGCGTTTGAACGCCAGAACTGAACATGGTTTGGGCTTTTAACGCCACTTTTTCTCCCTTTTCTGGCATTTGAATGCCAGAACCGGGCGTCCACTAGGCGTTTAACGCTAGTTTTTCACCCCTTTCTGGTGTTTAAACGCTAGAATCATTCCTCTCTGGGCTCTTACTGTCCTCAGAGGGATTTTGGGTAGCAGTTTGCTGATCCTCTATTATTTGTTCTTTTCTTGGCTTTTTGCTGCTTTGAGTTGAGGTATTTAATATTTTTTCACTCCTTAATTGAACTGCTTGGCACTCTTCTATTATCTATTTTGATAACTGCTGTCTTGTCTGGTCAAGTTGTGCTTCCATGTTCCTGTTAGCATCCTTAGTGTCTTGTAATATCTCTTTAAATTCTGCCAACTGTTCTTTCAGATAACATAAATGCTTATTGATTTCAGTAACTTGTTCTAGAGGACTAAGTTCAGTGGATACTGCCTTAGCCTCTTCTTTTATGAAGGACTCACTACTTAAGTACAGATGCCGATTTCTAGCAACTGTATCAATGAGCTCTTGAGCCTCTTCAATTATTTTTCTCATGTGTATAGATCCACCAGCTGAGTGGTCTAGAGATATCTGAGCTTTTGCTGTAAGCCCGTAGTAGAAAATGTCTAACTGCACCCATTCTAAAAATATTTCAGAGGGGCATTTCCTTAGCATCTCTTTGTACCTCTCCCAGGCATTGTAAAGGGATTCATTATCCTCTTGTTTAAAGCCTTAGATGTCCAGCCTTAGCTGTGTCATCCTCTTAGGAGGGAAATATTGATTCAGGAATTTGTCTGATAACTGTTTCCATGTTTTTATGCTAGCTTTAGGTTGGTTATTTAACCACCTCTTAGCTTGGTCTTTTACAGCAAATGGAAACAGTAATAGTTTGTAGACATCCTGATCTACTTCCTTCTCATGTACTGTGTCAGTAATTTGTAAGAACTGTGCCAGAAACTCAGTTGGTTCTTCCTGTGGAAGACCGAAATACTGGCAATTTTGCTGCACCATGATAATAAGCTGAGGATTCAACTCAAAACTACTGACTCCGATGGAAGGTATACAGATACTACTCCCATATGAAGTAGTAGTGGGGTTAGCATATGACCCCAGAGTCCTTCTGGACTGTTCATTTCTACTTAGGTCCATGATGGAGAAAGGGAGATGATGTGGATTTGTTTTATTTATTTTATTTTATTTATTTAAAAAAATTTCGAAAAAAATAAAACAAAATAAATAAAAAAAACTAAAATAAATAAAAAAGATTTGAAAATATTTTATGAGGATTTTTGAAAAAGTGGGGAGAGAGAAAGTGGTTAGGATGTTTTTGAAAAAGATATGATTTTAAAAATCTTAAAAGGATATGATTTGAAAATTTTTGACCAAGTCAACCCAAGGGATTCGAAAATTATGAGAAATTAAAGGAAAATATAATTTTTTATTTTTTGAATTTTATTATGAAAAAGAAAAATACACAAAAGATACAAGACTTAAAATTTTTAGATCCAATGCTCCTTGTTTTCGAAAATTTTGGAGAAAAAACACCAAAGCACACCAAACTTAAAAATTTTAAGATCAAGACACAAAGAAGACTCACAAGAACAACAAGAACAAAAGAAAGAACACCAAACTTAAAATTTTTAGAAAACCAAAATAAAATTTTCGAAAACTAAAGAAAAATTAACAAGAGAACACCAAACTTAAAATTTGGCACAAGATTTAATCAAAGAAAAATTATTTTTAAAAATATTTTAGAAAGGAAGACTCAAAGGGGCAACTATTCCCAAGAAAATAGACACATTTAACAAATGCAAGGATTGAACAGATAAAAACTATTTTTTTAGTTGACAAAAACACAAAGGACACCAAACTTAAAACATGCAACTAGACTTAATGGGAAACTAACAATTAATAAAGAAAAATAATATTTTTGAAGAAAAATTTTTAAAAGGAATAATAAAAGATGCAATCCTAGTGACTCTAAACCAAAAAGATAAATTTTTTTCCTAATCTAAGTAACAAAATAAACCGTCAGTTGTTCAAACTCAAACAATCCCCAGCAACGGTGCCAAAAACTTGGTGTACGAAAATTACACTCACACTATGTAATTCCGCATAACTAACCAGCAAGTGTACTGGGTCATCCAAGTAATATCTTACGTGAGTAAGGGTCGATCCCACGGAGATTGCCAGCTTGAAGCAAGCTATGGTTATCTTATTATTCCTAGTTAGGATATCAATAGGGTTCTTAATTTTAATTATGAAAAGTGAAAGAGCATGAAAGGAATATTTGTTACGCAGTAATGGAGAATGGGTTGGAGTTTTGGAGATGCTTTGTCCTTCGAATTTTTGCTTTCCTACTATCTTCTTCTTCACGCACGCATATCTCCTTCCATGGCAAGCTGTATGTTGGTGGATCACCGTTGTCAATAGCTACCAGCCATCCTCTCAGTGAAAAGGGTACATGTACATGGCTAATCATCTGTTGGTTCTCACTGATGTTGGAATAGGATCCAGTAATCCTTTTGCGTCTGTCACTACGCCCAACGTTCGTGAGTTTGAAGCTCATTATAGACATCCCCTCCCAGATCCTACTCAGAATACCACAGACAAGGTTTAGACTTTCCAGATCTCAGGAATGCTGCCCATTGATTCTAGCTTATACCACGAAGACTCTGGACTCACGGGTTGAATGCTCTGTTATCAGGAGAGGCAGTCAAACATGCGAGCCAGAAACCCAAGAGATAAACATTCAATCTAAGGTAGAACGGAAGTGGTTGTCAGGCACGCGTTCATAGGTTGAGAATGGTGATGATTGTCACGGATCATCACATTCATCATGTTGAAGTGCGAATGAATATCTTAGAATAGAAACAAGCGAGATTGAATAGAAAACAGAAATACTTGCATTAATTCATCGAGACGCTACAGAGCTCCTCACCCCCAACCATGGGGTTTAGAGACTCATGTCGTCAAATGTACAAGTTCGGATGTAAAAAAATGTCATGAGGTACAAAATAAATCTCTAAAAGTAGTTTTTATACTCAACTAGTAACCTAGGTTAACAGAAAATGAGTAAACTAAGATAGATAGTGCAGAAATCCACTCTTGGGGCCCACTTGGTGTGTGCTGGGGCTGAGCATTGAAGCTTTCACGTGCATAGGCTATTCTTGGAGTTAAACGCCAGTCTGGTTTGTAACTTATTTCTGGCGTTTGACGCCAGAATAGGGCAGAAAGCTGGCGTTAAACGCCGGTTTGCGTCATCTAAACTTGGGCAAAGTATAAACTATTATATATTGCTGGAAAGCCCTGGATGTCTAATTTCCAACGCAATTAAGAGCGTTCCATTTGGATTTCTGTAGCTCAAAATATTTCATTTTGAGTGCAGGGAGGTCAGAATCCAACAGCATCAGCAGTCCTTCTTCAGTCTCTGAATCAGATTTTTGCTCAGGTCCCTCAATTTCAGCAAGAAAATACCTGAAATAACAGAAAAACACACAAACTCATAGTAAAGTCCAGAAATATGAATTTTGCTTAAAAACTAATAAAAATATTCTAAAAACTAACTAATCGTACTAAAAACTATCTAAAAACAATGACAAAAAGCGTATAAATTATCCGCTCATCATGTACCTACTAATTCTTAATGCTAACAGGTAATTTACTTTATTTTTGTAATGTATCCTAGCTAATTCTTTAAAAAGTATATCATTAAGCATGTCATAAATCATCTTCGTTGTTGCTCATATGTAGGTATTTCGTGTGTGCATGCATGTGTTACATTTTCTCGGGTTAGCAAGCCACCAGAATAATTTTATCATAGATGGCTAACCATGGAGGTATACAAAGAAATATATAATCATTACATTAATTTCATTCCTAGCCAACCATTATGAAAAAAAACAGAGAAATATAACAAGCTTCATGCACAAAATATCGAAAAAAATTCAGAAAAATTGCAGATGAAGAGAAAGATGGATGCAAATGAGAAAGGTGGAAGAGAATTTAAGAAGACCAAATCTAATCCCAAAATTGATAGTAAAAGTGGAGTGATAAACCACTATTTTATGGTTTACAATATGTTTAATTGTGTGGTTTTATCATGATCTTTACCCACTTATTCATATAATTAGCATGCATTTATATTTCCTTCCTAAAATTATTACATGATTGAAAACTTACTTCCTAGAGACTTTTAATTAGGTATTTTAATTCTCCTTTATTCCATTCGATGTCGTGATCTGTGTGTTAAGTGTTTCAGGCTTCATAGGGCAGGAATGGCTTAGAGAATGAAGAGGAAGCGTGCAAAAATGGAAGGAACACAAGGAATTGAGGAGATGACCAGCGAGAAGTCACGCAGTCGCATGGCTCACGCGACCGCGCAAAATGGAAGAAATCAGAGTGACGCGCTCGTGTGCCTGACGCGACCACGCGGATTGGAAGCTGCACGAACAATGCGAAAGCATAGACGACGTGCACGCGTGGTACGAGAAATGCTGAGTGACGCAAACGCGTGGACGACGCAGACGCGTGATGAGCGCGATCTGCAGAATTACAGAAGTCACTAGCACAGATTCTGGGTCGCATTTCAACCCAGTTTTTGGCCCAGAAACACAGATTAAAGTCCGAGAACATGCAGAGACTCAGAACATCAATTCATATCAGATCATAATTCAATTTTAGGTTTTAGATGTAGTTTTTAGAGAGAGAGGTTCTCTCCCTTCTCTTAGGATTTAGGATTAGGATTAGGATTAGGATTAGGATTTCAACTTCTTCATCACAGGTTTAATGTTCCTTTAATTTATTTTCTACTTTTATTTATTACTTTAGTTGATTATTTGATGTTGCCAATTTGGCTTATGGATTTCTATGTTCAATCTAACTTTCTATTTAATATAATTCGAGGTATTTCAGATTTATGATTGCTTTCCTTTATTTATATAGATAATTTAGATTTTCTGCCTTTTGGCTCTGGTTGATTAATTGCTGACTCTTGAGTTATCAAACTCATTGTTGACTGAAAATTGGAATTCTTCAAGAATTAATTTGAGTTCCAATAACTTTAGCCTTTCCCAAGGAAAGACTAGGACTTGAGGAATCAAAATTAATTCATCCACTTGACTTACCTTCATAGTTAGAAGTTGACTTAGTGGGAGAAAAATCCAATTCTCATCACAATTGATAAGGATAACCGGGATAGGACCTCCAGTTCTCATACCTTGCCAAGAACTTTACTAGTTATTATTTTGACGATTTGTTATTTTATATTACTTGTTCAACCCTTTTGAAAACCCCAAAATATACCTTTGCATAACCAATAATAAGAACATACCTCCCTGCAATTCCTTGAGAAGACGACCCGAGGTTTAAATACTCGGTTATCAATTTTAAAGGGGTTTGTTACTTGTGACAACCAAAACATTTGTACGAAGAAATTTTCTGTTGGTTTAGAATCTATACTCACAACGCGACTATATTTTTACAAAATTTTTTACTAGCAAAAATCCTAACGTCATGGAGATAAAGTTCATCTAAAGAGGCAGTAAGGGAAATTTATATGTAGCTTCTCTGATGAAAAAGGACATATAAGGAGAGGCTGCAAGAAGAAAAATGGGACTAATGCTACTAAGAACAAGAAAAATGAAGAAGGTGTTCCTACATCTGAGCAGTCTCAACATGATGTGACCAAGGTACTGGAGACAATAATCAAGTTGCGAAATCTCTTGTTAATGCTCCAACTGGTTCTGATGCACAACTAAGGCTAGCAATGGGTAGGGTAGGGTAGGGTTTGGACCATACCCTAACCCTACCCGCAGGTTGAAAATTTCATTAAAACTCTACCTTACCCTACCTGCGGGTTGAGAATTGCTCAACTCTAACCTTACCCGCACCCTAAAATTCTAAATTTTACCCTACCCATGGAAATATCAAATTTTATTTTATGTTGATTTTATAAATATACAAATGCTCTAAATTACTAAATTAACTAACTAGTTTAGTGGTTGCTCACTTATGGCAAATCATTACATGAGAGAGGTTGTGGGTTCAACTCTCACCTCCTTCAATATATACCTAAATTTTATAAAATATGTATTATATATGGGGTGCGAATAGGGTAGAGTTTAGAGTGTAGTCATTACATGAGAGAGGTTATGGGTTTAACTCTCATCTCCTTCAATATATACCTAATTTTTATAAAATATGTATTATATATAGGTTGCATATGGGGTGCGGGTAGGGTACACCCTAAACCCGTACCGTGTCTTATCCGCAGGCATACCTGGACGGATCTCTATCCTACCTACAGCGGGTCGGGTAGCCTACCCTACCCGAACGGGTTAGGCCAAGTTGGGTACCGACGGGTAGGGTATGCATTGCCAGCCCTATACACAACCTCTGCAGATAAATTTATCTTAGCCTACTGCCTCTGAACCAGAAGATTATCAATAGGTTTTTAAATATTTACATACACAACTTTATTTGATTCATGTGAATAGGTGATTGATGGTTAATAATTTTTTTTATTGATATAGGTGGCTAGACTCATAAGGCCTCCAAAATTGTTTCTAAGAAGATTCTCTCTACCACCAACCTTTAGTCCAGTTAATTTCATACAAGGTGCTAGTTTAGGAACTGTATCAAGATTTGCTAATTTTATGAAGTTTGTCCCAACTTCAGAATTTAAGACTCTAAAAAAGAAGAAATGAAGACTTTAAAGGCTTTAATTTAATGTGTATAGGACTTTCTGTTTTAGTGTAATATGCTTTGATATAATCCATTATATTTTTTTGTAAAACCTTTTGATTGGGGCTACTTTTTTTAGCACACTACTATTAGATAGATACTTTATGTGTGATTGAATGATTTGGATTGAACCATAACATTTATGTTAATATTATCATGCTTTATGTTTTGAATTATTTATGCTGTCTTTTCTAACACACTTTTCTTTTTCTAGAATGAAGAAATTACATTAAATTCTTGATTAAACAGATTTTTATTACATCAACAAAGACCATTCGGTATATTTTTATTCCATAACAGATTTTCGTATTTTCACTCATCATTCATTCAACATATATTAACCACTAACTCTTTTGACTCATAATTTACAATATAGGATCGACATCAACACTACAGACACAAGTATCACTAAAAATTAGACAACTAATGTTTGACTCCTAGCATCTTCTTCCAACCTTCTAAGCCTCCAATCAAAGTTCATATTCACTTCATTATTGTCTCCAATAGATTCTAATTTTTCAACCGGTTCATTCTGTCAAGTTTCTGTCCACACAAAAAAATTCACACCATCTCTTCCCACTTGTCTGTAATCAATCAAACATATAACAAACTCACTGAAATCTCAGAAAAGAACCATGACAAAAATAAAAATTGATAACAACACAGATAATAATGTCAACACAAGTAATAATATTAACTCACATTATAATTAGGAAAACCAAAAAATGATTTGTTTGGATTTGAATATATTCTAGACTACCTGAGAATAGGACGACAACCATAACCTTACTATTCTAGCACCCGCGAGTTTTTGCTTCTATTTTATATTTTCGTCCAGTACCTAATAGATGGTGAGCGAATAAAGCCTCCAACTGCAGTGCTACCATCACCCATCATTCATATAAAGAAGAAGAATGTGAAGAAATGGATGAAGAAAAAGAACAAAATCACTGCAAAGATTTAAGAAATTAGGATTAAATAAAGAGGGAGAAACCAAATTGGGTCTAAATTGCAATGTTATCAGCTAAGCTAGTCGTTGCACCATTCAGTGTGGTAAGAGAATGTCACGTTAGTACTGCAGCAGTTGACTCATCACCTAAAAGATGCCCAAAAATCACTATAGTGCTTGGAATTGTATCTGGGAGACTACAATGGTTAAATTGAGATATCAAAGACCCCAATGGATAATGACTTGAATCTTAAAAACTATTATGAAAATTTACTCTATACAAAATATTTAATTATATATTTTACCACAATAAAAGTAATTGTTTTCTTATTGATTACTTAATTGATAAAAAAATATATTTATGAAATGAATCGTTTCCTTATATATTTTTTATTTTATTTTAATTTAATTCTTGTTTTCATTGTATCTATTATAAAATCTTGAAACTGAAAATAAATCAGAACCAAGACTATCTTTTATATATATAAATAATATTCATACAACAAAATTAAGAAATGAAAATGGGATGATATTTTGATGTGATACAGTTATAGTAAGAATGGACATTCCTTGTATGAATAAAATTCACAGCAAGCTCCCAACAGTACTTATAGATTGATTAAGCCTTCACATAACAACATTTAGATTTCAAAGTAACATGTTAGACAAGAAATGAAATTAAAGTAAAGTAATTATAATTTAAGATGCACTGCATACTAATTAACTCTACCTATTTACATAAAGGCCACTCAGAAGTTGGTGTATGATGATGAGTCTATCCATAATTATTGGGATAAATTAAACAAAAAAAAAAAGAAAACTAATCTAGGAATGAACACATGAACCATATAAATTCAGTGGTCCATGTTCTTCAGTATAGAGAGGGAAAAAAAAAAAAAGAGGATACAACAATGAAACAAGTTTAGTTAAAAATTAAAGGCCTATTCAATTAATTAATTAAGCTTTAAACCTTGAGAAAGCCAATGAGGCCCTTTTCTTTCTCTTTCTTGATCATATGTGACACTTGAGCTGCTCATTGGTGTTGTAGGGTCACTGCAATCTCTATCTGATTGGAAAGACACAGATGAATTCATAAGCTCCTTAATTTTCCCATAATTGTTTCTTGATGAGTCTGAGAATCCTAATGGAACCATGCAATGTCCCTTCTTCTTGTTCTTACTATTATTATTATTATTATTATCAGTATCATAATTATTCTTGTTAATATGATGGCTTCCTCCAATGCTTAATGTCAAATCCACTTCCATTTCTTCATCATCATTGTTTCTTGTTCCTGCCTCAGCTGCAGCCTCAGCTTCGTCGGCGGTGGCGAAAACGGCTACTTCCTCAGCAAGAGGCCTTTCAAGATCAAAACCCTTTTGCTTTCTCATTGTATCACCTGAAGCAGAACAGCTTCCACTCCTTTCCTTTGAGCATAGATCCTCTCTCAAAGGTTGAACATTATTGTGGACTGAACTTTGTTGAAAGTTTTTCCAAAGTTTCTTTTGTCTGATTTCATTTTTGAGTTCATCCATCATCATCTTTTGCACACTGTACACCCTGTGAAGTTCCCTTACCTATATATACAGATTCCAATTATTTATAATGAATTCTCTATTGGGATTTGGTAAGAGAATTCAACAACATTGGCAATAATGAATTCACATGGGGTGGCTGCTAGGAAATTCTAAACAAATTATTAATAAAATGAGAATGATTAAACTATGATCATGGATACAGATGCCAGCATTACTTAAGTTATCATTACACTAATGCTGATGATGTCACAATAATTGGTATAGAAACATTATAAGATTATGTTCGGTAAGTATTTCAAAACAGAAAATACCGAGATAGATAAAATTGCAAAAAAAAATCAAATGTTTCTGTATTTCTATCCTAAGATAGTTATCAATATAGAAATATTATAAGATTATATTCAGTAAATATCTCAAGACAAAAAATACTGAGACAAAAAAATTCACATGTTTCTGTATTTCTGTCTTCAAAATAGTTACCAAAATGGAAACTATGGTTGCACATTTGAAGCAATCATATTACATACAGTGGATTAATTCCTAAAAAGAAATGAAAAGTCTCTTTTGGAAATTGAAATGCTCTCATTCAATCATTTATGGTCATGAATCTACAACCAAAGAAGTTAAAAGATGTAATTAAGATGATTATGGTACCTGGTTTTTGAAGATGTCTTCATGCATCTGCATTGTCCTTTTGATGGATTCAATGTTGTTCCTGTCAGGAATCATATCCATGGAATCTTGTAATTTGTTGTCTCCAATTTTGTTGAAGTGTTTGTTGTTGTTATTAGTCAGTGATTTGTTCTGAAAATGCTCCCACACATCCCCACCAGCATCATTAGTGAAATTCTTGCTGTCTACTGAGGTTGCTAGAAGATTTATGGAATACTCAATTTTAGTTCCCATTCCTGAAAAAAAAAATGTACATATATAATTATATATACTAAAAAATCAAAATTAAAATTTCTAACTAAGAAATGAAACATGTCATGTCTTAATCTGGAATTAATGTCAATCAATAGGTTTTTTTTTTTTTAATTTGATAATTCAAGTGGTGGCCACAAATGTTTGAGAGTTTGATTTAATATCTAGATACCAAATATTGATGGAAGCTGAAAATTCAGATCTTAAGAAAGTTTTGACCCCAATGAATAGGTAATAAAGTCATATCATAATTCAACTGAATTTCAAGTGAAGAAGAAAGTCAAGAAACTCCTAAAGAACAAAGATATATAGGATATAGGAAAATCCCAAAGAAACTAGACATAATTTAAGCCTCATAATATCATATAAGTTAATAACATGCAATAAGATTTTGTTGGTGCCTTTTTTGGTGCATAGATTCAAGCCATATATAGTAATAGTACTAATTTGTTGGCTAAGTTAAAGAATTTGTCAAAACAGGGGAACCTGTACTAACAAAAAAAAAAAGTATAAGAGAGGGGACAGAGAGAATTTGCATTGAAAGGCTCAAAAGTGGAACCAAAACATTAGAAGAAGAAAGAATCATGAAATATGGAACATTAGGTGTGTAGCCATTTTATGTGGATCTATGAAAACAAAAGAAAAGAAAGAGAAAAATAGCTACTAGGCTTTTTTATCCTATTCAAGAAAATTGATAACAAAAATGTTAATGCAAATTAAAAGATCATGATATGTTGGAGTAATTGATTAACTATTACCTGTGATATTAAGAAGTAGCAAGATTGAAGCTTCCTCTGATGAAGTTTATTGAACATCTTTTTCCCTCTTCATGGTAGCATTTTTGCACAATAATCTCATGATTCTCTTCTTTTTTTTTTTTTTTTGTTTCCTCTTTCCTTAAATCATTTTAAAACACAAGAAGGAGGGATGAATCCAAGAAGAGTAGAGTACATAAAATGTTTGGAGAAAGAAAAGCTGAAAGACAAGACAGAGAGAGAGCAGCAAATGAAATCTCTTTGTTTGGCAGAGTTAGTTCAACCCTTTCTTTCAACTTAGAAACAAGAAACCAACACATATAGAGCTCTAATTTCTTTTTGTTTTTTAAGAAAAAAAAATATATGAAACTAATGATATTTGGATTTGGGGGGTTAATAATTCAGCTTTGACAGGCTGTGATGGAAGGATGCAAAGGAAAAGCTGGAGCACCAATGTGTCTGCATATGTGTGAGTGCTTCTTTGATGTTGTGTGAGAGAGAGAGAGAGAGAGATTGTTCACATTATTATATTATGTATGAATATTGTGTATTGTAACATCTAGTCTATTTGGTTTATTTATTTTGGTTATTAATCAATAATTAACAATTAAATATAAAATAGTATTAACATAGACTTAGATTAAATACTACATAATTTAGTCTTTAAATAGTTTTAAATTCAAGTTTTGGAGATAAGAAAAATATATGTGAAGTTTAACGGAATTTATCTAATAAAAAGGTAATATATTTTTTTTGCGAATATATTTTGATGGGTGGATATGAAAAATTTTATCATTGTTTTTATTTTTATTTTTAAAAATAAAATCGTAAAATCTAAGTGTTAAAGTAAGTAAGGGAATTGACTTGTTATAATATATGTAGTAAATGAGAAAATTATATTTTTTAAATAAAATTAATCAAATTTCTAATAATAAAATTTAGATATTATTAAAAAATAAAATTAATGCAAATACCTATTTAAGAATGTATAAGGTATGAAAATATTATAGAATTTGTTTAATTGTGTTGAAGTGGGGACCAGAAAGTTGCATAATAAAAACAAGAGACAGTCCTAAAACATGAGCCAATGTAGGGCAATGAAGAAGATATTCCAGACAAATTCTTTGCAGGTACTTGTAATCAAGATATGCATAAAATGAAATGAACCAACAATCAAACTTATTAGTGCTCATTTCCTATAGAGATAGCTATGCCTTGCAACTTGCAATTTGCATCAATTTATGATTTCAACCTCTTATTTATCTTCTCTCTCCTAAATATTTATATTTATATTTTTAGTTTCATTTTTTTATTGTTTAGAGATGGATTATATTATTATTCTTTCCGTACATGAAGGAACATTATCTAGGTCATCATCTTGTGACTTATATATATATGTCTTGATAAGATTTTTTTTTTCACTATTATGAGGGTACCAATCTCAGGTGTTATGATTGGATTCCCTATGATGAATTATTTTGCATTTGGGAGCAGTAAAACTAAAATTCCATGTGCTTAGGGATTTGAGGTTGATAGTGACTGCTTCCATACTCATTCAATGGAGGGGCCATGACCAATCACCATGCACATTCATTGTTATCTCTTTTAGAGGATCTAGGTTGGATTATGCATTTTATATGCTTCTTCTCTCACTATTTGAAAAAATAAAAATAATCATAAAAGTTCATTGTTACAATATCTAAACTTTGGTGTTTAATTTGTTAAAAGAATTTAAAAATTAATATTTAATTTTAAAAATATAAAAATATTTAATATTTATCTTATAAAATAAGTTTGATAATTTTAGCATCAAAATAAAAAAGAAAAATAAATAAAAGTACACATAAATTTTTACACAGTAAATAGATATATATTTTAATTTTTAATGAGTTATTTATACTGACCAATATTAAACACCATTGTCATTTCTATTTTTTTGTCGTCTAAGTAACTTTTTCAATGATAATAACTGCAGGTGACTCTGTACATTGTGTGACGTGACCGTTTTGATGACAATGCATTAAAAACTAAATGATAAATGATTGAATTTGTTAAATTTAAATAAAATAATTTTATAAATTATTTAGAGTCTTCATTATTTTTTTTCCTTCTCCAAAAAAGAGATGTGGATTAAGGGATGTAACTCGAAAATAGCTGATAGGACTATGTTTGAAGTAAATTTTGGAGAAATAAGGAAAAGAATGAAAATCCTAAAACACTTGTAAATTTCTTTTATTATTATTAAAATTTAACAAATTTAATAATTTATCATTTAGTTTTTACTGTATTATCAAAAAAGTTAAATCATATCATGTACAGAGTCACTTGACAGATACTATTGACAAAAAATTATTCAGGCGACAAAAAAATAGAAATAACAATAAAATTTGATATTAGTGTGTATAAATAATTTATTAAAAAATTAAAATATACATCTATATATTTTTGTCTATTTTTTTAAATATCAAAGAGTTGGCCAAAATAAAATATTTGAAATGACTATAACTTTTTAACAGGAAATTTTTTTCCGTTTACTTGGTATGAAAGGATATGTCTCATATTTATTATAGAAGAAATGAATGAAAGAGTTGACCTAAGTGGAGAGACACATTGCCATTTAAGATTTTTGGTTGGATTGTTTATGTGAACTTTAATTTAACCTAAGGGGGTGTTCCTATAGTATTCTCTCATAAAATTTTGAGTATCCTTATCATTACTTATTTGTGTCTCAAAATTAATCATATATTCTACTACTAAATTATAAACTTTTGAAATACTTTTAAACTTTTTTAAACTTTGTGAAATCACAACTATTAAATATATAAAAGGTATATATAAAGTATATTATCATTCATATACTTCTATTTATTAACTTAAACTTTTGAGATAATAAATTATATAATATTAGAAATTTTATGATAAAAATGTCTATAATTTAATTATTGTTAATTTAAAAAAATAAAAAAATTAATAAGACAAATAAAAAATTATACAAAAATTTATGCAAACAACTAAAAAAATCAAATTTTTGAGATAAATAATTTTATAATAATATCGGCATTTTAATAAAAAAATCTTTATAAAATACCGAAAGAAATCCCTTAATTTAAAAGGATAAATCTAATTATACTCCTAGGAAATTTGATTAATTATTCTCCTACATTTTTTTTTTAAATTATAAACGCATAAAAGCAATGCTTTGCAGGGCAACTCATCATGCTTTTGAATTATTTCCCTCTAAGGAATGAGGCCAAAAATAATGCCTTTATTGAAAATGGAAAACGCTTGCATAACTTTTTTTACTAGTATATGATATATATATGGAAAAATAAAATAAAATAAAATAAAAACAAAACATGGCTTCACTGACTTTTCCCGCTTCTCACTTTATTGAGTCTAAATGATAAACTCTCTTTCCGACATCAAAAATTTATTATTTATTACTAATTTTACAATTAAAATATATCACATATTATTCTTTTTAATTTTATGATTAAAATTAAATTTTTTTTAAATTAAAATTTTTTTCTTTCTCTCAATTTCTTTTTTTATTTTTTTCATTTCTCATTTCACTTTATCTCTCTTATATATCATTATCAATAACTAATTACAAATTTAACAATCAAATATATAACATAACATTCTCTAATTACAACTAAAATTAAATTAAAATTAGAATTAAAATATTAAAATTAAAATATAATTATATTATTATATTACTGATTTAATAACCAAAATATATCACATGACACTCTCATTAAAATTGAAATGAAATATTTTCTCCCAAGATTAATAAACTCCTTTTCTCTATATCTCTCTATCCTTCCCACTCTATATATAACTTATAATTAATATTTTATATTACTAATTTAACAAATTAAAATGTGTCATAAAATATTATTTTATTACAATTAAAATAAAATATTTTTCTCTAAAATTAACAAATTCTATCTCTCTTTCTTTTTCTTTATCTTTTTCTCTCATTTTCTGTCTCTCTTTATCTTTTTATTCTACAAAACAAAATTAATAGAATGAAATAATTTAAATAATTTTATAAAATTATAAAAATATTAAATTTTATAATTAAAAATAATTCTTAAATATTATTCACATAAAAAATATTATTATATATATTATTTTAGTTTATTTTATTTAGTTTTAATTTTCATGACTTATTTTTCTAATCTATATTTTCACTTATTTTTTTTAATATTATATATATATATAATTTGTAAAAAGTACTGATGTTGTGATTAATAATTCGAATTAAAATTTAATTATTTTAAAAAATTAATTTTGAGTTAATTTTATAATTATTAATATAAATTTGTTTATTCTAATATTTAATTATATATATAGAGAATATTATATTTAAATAACAAACATCAAAATTAATTATTTTTATTTGTATAATAAATTTAGTATTTAATTAAATATAAAAGTATACACATTAAATTTTTTAAAATTTTAGATAAGGACAAAAAATCCTAATAAGCCAAGGAAAGTTGGAATTTACCTAAATAAGCCAAAGTGAAATTCGTTTCAGCAATGAGCCAAGACCTATCTTTATGTAATTCGAACCAGCATGGTTCGAATTGTATTCCTTAGTAAATCGAACCAGTCCCGTTCGAATTAAGGTGAGAGAACGATGCAAGTAATTCGAACCAAGGAGGTTCGAACTCTAATCCAACATAATTCGAACTAGCCTAGTTCGAATTATGGCTAAGAGTGCAATGTGAGTAAGTCGAACCAACCTGGTTCGAACTTCCCTTGGTGTGGCTCCTTTGGTTCGAATTAGTAGTGATTCGGCTATTTAAGGATTTCGAAGCAGCCTCATTCGAACCATTCTTCCTTTTCCCTACCCCACCAAATCTCAGAGAAAACGACACAGATCCTCTCCGACGAAGACCTGAACGGTATACTCTGCTAATGGGGGACGATCCGGCACGGTTATATCGCTTGGACGGAGTTGCTCATATAGCCGGGGTCATCAACGACGAGGTTAGTACGGAGATAAGTTCGACCTAGTGGTATATGTGACTTAGTGGTTTTGCATGCGGGTTAGATGGTGGTTTAGTTGGTGGTTTATCTAGGTGGTTTATATTAGTGGTTTATGTTAGTGGTTTATGTCGGTGGTCTACGTTAGTGGTTTATGTTAGTGGTTTATGTTAGTGGTTTATTTTAGTAGTTTATGTTAGTGGTTTATGTTGGTGGTTTACATTAGTGGTTTATGTTAGTGGTTTATGTTAGTGGTTTATGTTAGTGGTTTATTTTAGTGGTTTATATTATTGGTTACGTTAGTTGTTTCATGTAAGTGGTTTATGTTAGCTGTTTTATGTTAGTGGTTTGTGGTAGTTGTTTTATGCTAGCTGTTTTATGTTAATGGTTTTTCGTTAGCTGTTTTATGTTAGTGTTTCTATTTACGCTGTTTTATGTTAGCGGTTTAATTATGCTGTCTATGGGTTTGTTTTGCATGTGGCTTTTGTTCATGCATTTTTATGCGTTTTAATTTAGTATATTGTTTGGTTGATGATTTATCGTGTTGGTTATGTTTGTCGTTGGTTATTAAGCTGGTTCTAACAATGCGGTTGATTTCATGCGCAGCCTCAGCGATGCATCAGGAGCATGCGGCGGCAGCAGGGCATGCGACTCGATGACAGATACGTTACGTACTTGCAGATGGCCGGTCTATACCATCTTGCAAGGCTGAACGACAGATGGTTCCGGTTAGACGAGGCCCTTGTCAGTGCATTTGTCGAGCGATGGCGTCCGGAAACGCACACGTTTCACATGCCGTTCGGAGAGTGCACGATCACACTCCAGGACGTGGCATACCAGCTGGGTTTTCCAGTGGACGGGCGTTACGTGAGCGGGTGCCTATCAGAGTTCCAGATATACATCCAGGGTGGCTGTCCAGCCTGGGTGTGGTTCCAGGAGTTGCTCGGAGTGATACCTCCTCCTAGCCAGGTTCAGAAGTACGCAGTGAACTGCAGCTGGTTTCAGGAGACTTTTGGTGAGTGCCCTGAGGGAGCCGATAAGGAGACTGTGCGCCGATATGCCCGTGCGTACATCATGATGTTGTTGGGCACGCAGCTGTTTGCGGACAAGTCCGGGAACCGCATTCACATCAGATGGCTTCCGTACGTAGCTAGGCTGGAGGAGATGGGTACCTACAGCTGGGCTTCTGCAGCACTGGCATGGTTGTACCGGTGCATGTGCCGAGTGGCGAACAAACATGTCGTCAAGTTAGCGGGCCCACTTCAGCTACTTCAGTCTTGGATCTTTTGGCGCTTTCCTCGGTTTAGGCCTGCAGGGTATGAGACGTTCAGCTGGCCATTGGCCTCGAGGTACTCTACTACGCCTTCTCTATTTCAATTTAACATACATAACTCCGTGTTCATTAATAGTGTATCACATACTCTAAACACATATTTCAGTAGATGTAACACATGTGTATGGTGCAGGTGGTCAGGTTACAACCCTTCCGGGAGCGAGAAGGGTCCTAGAGTGCAGATATGGAGGCTCAGGATAGGCCGGTTACAGGACAGGGAGGTGAGTATGCTGCTTAATAAGTTTCTTTATTTAATCAAACTTTTCGAGTTGGGTCCAACAGTTTGCCCTGACAATGGAGAGTTCTTTGTGCAGTTTATATGGATGCCGTACAGTAGCCCCGACGTACTTCAGGTTGTGCATCCAGAGGTTTTGGAGCCTCGGCATATGGCCAGGGAGGTAGGGCGAGGGGGCGTGCTGCTGCGGACCACCCTGGTCCTGACCGTGACGACGAGGACGACGATCAGCATGGGCCCGTTGGCGGGGATGGTGTAGGGGCTGTTGCAGTTGCTGGTGCTAGTACACACCATGGCGGTCATGGAGGTGAGTGGTATGGGTCAGGGATGGGTGACGGGGCTGACACCGGTGACGCTAGACTTGGATCGGGACCTCTTGGACATTACTTCGTTGGTGTACCAGTCGATGACCAGCCTGAGCAGGGGGGTACCCCTTGGGTTATTCCGGGATCACAGTGGTCAGACTTCCTTGGGTCAGATACGCTTGATGCGGACTTCGGGGGTCCACACTTTCTAGAGGAGATTACCGCCATCATGCAGGAGGATGTCACTCCCGGCAGGCGTGGCCAGACCTCAGGCACGCAGGCACCGTTAGATGTTGATCTGAACGAGCCTCCTACCTCATCCGCTGCTGACTACTTCGGTCTGGGAGGTACCCCACCATCCGCCTACACCGCGGCATCAGAGTCTATGGCTGGGCCGTCTGTGGCACCCCTCCATGTTACGCCACCTGCACAGCCTGCCCCGCATGAGGATGCGGATGACATCGAGGATGAGGAGTCGTTTATCCGCAGAGGTCAGAGGGCACGGGTAGCCCGTCGTTGTGGTACTGGCTCGCATCTGTTTAGATGATTCATTTTTCATGTATTTTGTTCCTTAGGGTTCAATCATGTATGATAGCCATATGTACTTTTGTTGTTATTTTAGAGCTGTTTTCCTATGTTATGTGTTCATCGTAATGTACTTTGAAACCTACTGTTTATTTAGTGGGACAGTGACTATTTATAATCATTGAATCATGTAACAGTTTAATGTTTACATTTACTTATTAAATTTTGTAATTATGGGACTTGTAGCAATACTCAAAGTGAAACACAACATATTGATTACTAGATGCAACAATCACAGTACAATGTAGAAAGATCAACCAATTACATAAGAGCTCAAACATAACATCTAACAGGAAAACTTAAATATAGTAACTACTAACACTAACAAGATGCCAACTAATGGCCCCCCTGTGTGAGACGATCCTCCAACCTGTGGGCAACTACGTCGTGTGTGTCCGGGTTGGCGACAGAGGCCGCACCTCTTTGGCCGGTTCGGATCTGCCTCGTCCATGTTCGTCCGTATCCTAGTGGATCTAGGACGACCCTCTCTTGCACGCCTCTTGTCAGGGTTCGGAATCACCGTGGGCCCGTCGTAAGGTGGCCAGAAGCCCTCCGGGAACGGAGGTGTGAATCCCATCCGATACACACTGAATACCGAACTAATCTGATAGAAGCTGTGAACGTAAGATGTCCAGGTAACCCGTGAGTAGGCACAGCATGCAAGTGCATGCTGACACGGGAAATGAAGCACCTGGAAGTACCCGCAGTCACATGTCCGAGAGGCAAGTGATACTCTGTAAGTACCCAACGAGAAAGAACCAGTCGGAGTGGTCTCTGCTACAGTGAACTCAGAGTTATCCCGGTCATACAAAGTCACCGTGAAGTACCTGGCCGTCTTCAAGTTAGCCTCAATAGACTTCACCAAATGCTGACTGAATTGTTGTTCGGTTCCCATCTGGGCCTCAGCCTCTCTCCCTTTGCGAACAAAGAATTCCGCAAGCCTACCATATGTTGCCTTCACCAGGGAGGCTACAGGGAGATTTCTGACACCCTTGAGGATTGAGTTCACACACTCGGAGATATTCGTCGTCATGTGACCGAATCTCCGCCCCTCATCACGATGCTGAGTCCACAAGGAATAATCAATCCGGTTCGCCCACTCGCACATCGCCGGGTCTTCAGACCGCAGAATATCAAACCAGTAATCAAATTCAACCTTGGTCTTCGCATACGCCGCATTAACTAGAAGCCTCCGTGCATCTTTGCCCTTGAAGGTAAGGGCAAAATTAGCCGCTACGTGTTGAATGCAGAATGCACGGTACGCTGATGGAGGTAACCAACCTCCGTCAGGAGCCTCAAGCGCAACCTTGATGCCGTTATGCCTGTTCGATATAACCAGCAGACCCGGCTGTGGTGTCACGTACTGTCGAAGGTGCGAGAGAAAGAATGTCCAGGACTCTGCATTCTCACTCTCTACTAGTGCAAATGCAATAGGTAGAATGTTGGAGTTCCCGTCCTGTGCAATCGCGATGAGCAACGTTCTCCCATACTTCCCATACAGATGTGTGCCGTCAATGCTGACTAGCGGCTTGTAATGACGGAATGCCTCGATGCACGGAGGAAAAGTCCAGAAAAGTCTGTGAAAATACGCTTGAGACTCGTCCACCTGTCCTCCAACTCGAACGGGGCTCGTTCTTAGGACTGCAACAGTACCAGGCATCGTCAGCTGGACACCCAACACCCACCTAGGTAGCTCATTGTATGACTCATCCCAGTCACCGTAGATGAGGGCAATAGCCTTTCTACTTTGCCATCCAGACCCTCCTGTAAGTCGGCCTAAACCTAAAGTGTGCTGCCGTGGCGTTCAGGAGCACCTTTATGCTGACGGATGCATCACCCCTAACCATTGGCATAATGAACGCCGATATCACATGATAATCCAAACTCCTGTGGTCACTAGAGATGGAGGTGGCAAGACAAGTGTGAGGTCCATTGTACCGTTTGACCTCCCAAATGCCCTTGCGCTGCCGGAGACTCAATCGAATCAACCATGTGCACCCGTTCCCAAACTCTGAACACTTACCCACATACCTGCGATAATCAGACTCCACTACCTTGTACTGTACCCCTCGCCGGATGCTGTAAGTCTTCACACTTAAAAGGGCCTCATCTTTATCCTGAAATTACTGACCAACCTGGAACTCTGTCAGACCAGCAGTCCCTTCCGCATCTCTAGCTTCGAATCCAACAGAGTGCCCAGAAACCCCCTCCTGCCTCATGGCATCCAAGTCCAAGGAGGAAAATATGGTGGATACTGCTGTGTGCCAGTGCTAAAACTACCTACCGCAAATGCAGGCTCACTCGCTTCAATATCATCGCCGCTGTCATCGTCAATCATATCCGACTCGACGTCATCCTCATCTGCATCACCCAACACTCCGTCTCCAATGCCAAGCGGTGCAACGCCGAGTAAATTGTCCGGCAGATTTTCCCTTGAACCTACGTCGTCACCTACGCTGCCATTGAGATCAACAGCAAAAGACGGGAAGGCGACAGCTTGGACCATTGGCTGGTAAACAGGGACAGAGGAAGAAGCAACGGCAGGCCGGGAACTAGAATCGGCTGGCGTGGCTAAAGTGGTGGTTGATGATTGGATTTTTGACGGTTTAGAATTTCACAAATGAATTCTCGTTGCAAGTATAGTTTCTAAACCAACACTAATTCTTTCATACAAAAATTTGTTTGTCACAAGTAACAAACCCCTAAATTTATAAACCGAAGTATTCAAACCTCGGGTCGTTCTCCCTAGGAATTACAATAAAGTGTCTTGTTATTGGTTTGAGTTGTTTTGGGGTTTTGATAAGAGGCATGAAAGATAAATGGCAATGAAAGTAAACTAATAACTATAAAAGGCTCTTGGCAAGGTATGAAAATTAGAAGTCCTATCCTAGTTATCCTTCTCAATTGTGATGAGAATTGTTCATTGCTACCACTTAGTTAACCCTTACTAGATAAAGGAAAGTCAAGTGGATGAATTGACTTAAGCCACAAGTTCTAGTCAACTCCCAAGGAAAGACTAGCTTTAGTGCACTCCAAACCAATTAGCAATCTCTCCAATTATCAATCAACAAAGGAATTAGATAACTCAAGTGTCACTAATTACTCTACCTAGGCCAAGAGGAACAAAATCTACACTAAAACTAAAAGAGACATTTTAACAAACACATAGAGTGCAATAAAAGTAAACAACATAAATTGCAAGAATTAAAGAGAGATCTAACTACAAAGGCAAGAGATTAACAATGGAAAAGCAAAGAAGAACAATTATTATGAATTACCTCTTATTGAATTGGAAGAATGTAGAAGGAACAATACTAGATCTACAACAAAATATAAGAACAACATAAAGGCAATTACAACAAAAGAGTAGAAGAAGATGAATCTAACAACAAAGAATTGAAATGTAGAAGTAGAAGAAAGCAAAGATTAAAATCTAGATCTAAGAACTAAACCCAATCCTAATCCTAATTCTAGAGAGAAGTGAGAGCTTCTCTCTCTAGAAACTACTTCTAAACTAATCCTAATGTGTGTAAAAATTCAGTTGATTCCTCTTCAATCCTTGGCTTAAATAGCATCAGAAATGAGTTGGATTGGGCCCACAAGGCTTCTAAAATCGCTGGCCATGTTTTGCTTAAGTGGACTAGGTGGCAGCAACTGCGCGTGTGCGTACTATGCGCGTGCGCGCCACCATACGTGTGGTAACTATGGCAAATCTTATATCGTTTCGAAGCCCCGGATGTTAGCTTTCTAACCCAACTGGAACCGCATCATTTGGACTTCTGTAGCTCAAGTTATGGTCGTTTAAGTGCGAAGAGGTCGGCTTGACAGCTTTCCAGTTCTTTCATTTCTTCATGAGTTCTCCAACTTTTCATGCTTCTTTCTTCATTCCCTTGATCCAATCTTTGCCTCCTAAACCTTAAATCACTTAACAAACATATCAAGGCATCTAATGGAATCAAGGAGAATTAAATTTAGCTATTTTAAGACCTAAAAAGCATGTTTTCACTCTTAAGCACAATTAAAGGAGAATATACAAAACCATGCTATTTCATTGAATAAATGTGGGTAAAAGGTGATAAAATCCCCTAAATTCAATACAAGATAAACCATCAAATTGGGGTTTGTCAACCTCCCCACACTTAAACCAAGCATGTCCTCATGCTTAAGCCAAGAGAAAGTAAAGGGCATCAACATTTATTCAATGTAACCTATCTGTATGCATCCTATCTACATGAATGCAACTAGATGCAAAATGGTTGTACCTACTTGGTTAAAAATAAATCAATCCTCCAAGTCATTCATGCACAAGTAGGGTCAAAATCATATAACGATTCATGAATCCTACCAATTCAAATATAAAAATTGAAGTTCAAATAGACTTGCAAGAAGAACGCTCGTGAAAGCCGGGAATCAATGAATTGAGCATCGAACCCTCACCGGAAGTGTTTGCACTCTAGTCACTCGGTGTTTGGGGTTGATTCACTCAATTCTCCCCTAATCATGCTTCCCAAGATTTGTTTTTCATCTAACAATCAACAATTATTCAATGCACGCATACAATTATCATGAGGTCTTTTCCTTAGGTTGTAATGGGGCTAGGGTTAAGGTAGGGTCATATTTGGCTAGTGGACTTAGGATTTGAATCTTTGATTAACTGAAACTTTCCCACCTAACCTATATAATGACCTATGCAATTAAGTACTAATCTAACTACCCATTCCTCACTTTTTCACATACTCATGCATTTTCTTTTCATTTCACAACACTTATGCATTGATTCTTATTGAGCTTCACTTTAGGGCATTTTGTCCCCTTTATTACTCTTCTTTTTTTTCTTTCTTTTTCTATATACATTTTTTTCTTTTCTTTTCTTTTTTTCTTTTTCCCTTTTATTTCCTTTTCTTTCAAACTATACACAAGAACATCAATGCATAAGGTCTATACATTTAATCAATACATGAGTATGTACCAATTCCCCAATATAAAAATACAAAACACAAACACCCTTTTATCCCAACCAATGTCCCAAAGTTTTCCCACTCTTGGATGACACTCACACTCACTAGCCTAAGCCAATCAAAGATCCAAATAAAGGACATTCATTGTTTTCCTCTTTAAGGCTTGTAATGTGCTAAAATAAGAATAAGTGGGTTAAGCGTAGGCTCAAATTGGCTAACAATGGAAGATCAAAGGTAAGGCTATTTGGGTAAGTGAGCTAATGGAATGATGGCCTCAATCATATAAATGCATGAATACACAAAATAATGGACATAAAGAATCAAACAAATCGAAGATTACACTCATAGGAAGAGAATAATGCACACAAGAAGGAAAAATAAGTGGTTATAAGATGTAACCACATCATTAGGCTCAAATCTCACTTGCTTGTGTTCTTAGCTCAAAAACCATGTTCCAAAATACATTCTTTCAAGCAAATTCAACAAAGTATATTTTTTTCAAATTGGTAGGGTGCCCTAAAACAGTTTCTTGGGAAAGAAATCATCACCTTAACCAAGTAGTCCTAATAAGAAAGAAGTAGTAAAAATATGTATAAATTCTAACTAAAATGCAACCTATCATGCAAATGTAATAGCTAATCTAACAAAGAAAATAAAAATTTGGTGTTGAACAGGAAATTGTTACCCATGGAGATCGGTCGGACGACCTCCCCACACTTGAAGATTGCACCGTCCTCGGTGCATGCAAAGAATAGCAGAGTGGATGGGTTGCTACAATTGATGAGCTCCTCAAATGGTAGTGCGGATGACTTGTTTGTTGCCCCATTTAAAAGCTTTTCCTTTCCCCCTTCTTGGTGGCCAACCTAAAAGGAAAGAAAAAGAAAGAAAGTTAAGCCTATAACAAAGATATCAAAGCAAATAGAATATAGGCGGGGGCTAATGCCAAATAAAGGTATGGTTCTCACACTACATGGTAGCTACAACATGTAGAGGAGGAAACAATAAGAGAAAATGGCATATCAATGATACTTGATGCAAGAGTAAGGTTAAAGCATGAAGAGCATGATGAGCATCAAGCGCGAACAAGAGAAAGTGGGCCATGAAAGACAATATAAGGTCATGTCAATGCACAAAGAACACAAGTGCATAAAAGATTGGGCATTGATTTGAAGAGAAACATCACCCAACAATATGAAACAAGTCAAGAAGCACCAAAGTAATGCAATGAATCCTCAACAATTGAGTAGGAAGATGCAACACCATTATTAAAATGACTAAAAAAAATGAAAACATGCTACAAAAACTAAATAAAAATGGGAAGAGTAGAAGTATACGAATGTGATAAGCAAAAGAAAATGGAAGGGAAGAAAAAAAACTCTTTTTTTTTACCGACGCGTGCGCGTCATGCGTGCTTACGCGTCGATGTGCATATTGGTTGAAGGACGCGTACGCGCCAGGTGTGCGCACGCGTGCATCGAGTTAGGCCGGAGGCATAATGTCGGCCCAAGTCTGGCACAACTCTCGGGTAAAAGTACCGGGGGTGCAGATTGTGCAATCGACGCGCGCGCGTACAGTGTGCGTGCGCGTGCATTACGAATTTAAGATCATGTGCGCGTACGCGCCAAGTGCGCGCACGCGTGCATAGACTTATGCCTTAGGCCCAATGTTCGCACAGTGCAGACCTAACTCTCGGGTTTTTGGCTGGAGTCGAATTTTTTTTGCATCCACGCGTACGCGTACAGTGCGCGTCCGCGTGGATGGTCGAAAAATGCTCAGGTGCGTGTACGCGTTAGGTGCGCGCACGCGTGGATGGTGTTCTGTTTTTCAAAAAATATTTTTCTAAGTTCTTACACCAATCCAAGCCTTTCAATCCTCCAAACAGCTACCAAAACGCCCTAGAACCTTATTCAACATACTATACTACTAACTAAACTTGATAAAATAATAAAAACAAGAAATTAAACTAATTCTACCAATATTTACAAAAGATAAAAATGAAAATGAGAATCTACCTATAATGGCAACTCAATTCACTTATTAACGAACTAAAAGAGTATGGAAAGAATTTACCATGGTGGGGTGTCTCCCACCTAGCACTTTTATTTATTGTCCTTAAGTTGGACTTATGGGGAGGTTCTTATCAAGGTGGCTTGTGCTTGTATTCATCTTGGAACTCCCACTAATGCTTGGTTCTCCATTGTGCCCCAAGATTTCTCATGGATTGAGCCAAGTGTTGATGGAGTTCTTCACAAGCTTGGGGCTCCCAAAGTTGATCCTCTTCTTGTGATCCGGGGTCCCACACTTTGTTTTCACACCCGTCTTGAGGTTGATCATCGTTATTAGTCCAACCGGGTGGTGAGTAAGGTGAATTCTCTATGAAGTGCCCAACAATCCTTCTAGACCCATCTATTTGAGCACTACTCCATCCTTTATATCTCATGTTTGATGCATCAACCATAATGAGCCTTGATTTGCAACGCCCACCACAAAACCTTTTCCGCTTACGCTTCATCCCACAAACTTCCCTAAGTTGGCCATCCGTTTCAAGCAAACCATATTCAAGTGGGATAATAAAACTAATAGAAATGAATTTCACCCACTCAAATGAAGGTGTAGATGGCAACCTAGGCAAAGATGTTTCCAAAGATCTTGACAAAGCATAGCCAACCCTCGTTCTTCTATTTCTAGGGACTTCCACCTCTTCACAAGATCTCTTGATCTCAATCCTTTGTTCAACAATTTTATCTAAACCTTTTTCTTTACTCAAATCATAATAGGGAGGGTGAGAAAAATTTACCTCCTCAACGCTTTCAAATCCAACCGGAGAAGGTTCTTCATGCTCAAAGGATTCTTTACCACTAAGACTTGATGCTTGATCTTCATCACCAAGGGAACTCAATTCTTTCTCTATCCCATCCAAGTCTTCATATGGAATATGCCTTGGAAGGTGTGCACTTTCCTCCCTAGCATCAATTTCAATCATCTTGGAGGGGTTTTCTTCAACCCTATGTTCCCATGGAGGCTCCGCATCTCCTAAGTCTTCTACCACTTCTTCCTTGTCTTCAACAATTAAAGCTTCCTCCAATTGTTCCAATATAAAGCAACTTCCTTCATTTCCCACTGGAGTTTCCAATCTCTCCTTCATGCTATGTTCTTCATTCGATTCTCCACATGTAGCCATGGGAGTTCCTTGAGTGTTCAAGCATTGGGAGGCTAATTGATTTGTTACCGCATCCAAGGCGGCCATGAAATTTTGCACATCCCTTTGCATCTCTTCTTGCCCTTGAACAAGAACACCAATGGTTTCATCCATTAGAGATTGGGGTGGGTGGAAGGATTCATCATTTTGGGAGAAGGGTTCATAGTAGGAAGGTGGTTCTTCTTGGTAGAGTTGTGGTGGTTCAATGTTTTCCATTCTTTCTACTTGTTGCACAACACACTCCATGGTTGCTTGAAATTGATCCAATGCTTCCTTGAGATGATCCCTTGACTCTTGTTCCTCTTGGATAATATGATTAGGATCATGTGGCTCTTGGATCAATGGATATGAGTATTCTTCCATGGGAGGTTGTAGTGAAAAGTAGTATTCATCTTGTGGTTGAAAATTTTTATATATTGGAGGTGGTTCATCTTGGTAATAATATGGAGGGGGTGGCTCTTGAAAATGTTGATGTTGGGGTGGTGGTGGCTCCATATGTGGTTCATATGGCTCATATGGTTATTGGTAGGATGGATATGGATTAGGGTCATATGAAGGTGGTTGGTGAAAAGAGGCTTGTGAGTATGGTTGAGAGTTATGTTGAGGATATGGTTCATAGGCATATGGTGGTGGTTCTTGAAAGTCACAAGGTGATTCACCATAGCCATTGGATTGGTATGCATCATAGAATGACTCTTCTTCATAGTTCATTGGTGGAGGTTGTTGCCAAGAAGATTGATCATATGCATATGGTTCCTCCCACCTTTGATTGTCCCATTCTTGATACACATTCTCATCAAAGTTCCCATCACCTACAACATAGTTGTAACTACACTCATAGCCAAAGTGAGAATTCATGGTAGCAAGAGAAAATAAGAAACAAAAAAAACTAATAAGAAATAATGAAACCAAATACTAAGACTAGCAAAAACTAATAAGCAATCCAAAAATCAAGCTATTCACAATATTCACATATATACAATAACCAATAACACAACACCATTGCAATCCCCGGCAACGGCGCCATTTTGATGATTGGATTTTTGACGGTTTAGAATTTCACAAATGAATTCTCGTTGCAAGTATAGTTTCTAAACCAACACTAATCCTTTCATACAAAAATTTGTTTGTCACAAGTAACAAACCCCTAAATTTATAAACCGAAGTATTCAAACCTCGGGTCGTTCTCCCTAGGAATTACAATAAAGTGTCTTGTTATTGGTTTGAGTTGTTTTGGGGTTTTGATAAGAGGCATGAAAGATAAATGGCAATGAAAGTAAACTAATAACTATAAAAGGCTCTTGGCAAGGTATGAAAATTAGAAGTCCTATCCTAGTTATCCTTCTCAATTGTGATGAGAATTGTTCATTGCTACCACTTAGTTAACCCTTACTAGATAAAGAAAAGTCAAGTGGATGAATTGACTTAAGCCACAAGTTCTAGTCAACTCCCAAGGAAAGACTAGCTTTAGTGCACTCCAAACCAATTAGCAATCTCTCCAATTATCAATCAACAAAGGAATTAGATAACTCAAGTGTCACTAATTACTCTACCTAGGCCAAGAGGAACAAAATCTACACTAAAACTAAAAGAGACATTTTAACAAACACATAGAGTGCAATAAAAGTAAACAACATAAATTGCAAGAATTAAAGAGAGATCTAACTACAAAGGCAAGAGATTAACAATGGAAAAGCAAAGAAGAACAATTATTATGAATTACCTCTTATTGAATTGGAAGAATGTAGAAGGAACAATACTAGATCTACAACAAAATATAAGAACAACATAAAGGCAATTACAACAAAAGAGTAGAAGAAGATGAATCTAACAACAAAGAATTGAAATGTAGAAGTAGAAGAAAGCAAAGATTAAAATCTAGATCTAAGAACTAAACCCAATCCTAATCCTAATTCTAGAGAGAAGTGAGAGCTTCTCTCTCTAGAAACTACTTCTAAACTAATCCTAATGTGTGTAAAAATTCAGTTGATTCCTCTTCAATCCTTGGCTTAAATAGCATCAGAAATGAGTTGGATTGGGCCCACAAGGCTTCTAAAATCGCTGGCCATGTTTTGCTTTAAGTGGACTAGGTGGCAGCAACTGCGCGTGTGCGTACTATGCGCGTGCGCGCCACCATACGTGTGGTAACTATGGCAAATCTTATATCGTTTCGAAGCCCCGGATGTTAGCTTTCTAACCCAACTGGAACCGCATCATTTGGACTTCTGTAGCTCAAGTTATGGTCGTTTAAGTGCGAAGAGGTCGGCTTGACAGCTTTCCGGTTCTTTCATTTCTTCATGAGTTCTCCAACTTTTCATGCTTCTTTCTTCATTCCCTTGATCCAATCTTTGCCTCCTAAACCTTAAATCACTTAACAAACATATCAAGGCATCTAATGGAATCAAGGAGAATTAAATTTAGCTATTTTAAGACCTAAAAAGCATGTTTTCACTCTTAAGCACAATTAAAGGAGAATATACAAAACCATGCTATTTCATTGAATAAATGTGGGTAAAAGGTGATAAAATCCCCTAAATTCAATACAAGATAAACCGTCAAATTGGGGTTTGTCAGTGGTATTCCGGTTCGAACCCCCTGAGCTGGATACCACATCAACCAGCTTTGCCAACAACTCTGGGGTCCTGACCTCCGGAAACTGCCGCCGACAAAGAAACATTACTTGCAAGTCCTCATCACTACTAATCGTGAAACAATCATACTTCACGGTATCCTGGAGCACCGTGATTGGAATGCGATAGAAAAACTTCTTAACCCGCTTCAAATCTTCCAGACCGAGCTTCATCAGTACAGATCTAACAAGGTCATCATAACTCGTCCTAGGAGTAACAACAATACAGAGAGGATCTTTATCTGTGAACTTCACTCCAGAACGAGTTTTCCTCTTAATGGATCCTCTGTGGTGAACCAAAATAACAAAACTCTCCTCACTAGCCATCTTACTCACTCTAATGAGACCAACTCACGTTTAGACCGGTTATATAGAGCTCTCTCTCCCACTAATTCGAACCGGCCTGGTCCGAATTACGGTTTGTCTAATTCGAACCAGTCTGGTTCGAATTACTTAGGCCGGCTGCTCTCTCTATAATTCGAACCACATAAGTTCGAATTACGTGCATTCATGGTTCGAACCAACTTGGTTCGATTTATTAACAACAACCAACTTGTAATTCGAACTGAGCCGGTTCGAATTACTACCACATGCAATTCAAACCACATTGGTTCGAATTATATTAAAATTTGATCTGGCGCATTACTGAAATCATTTTCGGTTTGGCTTATATACGTTAATTCTACATTGCATTGGCTTATAATGATTTTTTGCCCTTTAGATAATAAATATTAACATTAGTTATTAATAAAAAGTTAAATTTTCACGTAAAAATAATAACTAAAAAATTTATTATTTAATTTTTTTATCTACGAAAGTCTTATTTTTCTTAGTCAATAAAACTTTTGTCTTTATAAAAATTTTGTAAAGATAATTTAATTATTCTATAAATTTTTTTATTATAATCTATAATCTATAATATTAAAATAAAATCGATATAATTTTAAAAGATTTATATTGTTATAATATTATTACGAACACAAACACTAATAACAAATAATTGTTGATGATGCCAAAAAATTATACCTTAATTATTAGATTATTATTTGTTAATCAATACATACATCTTATTAGATAGATTATAATAAGTGTGAATTATATAAAATTATTGTAGCTTTTATGAATGAGCTGTCAGTAATAATTGAAAGAAATCATAAAAGTAATAGAAACTTCTTACACCATTTATCATCATTCTCTCCAAAAGTTCTTTATGCATAAATAGAAATAACTATTGAAACTTGAGAATTAATTTAGAAATCCAAATTAAAGGGCCCTCCAAGATTCCAAAGCTCAGATTTTCCGGAAATGTCATAGCAATACATAGCCATTGGTCTGATCTGTTTCTGATTATTAAGCAATGAACTTAATTTTTCTATTTAAACAAATATTTCCTTTCATCATTCATACACATGTGGACATGCCCCTCTGTCTTGTAATTTAGTTCCTATCCAAATCCTCTTACTGGTACTCTTTATTTATTAAAAATTATTATGTATGTACAAAAATTAATTATAAAATTAATTATTATGTATTTATATATAAATATATATATTTTCTTATATTTTTATTATATATTTTATATTTTAATATGTATAAATAATTTTTTTATATAAGTTTTCTAAAAATATTTGATAATAAAAAAAATTTAATAAAAAATAATTATAATTTATTTTATTTAATATTTATTAATTATTATAATAATTAATAAATATTAAATTAAATAAATTCTGACTATTTTTTTATCTCTCTAATATTACAAATTTTATATGATTATGTACATGCATGCTAAACAGTATTGTTTTCTCATATATAAATCTTAAACCAATTTGTAAAGAAAAAAAAGAACCTATAGTTGATTAGATATATTATTGTTTATTTTTTATATCTGGATCGGACTTTTTTATATTCCTCAATGATATAAGTTAATATATTTCAGAATCACATCAAAACTATTTTATGCAAGTATTTTCTCTATTATTATTATTATTATTATTATTATTATTATTATTATTATTATTGAACATTATTTTTTAGAAAAATATTAATGAATGTCACTCTTGCTCTTAGTAAATTTAATAGAAATATATTAATTGACACTCAAATAAATATCTAATAATATTTTTATTTTTATTTTTACAGTTTCTAACTCGATGTACCAAGAGTTTATTATTGGTTATAAATTATTACACATATGATTTAAACTTTTAACCCCATGAATAAGTTAATCACTCTATCGGCTAAAATTAATTTTTAAATAATATTTTATTTTACGATACCGAGTACACAAATAAATCTTATTATTAAGCCATGTTTATTTCATTCATTAACAATATTATAAAATTAGCTTACTTTATTGAAGAAATAAATTAACTACATTTAACATTTTAATAAAATTTGCGATTTAATTGTCTAAAAAAGCAGGCAAGTGTAGGTTCGGTTGAAATGATATCATTTCAAAATGAATATATAAAGTACTGTAAATGATTCTTTGAACCTACTACTGTTCATTGATTTTTATAATACGTTTTGTCAAACCTTATTCGCCTATCCTTTCTTTTAGATTAATGAATAATATTATCATTGCATGAGATTATGTTAATTAATTAATTAATTGATGTAATCAAGAACAGAAATATTAAATTGTTATGCTAAGGCTGGCCACGTGAACCATCCACATGGCAAATGTAACCTAACAATCAACAACACCTAAACACCAAAGAATTCAATCATGATCCCTTTAATTTGATGGAGATAACAACTCCTAAAATATATATATAAAAAATATCTTAAAGATGTCACAATCCATTATTATTTCTTGGACCTATGATAGTGATGATGTTATTACCCAAGTGACTATATTGTCTGTTTCTAGAAAAGTTGGGTAATATAAAAGAGAGGGATAAATAATAATTTAATCTCACTAGAAAATAAATTTTCTATCGGTTAATTAATATTACCAATTTCAATTAATTTTTTATTTTTTATTTTAATATTCACATTTTTCTCACTTTTAAAAATTAAATTTAAAATCAAAATTCTAAATTCTAAACTTTAAATTTTTCAAAAAATAATATTAACACTAAAACAATGATTAATATTGACTAATAAAATATATTAACTTTATATATTGTTTTCATAATAATCCATATGTACAAACATGATTGGAATCAGCATAGTTGATTTAATTGTCACTTTAATTTTTGCCAAAAATTAAATCACAGCTGGTGGAGTCACATATATAGAATTTGTCAAAATCAAAGCTGAGATTCATCCAGCTTGTTGACTGAACATAAATGGTTTCTTTGCTGTCATGAGTTGCTTTCACCATCACAGTAATAAAATCCAAGTTCTCTAAAAGATATCATCAACCTGCTTTTTTTAGGCATAAAAATTAAATATAATAAAAGTACATATGATAGAGAATTTTAGCATATAGTTAGTTTAGCGGTATACGTAAACTCGTTAAGTGTATCTTTTTAGTGATTATTTCAAGTATTAAAAATATATAAAAACTATATACACATAATAAAAACAAATTGTGGAGGATTTGATCAATTGAATTTAATGTCAAATGTTTTAAAATTCTAAATTAGTTGCCCCTTTCATCAAGCCTACGAGTATAGTAAGGACATTGATTTATATATAAAAATTTAGAAAAATTATTTTTATTAAAATTTTATAAATTATGGTATCTTAAACATTAGCAAAGCTATTATTATTATAGTGTTAATTTGGTTAATAATTTAAAAAAAATTAAGTAATCAATATTTTTTCTTTATTTTTATTTTATATTTAACCTAACAATAATTAATTCTTTCAATTATTATACTAAAAGTTTTGCCTCGTAGCATTTCCAAATAATTTTATGAATTGGTATGGTTTGCTTCGTTTTATGGTGATGGCCAGATCCAACTACATGTTTGTGAAACATCAAACTTCATTATTGCTGAAGATCTATCCACTACTTTCAATGAAAGTTGAACCACCTGCTTGCTCCATCACCTAATCATAAAATCCTAGATAATTGTATAAAATTCTTTATAATAACATCAGTATATCAAAATTAAATTCTATAATTATAATTTTAAAAATTATTTTTGTAATGAAAAAGAATTTAATATTTAGAATTTTAAAAAATACGTTGAAATAAATAAAAATGGAATAAAAATATTGATATGGAAGTTGTGGGGTAATATAATGTAGATCCCTAGCCTTTTTATAACATATTTAAAATGGTCCATAAGGGTAAATATAAGTACATATAATTATTTGTGTGTGGGGTATTAAGGACATGCAAAGGCACGCGTTGTAGCCTAAACAAGGCACAAGCCGTAACAAAGTAGACCCCCTCACTCACACCACCATCATCTTTATTTTAATTACTTTCATTTCTTTCTTTCTTTTTTTAATAATAAAAAGTTATATGCCAACTCACTTATGAAATGTTATTATCTCAATACAACGTCGTCTAATATGGGGTTCGCCTTGTAGGGTTTAGTTTTTCATTACATTATTGGTTTCATTATATGTCTAATTTTACTCTTAACAAATATTTTATCAATGGTTTAGCCCAACTCACCATAAGAAATTTTTTCATATTCTTCATAACAATAAAGAATCTTCTAAATTTTATTATAAAAAAAACATTATAATTTGTGTTAGTGTTTACAGTAATAATTTATATTATACATTTAATTATTTTTTTCTGTTTTTAATTTTTAATTAGGTTTAATTATTCTGTTAGTCTCTATAATTTTACTAAATTTTTAATTAAATTTTTATATTTTTAATTAGGTCTATATACTATTTTTAATTTTGTAATTAGGTCATTTTATGTCAAAAACGTTAAAATTGATAAAATATTTCTCTTAAAAAATATACCGTAAAAAATCTAATTAAAATTTTAATTATAAATATCTTCAATTTACAAATAAATATTCAGTTAATTCTAATATTTTTTATAATATAAAGAATCTAATTACAAAATTAAAAATATTATAAATATCAAATTAAAAAAAATATAAAAATTTAATTAAAAATTTGGTGAAACTATAAAAGTTAAAAAAATAATTAAATCTTCTCAGTATTCTTTGACTCAATGAATTAAGAATTAAAAATTAAAAATCCTAAATACTTATTTAAGTACATAAGTAAACTAATTCTTTAACTAGATTAAATTGTTAATGTTCCTCTCTTTTAGTTACAATGTAATCTTATAATTTATTTAATTATATAATCAATTTCTTATACTATTGTTATACTAAACTTTTATCTTAAGTTATAATTTGTCTTATCCATATCTTACGATAATATTCCTGTTTGATGAAGTATAATTAAATCAAAATAAGGACGTACAATAGCAATCATTTATAATAAATTAGCAATTACTTAAAAATCAAACTTAAAACCCTTTTTAGTTAATACACAGTACTACATAACTTATTTACCCTAGAAAAAGAAAACTCGTCAATCCAAAGTCCAAAGTCTCTCTCTCTCTCTCTCTCTCTCTCTCTCTCTCTCTCTTTTGCATCATGTAATTGGCGTATGGTTCATTTCATTTGATTTCTTTAATTGGCATCACTATGCACTTGCTTCTTGTTAGTTACATGATTCATTATTGATTTGAGTTTTGGCCGTTTCTAGAAATTGATTAATATGGACCAATACATCATATTTGGATTTTAGAATAGTCCTTGCCCCCACCTCCCTCCCTCTCTCTCAATTATTATAACAATTTCTTATATAACAAAACCTTCTTTTAGCTAATCATAAAATCAAATCAAATCATACTCATATCAAAATCTCATACCCCATTTTATTGTATCAAAATTACCTAAAATTAAAGAATCATGTCGCTGCAATATTATCTATCAAAAGAAAAAAAAACTTGTGAAAAACTATAAATTAGAGCTCTTGAATATATCAATATAGTGAATATTTTTATTTTTTATTTTTTTACACAAATAATCTTATCAGTATTTTATCAATATTTTTTAATTATGTTAGCGTACATAAAAAATTAATTATAAGTTAGTTACCGTAAATAAAAATATATATTTGATGTCTTATTAAATTTTTTTATTATATTACTGTAAATCAATTCTTTTATTAGTATATTATAAGTTTGACTATTCTAATTATAAATTATTTAATAATTAATTATTTAATTAACAAATATATGAATTAAGACTTATAATATTTTCATTTTTTTAAGATAATTTTAATGCTTCGCCCTAATTACTTGCAAATCTATCCCAATCTGAAGCATATTTGATGTTCATGAAGAAGTAGGGGTCACCCCTTGGTGGGCCCCTCTGTATGAGAAAATTAACTTTTATGTATGATTGGTCCAAAAGAAAATATATTTAATTTGTTTTAAGATTTCAGAAAATGGGTGCCACATTAAGAGCCGTCATGATCCGTATAGATTCATAAGAAGGTCACACTCACCCACATGGATGCCTTGCTGATAAGGCATGTTACCAGAAAATTAAAATTAAAATAATAAAATTGTGACATGGTGGGTCACAAAATTATGGTAGTGACACTTGTCACACACCCAACCTTGCAAATTGTTCATAGGAGTACATTAGCTGTTACTCTTCTTATCATGTTGTTTCTAAGTTCCAACCGATGCAGAAGATCTAATGTCTTCACTTTCTGATTTGACATGTTTTGGGATCAGTTTGTTAATTGGGTAAAGATTTTATTTTTATTTTTATTTTTTTCCTCCCTTTAATCATGTGGCTTCACTAATAATAATCCTCTTGTTGGCTGATTAAAGAAGCAATTGACTCTAGATATTGAGCTTTTTGATTAAGCATGCCAAGTATACTTTTTTTTTTTTGTTAAAAAAATTCCTCTTTCATTGATTGATCAATGGCCAACGCAGCACATTATTGCTACAGAAAAGAGGGACCCTTATGAACATCATGCCTAACTTTATATATATATATATATATATATATATATATATATATAATTATTATTTATATATTTAGGAAAATTATTTGAGTGATGTAGTTTGAATTTATATATTGGATTGACCCACTTTTTTATTATATATTATTGAATAAAGTTAATTCTCACTTAAAGCAAAACCACAATAAATTAACAGTGGTCATAGATTTTGTTGTGATAAGATTAATTAGGTGGATGTCTATTTATGATGAGCGGTTGAATATTCTCAAAGAAAAATGTATTTAATAGGGTTTGAAAAAGAAAACCTGTATAAATAGGAGGTTAAGCTTCCGTTGATTATATACACAAAAATAATAAGACACCTTTTTCTCTCTCTTTCTCTAATTATATTTTTTTATTTTATTTGTTACCTTTTTCTTATTTATTTATTTAGTTATTTCATAACACGTTATCAGCACGAAACTCTAAAAAAATTTTAGGAAGACTCCAGATAACAAATTTTCATTATGTCGAAACTCTTTCATCTTGAATATAATACTTTTGATATATTTGGAAACAATTATTTATCATGGATACTAGATGCTAAAATCCATCTTGATTTAATGGATCTTGGAGATACCATTAAGGTTGAAAATAATACATTCCAAAAGGATAAAGCCAAAGCCATAATTTTTCTTCGTCGTCATCTTGACGTATGATTGAAAAATGAATATCCCACATTAAAAGATCCTGCAGATCTGTGGAAAGGCCTTGAAGAAAGATACAATTATCAAAAGACGGTGATACTTCCTCAAGCCCGATACGTTAGAGAGAATTTTCTCAACCTTCCATACCTCGAATGTGCTCCTGCAGCAACAGTATCAAGAAAAAAAATTTAAAAATATTCTGAGTTAATTTCTTGCCTTTTTTTGTTGCTGAACGCAACAATGAGTTACTTTTGAGAAATCATGAAGCGCGCCCAACTGGCGCCGCCCCATTTCCTGAAGCAAATGCGGCAAATTATAACCCCAAAAGAGGTAAATGGCAAGATTTTGATAACAAGAAAAATTATGGAAGGAAAAGAAATTATGTTCACAAGAAAGGATCTCACCAGAAGTAGGATAAAGAAAGAAACAATGGGTAAAGTAAATCAATTGAGGATAAATGCTTCCGTTGTGGTGGAAAGGGCCATTGGTCACGTATTTGTCATACCCCAAGTCACCTAGTTGATCTTTATCAAGCATCCTTGAAAAAGGATGACAAAGGAAAGGAAACAAATTTTGTTTCAAATGATGAAAATTCTACCACGCATTATGATGTATCTAATTTCTTTAAGGATTCTGAAGAAAATTTTGGCTATTTGATCAATGATAGAATAGTTTGATATGTGTATGAGTTTGTTAAGTATTCATGTGAATAATTTTACTATACATGTATTTTTACTCATTTTATTATTATTATTATTTGTTTTTGAAGAAAAATGGCAAGGACATATTCTGAAGATATTTGCCTTGCGGATAGTGCAAGTTCGCACACTATTCTTAAAAGTGATATATATTTTACCCATCTTGTGCCAAAAGAAGAGTATGTTAATACTATTATTGGCTCAAGCAATGTGATAGAAGGCTCCGGAAGAGCTATAATTTTGTTTCCTGGAAGAACAAAATTTGTAATAAATAATGCACTATTATCTACCAAGTCTCTGAGAAATTTGTTGAGTTTCAAAGATATTCGCCGAAATAGATATCATATTGAAACAATGAATGAGAAAAATTATGAGTATTTATGTATCACAACTCATGATTTAAATAAAAAGGTTATATTAGAAAAGTTACCCTCACTTTCATCTGGGTTGTATTATACCAAGATTAGTGCAATTGAATCACATGTCATTGTAAACCAGAAGTTTACTAGTCCAAATAAATTCATAACTTGGCATGATAGATTGGGTCTTCCGGAAACAACCATGATGAGGAGAATTATTGAAAACTCTCATGGACATTCACTAAAGAACAAGAAGATTCTTAAATCTAGTGAATTTTATTGTGCTGCATGTTCTCAGGGAAAGTTAATTTTAAGGCCATCACCAGTAAAGATTGGATTTGAGTCCCCTGAATTCCTAGAAAGGATTCAAGGTGATATATGTGGACCTATTCATCTACCATGTGGAACTTTTAGATATTTTATGGTCCTAATAGACGCTTCTTCGAGATGGTCACATGTGTGCTTATTATCTTCTCGCAACCTGGCGTTTGCGAGATTACTGGCTCAAATTATTCGATTAAAAGTACAATTTCCAGAAAATCCAATCAAAGCAATTCGTCTTGATAATGTTAGTGAATTTACCTCCCAAACTTTTGACGCTTATTGTATGGCTAATGGAATAAGTGTTGAACATCTAGTAGCCTATGTTCACACACAAAATGGGTTAGCAGAATCACTTATTAAATGCCTCCAATTAATTGCTAGACCTTTGATTATGAGAACAAATCTCCCAACCTCGATTTAGGGGCATGCTATTTTACATGCCGCAGTACTTATTTGTTTGAGGCCAACGAGTTACCATCGGTTCTCTCCTATGCAATTAGCTTTTGGCCAGCAGCTATATGTTTCCCATTTAAGGATATTTGGGTGTGCGATATATGTTCCCATTGCACCACCTAATCGCACCAAAATGGGACCCCAAAGAAAATTAGGAATATATGTTGGATATGATTCTCCCTCTATAGTGAAGTATCTTGAGATACAAACTGGAGATGTATTTAAAGCCCGATTTGCGGATTGTCATTTTGATGAATCAAAATTTCCAACATTAGGGGGAGAGAATAAGCTTCCTGAAAAGGAGCTTAATTGGAATGCATCATCGTTGATGCATTTAGATCCTCGATCAGGGCAATGTGAACTAGAAGTTCAAAAGATTATACATTTGCAAAGAATAGCAAATGAATTGCCTGATACATTTTTCGATACAAAGAGGATAACTAAATCTTATATACCAGCGAAAAATATCCCAATTCGAATTGATGTCCCAATAGGACAAGTAGCCACTGAAGCAAATTCACGCCAGAAGCGTGGCAGGCCTGTTGGTTCCAAAGACAAAAATCCTCAAAAGAGAAAAGAGGTAAATATTATTCCTGTTGAAAAAGACATAGTAAAGACACTTGTAGTTGTCCAAAATTCTGATATAGTTTTAACGCCAGAAGACGTTCAGGTACCTAAAAATTGTGAAAATGACGAGATCTCGATAAATTATGTCTTTACAGGAGAGAAATGGGAGCGAAATAAGACAATTGTCAATGAAATATTTGCATATAATGTGGCATTAAATATCATGCATGAAAGTAAGGATCTTGAACCAAGATCATTCGAAGAATATCGACAAATGAATGATTGGCCAAAATGGAAAGAAGCCGTGAAGGCTGAATTAGACTCACTTGCAAAACGTGAAGTCTTTGGACCTGTAGTCTGTACACCTGAAGATGTAAAACCTGTTGGATACCAATGGGTATTTGTGAGAAAACAAAATGAGAAAAATGAAGTTGTGCGCTACAAAGCCCGACTTGTGGCACAAGGTTTTTCACAAAGGCCCGGTATAGATTATGAAGAAACGTATTTCCCTGTAGTGGATGTGATAACATTGCGTTATTTGGTCAGTTTATCTGCATATCATAAATTGCATATGCATTTAATGGATGTGGTAACAGCCTATTTGTACGGCTCATTAGATCGTGATATCTATATGAAAGTCCCTGAAGGATTAAAGATATATAAATAATCCAATGAATATTTTCAAGGGTTATACTTAGTCAAATTGCAAAGATCTTTATATGGTCTGAAGCAATCTGGACGAATGTGGTATAGTCGTCTTACTGAGTATCTGGCAAAAAATGGATTCAAGAATGATGATATCTGTCCATGTGTTTTCATAAAGAAATCTGTATCTGGATTCATTATAATTGCTGTGTACATTGATGATTTAAATATCATTGGGACTCCTGAAGAGATTTTAACAATTATAAAACTCTAAAAGAAGATTTTGAGATGAAAGATCTTGGAAGGACTAAATTTTGTCTCGGCCTGCAGATTGAGCATATAAAAAACTGGATCTTTATTCATCAAACAACATACACAGAAAAGATCTTGAAGAGATTTTATATGAATAAGTCGCATCCATTAAGTACTCTAATGATCATAAGATCTTTGGATGTAGAAAAGGATCAATTCCGTCCTAAGGAAGAAAATGAAGATATCCTTAGTCCTGAAGTACCATATCTTAGTTCCATTGGAGCGCTAATGTATCTTGCTAATAATACAGACCCGATATATTATTTGCTGTGAATTTACTAGCAAGATATAGTTCCTCTCCAACCAGAAGACATTGGAGTGGAATCAAACAAATCTTTCGATATCTTCATAGAGCGGTTGATATGGGATTGTTTTATTCTTATGGATCCAAGTCACAATTAGTTGGCTATGCAGATGCTGGATATTTGTCTGATCCACATAAAGGAAGATCTCAAACAGGATACCTATTCACATATGGTGGTACAGCTATATCATGGAGGTCCACGAAACAGACGATTGCAGCAACATCCTCTAATCATGCTGAAATACTAGCGATACATGAAGGTAGTCGCGAGTGTTTTTGGCTAAAGAGTGTGATCCAATATATTCTGTTATCATGTGGACTGATTGATTAAAAGATAGCTCCAACTGTCCTGTTTAAAGATAATACAGCATGCATTGCTCAACTTAAAGGCGGATACATCAAAGGTGATAGAACAAAACATATTTCTCCCAAATTCTTCTTCACTCGTGATCTTCAAAATCAAGGGATAATTGATGTCCAACAGATCCGCTCAAGTAATAATCTGGCAGATTTATTCACCAAGTCACTACCAAAATCTTCTTTTGAAAGATTGGTACATCAGATTGGGATGCGCCGAGTTCGAGATATAAAATAATGTCGGCAAGAGGGGGAGACCGTACTCTTTTTTTCTTGGTCAGATTTTTTCCCATTGGATTTTTCTTGACAAGGTTTTTAATGAGGCAGTCTCCATCATAAAGGATATTGTACTCTTTTTCCTTCACTAAGGTTTTTTCCCACTAGGTTTTTCTTTAGTAAGATTTTAACGAGACAATAATCCTAAATGGTCATCCAAGGGGGAGTGTTGTGATAAGATCAATTAGGTGGATGCCCATTTATGATGGGCGGTTGAATATTTCAAGAAAAAAAATGCATTTAATAGGGTTTGAAAAAGAAAACCTTATACATGTATAAATAGGAGGTTGAGCCTCCGTTAATTATACACACAAAAATAATAAGACATCCTTCTCTCTCTTTTTCTAATTATATTTCTTTATTTTATTTGTTACCTTTTCCTTATTTATTTATTTAGTTATTTTATAACAGATTTATCTTTGTCACAATTCGTATAAAATAATTTTATACATTAGATAATAGTTATTGTTATATTAATTATATAAAATATTTTACATAATTAATATATTAAAATTAAACTTTATTTTATATTAAATATATCTTATCATATAACGATAATGTAAATGTCACCAACGGGAATTTCAAGTAAGGATACATTAAATTAAACAGTAAATATTATCACTTTTGAAATGGTATCAATCTTAGCTTTCAAAAAATAATTTACCTGCATATAATATGCATGTTGTCTAAAAGATTTTTCTTATTACTATGCTTTTTAACGGTTGTGGTGAACGATATTTGAAATAAGATTAATTTTGTTGTATCAAGGATATTCTTCTGTGTTATAGGTCAGTTCCGTGTTATTTCATAAATTTTTGGAGTCTCTTAATTAGTAAGGAAATAATCTTCAGAACTCAAACCCGAACATAAAATCTACAAAAAGGATTCCAACGTTTAAGTTAATGAAATATCTTTTAAGTAAAGAGAATAAATATGTGTTATGCTCTTTGTTTTTTTGTCCTATATCCTCGGCTTGGAATTTTTATTTATACTCGCTATAGATAAATTAGCTGTTGATTTTTTTCGAGTTTTCAGGAGTTGAGATCTTAGGAACGTTCGAGATATGGGGAGGGATTTGTTATGGTGCACGGTTATTATTTTAGTTTTGCCGAGATATAATTCAGTTCGTCCGATCTATAAAGAATACGATACACAACCTCCAAACTTAACTTGCCGAACTTATGTTAGCAAGTTGAACTTTTCCTACGCAGTTATGCCTTGGTTTAAGATAGCTATATATTATGAGTCCTAAACTCAACGCGCGTTGTCTTTTGACAAGCTTGGGTTTTGACTTTGTAATAATAATAATAATAATAATAATAATAATAAAATAATAAATAAATAAATAAATAAATAAATAAATAAATAAATAATTATAATTTCGTGGACTATGTTGTAATAAATTTTTGTTCGTTTTTCTAGAAAAGATCTCTACCGTCCATTAATCATTGTAAATGAACAAATTTTTTTTTGAATCAGCCACTAAATTAGTGGGGTGTAAGGTAGTGGGTTTGTTTGCTTTATTGTCATTTTTATCTTGGAAAAAGACAACTTTTTAATCTGGTCTTCTTGTCTGGGTGTTGAAAGAGACATAGCGTCGAAAGGTTAGTGTCTCTTGTTCTTTTCTTCAGTTTTTGTTTTGGTCATGACTAGAGAAAAGAAAAAAGTGGTAGAGGTTAAAAGGAAAAATATTTATAATTGGATGCATGTTGATATGAAGCATCGCGCCTCTACATATCGCGATACTGAGTCGCTGCATGAGCTTAAAGCTTTGAAGTTAGTTAAAGACGATTTTGCTATTGGTGTAGAAGTACTTTCTTGTGGTAGTGAAGAGAGGGTTTGTGAAAAAAGAGGGGACTGGACATATTTCTACATATATACTCCATGTTTGACAGAGTTTCATTTGAAGTTTCCTTTTTCTGATTTCGAGTGTAAGGTTTTGACGCAACTGAATTGTGATCTTTCACAACTACACCCAAATTCTTGGGCTTTTTTGCAAGCATTTGAATCTTTAATGGCTTTTCTGGAGTTTTCCGCATCTCTTAATGCTTTCTTTTCTTTGTTTCATTCCAAGGGATTGTGGATCAACCTTAGTAGCTTTCCGGGTCGTTCTGTATTTTTGCTATATAAATCTTCTTTCAAAAGTTTCAAGTTTATGTTTGTAAATGTTTGGTCTTCAAAAACCGAATACCCTTTCTATTTGGATGGTGAGTTAATTGAAAAGTTCTCCCTGTATTGGTGCCCGGAATCAATAATGCAAATTTTGGAAACTGTGGAAAGGAGTGAAGAAGAAAATCTATTCTTATATTTTTTTAGTGGAGTGTTTTGCGTCCGAGGAGCTTTTATCTATTTCTGAAGTGTTGAGGTTGGAAAAGGATATAGATGGGTTAAAGGCTTATATAGGTAAATTACTGTTTTTTTTGTTTACATTGATGGTTTGTTAATTACTTAATGATTTCTTGTATTACTACAGGTGGAAGGGTTCCTAATTTAACCACTTCTCGGATGCAGTCACTTTTGAAAAAGAAAAATGAGAAGGATGGCAGATGTTTTGGAATTGTGAAAGATATTGGTGGGGATGCCACGCAATCTAGCGTCCGACCTCTTCCTTCTCCAAAAAGGAAAAGACTTGAATCAGAAGGTCACTGAATATCCTTTCTGAAGAGGAAAATGATGCTGATGCTGGCAATAAGTTGGTTTTTGATCGACAGAAAAGGCTCTATGGTTTTATCGATGGAGTGAATCCCCAATCTCTTTGGAGCGAGCATTTTCCCATTACTGAGCTTGCTAATAGGGTTTCTCAATATGCTGGAGTTATGAGGTTGGATCGCCAAACTAGTACAGAGGGAATGGGAAAATTTATAAGGTTGGTTAGCTTTGGTGTTACCTAGCTTGTGCTTTCTATATTGTATATGTGTTTTACTATTCCTTTGTTTATTTTGTAGATTGTTGCTTCACGGCTACTATGCGTTTGGTCATGCTACAGAAATGTTAGGTGCATAATAGAGTGGTGTTGCGAAAAAGTTGGTGACTTTGGAGCAATCCGTCAAAGAAAACGAAAACGTGATCATAAATGTGACATCTAAGATGAAAGATAGGGAGGACCAGGTTACAAAGCTTCACGATCAAATTCATGCTTTGCAAAATGAAATCAAAGAGAATGACAAGGTCAAGAGTCAAATGACTTCTCGGATTCATGAACTAGAGAACGAGAGTTTTGGAGATGTTCACTGCTGGGTTTGACTGAGCTGTGAGCCAAGTAGCTACGTTTGCTCCTGAGTTTGATATCGAAAAACTTGATGTGACGAAGATCGTAGTTAATGGTGAACTTGTTGAGGATGAGGCAGGGGAAGCGCATGATGAAAATGTTGCCCCCATAGATAAAGATTATTAAGTTGTTGTAAGTGTTTTGTTTCAACGTTTGTATTTTGAAACTATTTGGATTTGTGGTCGATTTGTTGTCAGTTTGTTGTTTGAACTGGTTCTGACTTATGATGTCGGTTTCATTTTGAAATGGTAATATTTAGATGCTATTTTTGCGTGTTATGGTGACACTGTATCCAACTTTAATTTGTGTTGGTTTGAATGGATGAATGATGTGGTAGATAGAAAGATGTAGTGGATAGAAAGAAAATAAGTTTATTTGTTACATGGAGAAGACCTTCCAATTTGGAAGGTGTGGTGTGGTCGGCCTCATTAAAATCTGTTAGAGTAAAACCCTCCTAAGGAAAAAAATCTGGTGATCAGAAAATAGAGTACCTGTCCACCCCAACTTTTTACAATGAAAGTCAGCTATAATAGAAATTCAATGATGAAATGTTCTAAGTGTTAGGTATCGTCGTTCCATGCAATGTTTCCAGACAGTAATCCCCCTTTCCGATGACTTTGGAGACTCTAAAAGGTCCTTTTCATGTTGTGGCTAGCTTGCCATGTCCTGTAGGCTTCCGGACTTCTTCTATTCTTCACAGCACTAGATCCCCTTGTTGTAGTACCCTTAGTCAGACTTTTTTTTATACTTTCGCTGCATAGCTAGTTGCATGGACTTCTATCAAAATTCGGCCACATTTCATTCGTCACTTATCATGTCGAGCTTGGCTGATCTTGCATCCATGTTGGTATCTTCATAAAAAAACTCGGTCCGAATTGAACCATGGGCGATCTCAATTGGGATCATAGAATCCGTGCCGTATACTAATCGGAATGGGGTTTCATTGGTTGAGGACTGTGGTGTTGTATTGTAGCTCCACAGGATCTCTGGTATAAGCTCGGCCCAACGCCCTTGGCCTCTGTTAATTTTTTCTTTAAAGCCTGCAAAATGATTTTATTAGCTGCCTCTGCGAGCCCATTACTATGCGGGTGCTCAACAAAGGATAAATGATGCTTGATGCAAAGGTCGGTTAGAAATGATGCAAATTTTTTTTATCGGTAAACTGCCGATCATTATCAGAAATAATTTCTCTGGGTAAGCCATATCTACATATGAGTGATTTCTAGATAAAAGAGCGTACCTTGTCGGAGGTTATCTTTTCAAGTGGTTGTGCTTCTATCCACTTTGTAAAATAATCAATTGCTTTTAAGAGAAATTTTACCTGTCCGGCCGATATTGGGAACGGTCCTAGGATGTCCATTCCCATTTATGAAAAGGCCAGCTAACATCAGAAGTATGCAATAGCTCGGCGATATTGTGAATGAATGACGCACATTTTTGGCATGCATCGCACCCCTGTACTTTGTCCATCCAATCCTTCTATAGAGTCGGCCAGTAATATCTGGTTCGCAAGATTTTTGTAGCCAGACTCTGTCCTCCTGTGTAGTGGCCACAGATGCCATCATGGACTTCGACTATGACAACTTTTTCTTCTAACGGTCCAAGGCACTTGAGCAATGGTTGAGAGAAGCCTCGTTTGTATAGGTCATTTTTCATGATAGTCTAGTAGCTTGCTTTCTGTATGAATGACTTTGGTTGTTCATTATGTGGCATTTCTCCTGTTTTTAGATACCTTATATACGGGATTCGCCAGTCTTCTTCCTGTGACACATTTAAAGCGTGCTTGATATCTAAACTCGGTTTAGTTAGTGTGACATGTGACATAGTATCTGTAGAATCGGTTATTCTGGAAGTAGCTAATTTAGATAAAATGTTTGCCCTATAATTTTATACTCTGGGTATATGTGATATTTCAATTTTTTGAAAATGTTGTATCATATCTTTTTCCATATTTAAATATTGTTCTAAGAGAAGATCTCGTACTTGAAAATGACCAGTGACCTGCTGTACGACAAGTAGGGAATTGCAGTATACCTTTAGATTTTGAACGTCCACCTTGCTTGCCAATCGCAACCCGACAATGCTTTATATTCGGCCTGATTATTGCTTGTTTGAAACATGAATCTTATTAATTGTTTGATGTGTACTCCGATGTTGTCTTTGAGTAGGATTCTAGCCCCAAACCTGTTTTCATTTGAGGCCCCGTCTACATATAGCTCCCACTCGGGAGATACATTTTGTGAAGTGGTAAATTCTGAAATAAAGTCGGCCAATGCTTGTGCTTTTGGCGACCCCTGTGATTGATAACAGATGTCAAATTCTGAAAGCTCTATTGACCACTTTGTAAGCTATCCTGCTAGATCCGGTCCTGCCAATATCTGGCGTAATGGTTGGCTGGTCCGAACTATTATTTGGTGATTCTGGAAATAATGGCGCAAACGCCGAGCTGTAATTATCAAACCGAATGCAAGTTTTTCTATTGTTGGGTATCTAGTTTCTGCGTTCTGTAGGACTTTACTGACAAAATATACTAGGTGCTGTTCTTTACCTATTTCTGTCACAAGTACAGAATTGACCGCGTTAGCTGAAATTGAAAGGTAAAAGTAACAGGGCTTACCTTGTTGAGGTTTCTGAAGTATAGGTGATGAATTGAGAAGATTTTTGAATTTAGTGAAGGCTTTTTCGCATTCATCTGTCCAAAACAAACTTCTTGGCTTTCCTCAAGGTATTAAAAAATGATATGATTTTGCAGCAGCCGCAGGGAGGAAGCGTGACAGAGCTGCTAAGCGACTAGTGAGTTGTTGTACTTCTTTGATTGTCTGAGGTGACTGCATTTGTATCACAGCATGCATGACATTTGTTAGGGTTTACTTCTATTACTTTATGTGTTAGTAAGAATCCAAAGAATTTGCCCACATGTACTCTAAATGCGCATTAATTCCTCAGTTTATTGATTGTTGTACCACTGCACACCTCGAAGTTGCTTATAAGGAATTGAAGTATCTAAAGGGTTGTCCCGTGATTGGTATGTCCTACCCAATCACATCAAATTTTAAAGTCACCGAAGTTTTTATTTTTACTTGGCAGCATGTTGGTGCGGTGATTTTACAATCCACAAACTAACCGGCAAGTGCACCGGGTCGTACCAAGTAATACCTCAGGTGAGTGAGGGTCGATCCCACGAGGATTGATGGATCAAGCAACAATGGTTAAATGATTTACTTAGTTAGGCAAGCAGAAAAGGGTTTTGAGATATTCAAAAGGTTTAAATTGAAAATATCCCAAGGCAGGCATGCAAGTAAATAAGTTGAAAATAAAATATTGGAGAAACAGTTAATGCTTCAGAGTTATCTATTTTTCCGGATTAACTTTTCTTACTAACTATTTTAATCATGTAGGATTTAATTTATGGCAAACTATATGTGACTAGACCCTAATTCCTTAGACCTTTCTAGTCTCCTCTAAAATTCATTAACTGTCAATTCCTTGGTCAATTAATTCCAATTAGAAGCTGCATGATCAAATTCCAGTTTATATGCCACAAAAACTCTAATTACCCAAAAATAAAAGGATTATATGTCACGTATCCCGTTAAATCCAGATAATTAAAATTTAGGAGAATATGTTTTCAAGCTGTCGTTCAAGTAAAGAGCTTTTCCAAGTTTTACAAGAACTCAAATAGAAAGAGGGTCATACTTCCGTTCCACCCAAATTCATAAGATGAAGAGCGAAAACAATTCTTAAATTATAAATCCATACATGAATTAAAATAGAAAAAGCAACAAAATCAATCCATACAAATAGTCAGAGCTCCTAACCTTAACAGTGGAGGTTTAGTTGCTCATGGTTCAGAGAGAAAATAAAGATTCAGGTGAAATGTACTGAGTTCCAATCTGATCGCTTCAAAAGTTAACTAATGGAATCCCTTTTTATAACTAATCCTAATTAATTTAAAATCTAATTATCTAAAATTAAAAATAATATCTTTTTCTAAAAATAAGATTAGAATTTAAATCAGAATAATCAGCAGGTCTTCAGTTGATGGGTAGGGACCACATGCTTTGTCAATTCTGCAGCTTCTAATCTGTGTTTTCTGGATTGAAAACTGGGTCAAAACTGCCCAAAAATCACCCCCAGTATTTTTCTGCGTTTTCTGATGGTCTTTTTCGCAAGTCACACGTACGCGTCGCTGTGCAATTCTTCAAATCAAGCGTACGCGTCAGTCACGCGCACGCGTCGCCATGGAAAGCTCCAAATGACGCACACGCGTCAGTCACGCGTATGCGTCGCTCATCGCTGCCATCTCCTTTGATTCTTGTGCTGCAGAAACTCTATCAAATCCAGCCGAATGCTACCTAAAATAAACAAAATTGCAAAAGACTCAAAGTAGCATCTATATTGGCTAAAAGATAATTAATTCTTTATTAAACTCAACAAATTAGATGCAAATTCAATAGGAAAAGATAGGAAAGATGCTCACGCATCACATGTGTAGATACTAGACGTTCAATTACAAGTTATTGCTTTTATTTGTGGACAACATTGATCAGTTGGAAGAGCAAGAAGCAAACAACCGTCTTTCGCTCGTCCTTTGTAGCAGAGTATTGTGCTTTGGCTAATGCGACTTGTGAAGCTCAATGGTTATCTTTCATTTTTAAGGACATTAGAATGCCTTTGATTGAACCCATTTTCATTTTTTTGTGATAATTATGCCATTCATGTTGTTACGAACCCAATATTCCATGAGCGAACTAAGCATATAAAAGTTGATTGTCACATTACTAAAGAGAAACAACAACTTGAAATAACACATTCGTTACCCATCTCCTCTTTTAATCAGTTTGCATATTGTCTCACGAAACTTTTTGGTCTTTTTGCAGTGAATTTGTACAAGCTAGGTCTTCTTGATCTTCACGACCCTAGCTAATTTGCAAGAGGATGTAACTTGATATATTGCTAGTTAGTTAGTTAATTTGCTGAGTTAGTTAGAAGTTGCTTAACTGACAGTTGATTAAATTAATTAGTTATTTGTAGAAGGATAGTTTCTGGTACTTTTATTATGTATATAAATAGTATGAATGTAACTAAATTTAATTTAGAGAATTCATTATTCATCATTACACAGCTTCTACTTTCATACATCTTCTAATCTTTTCTATTCTTTCTCTTTTCACCTTACTCTTCGTTTATCGTCTCTTTACTAAATTAAACTCTTTTAATTTCTTTTCTCTTCGTTCAATAACTCACACCATAAAAATTGATGAGAGCTTAATCACCTTTTTACACATATTTTATAAAAATAAATCCTAAAATTATGTCACATATAATGTCTAAAATATCTATGAACAAACAAAAATCAATAATTTCAATTTTTCTATGCCCTAACGCAATAATGCGTCACATAGACAATACAAAGTCATCTAAATAGAACATGATTGACAAATATAAAAAATTAGTCATTGATGATTATAGTATAAAACTGTATATTTAATATTTATGAAAAATTAATTATATTATTGTAAAGTATTTTTGTTATTTAATTATTTTAATAATTAATTATTTTATTTTAAAAAGATATAAAATAACACACACATATATATATATATATATATATATATATATATATATATATAAGAACTCATTTTTAGGGTTAATTTTTTTTACATGAAAAAAATATTAGTGTTTTTGTTAGAAATGAGATTATTTAGTGTACTTACAGGTGAGTGAATTTTGTAGGTGAAAAATTAATACGTAGAGAACGTGTTACAACACATAGGATGGAGGACGACACGTGAAAGGCGTGTTGAACACGTGGTAACATCTTAGTCAATATGTGAAACGTATTGAAACACGTGAAAAACGTGTTGAATATTTTCACAATACTATAATACATTTTAAATATTAATATTCAACTAAAATACTATCTTCACTTTCATATTAAAAATAATTTCTGCATTTTTAATATTTATGAAATATTTTTTATAAATAGCCTTTTCTCACATAGAGAATCTCACAGGTTGGATCATCACGCGCACAAAAAAAGAATAAATAAATAAAAATAAAAATAAATAATAAATAACAAATAAAAGTTTGCATCCAATTCAGCTCCCACATTCAATGCATCAGATTCGGATTATGACTTCCCCACCAACAGGGATTAAAATAAGAACATAAAATTTGTATTTTTAAAAGGACAAAAGGAATCTCGCCATTTTTGGGGATGAAAGGCTTATCTTCTGTGCATCCAATACCCTCTCTTCATTTATAACAATATCCTCATTCCCACGTTATTCAAGTGTGCTTACATTCATATTATTCTTCTTTCCTCTTAATCTTTCTTCTTCATTTTCTCCCTTAATTAATCAGGCCACTCTTCAATTATTGATGCCAAAACATTATTCTTATTTATTATACAATAACAATATTATATCTTTCCTTTTCATTGTTCATTATTGTGCCATTAAATATCAAATCAGGTACAAAGTGTATGTATATAGATGTCACAATAGAGGGGCATGCTTTTCTTTAACAGACTGGCTCAAATCACATTTTTCTAATTCCTATAAGAAAATATTTATTTCATTTTCTTATTAGCCCTTTTGATAATTTGATTTAGATTCTACTAGAAAGATCCATAGGAAAAGCTGAGGTTGCATGCCCTGAACCTTCTCCTATTGTGATTTCTTAATAGTAGCCAATTGATGTAGAGGGGTGAAATTAATAATATTTATTGGTAGAAATTATTTTTAAATTTGAATAATTCTCTTGTTGGACCTCTAAAGATCCACAAAAGTTGGTGTTGTTGTTTTAGCATCACATGGAGGGAGCATTGAGCTAGGATTGGATTGTGGATTTAGAAAATGAGGAAACAAGGGACAAGAATCCGAAAATTTGATTGCATTGTTCTTTTGTTCCTAGGAGGAATCTGTTATAGTTTCAGAGGTAAGAAAATAAAACTTTTCTCCAAAACAATCTATCTGTCCATGTGTTTGGTGAGTAGATCGTTCTTGTAACATAAATAAGTTCATCACAAAACACTCTAACTAATTTGAGTCGATCGAGTGATTAGTCGTCCACTTAAATAAGTAGTGTTAGAGTTTGAATTTCGCTTCATGCATGTAGCAATTCATTATTGACCAACAACAAACCCTTAAATAAAATTTCAACAATTATAACCTGTTCAGAAGAAAAATACAATAAAAAATAAAAAAATTAGATCAATTAGTAAAGTGATTGTTTGTTAATTTGTTACTTTCAACATAATATTTTAATGCAATATATATATATATATATATATATATATATATATATATATATATATATATATATACACACGTAGTCATGCAATGATCTATTTAAAAATTTGAAAAAATAAAATAAAATTAAAATTAATTGAAATCTCACCCAACCTCTTTTGGTGAAAAAGAAAAATGGCGAAAATTAGATAGCCAAACAAAAAAGCTTTGTATCGTTGTTAATAGTCAAACCTATCCCTTTCTATTCTACCATCATGCAATAGCCAAATATGTATCAAAATTATAAAAGAAAAAATACTTAAAAAGTTTTGATGCACTACATTATTGACTTACAAAAACTAAGATGAAAAGTGGGGATGGAGGGGACTTCTCTTTTGGTCGGATAGGATAACATTATATTGCTTTAGTTTGTCCTTAGTCAAAAAGAATAAGTGCCATAAGTCTTACTTCCATGACTAACATTATATCCTTGAAACTAATTAAGACTACTATAAGTGGGTATGGACCTCTTATTATTGTGCTTAAGAGTAACATTTATTGAGAAATTATTTTTAAATACATAATAAATCTTTATACTCTATGCGGATCTGATCTTCACTCTATTATATATTTTTTAATTTCAATATAAATTATTTTTTTGGTTATTCATTTTATATTGGATGTTTGTAAATAAATATTTATTTACAAAATGTGATTTTCATGACTGGGTGGTTATAATGGCAAACACAAAGTGGAACAGGGAAACGATGAAGAGTACTTATTGCTAAGTGCTCCACAATGCACAATCATAGGTATTCCACCCACACAACAAAGCATGCATTATATAATGACATTTTGAAACTCTATTACTAGTACAACTCTCTCTAACTAATTCATTTTCCAATCTCTCTCCTCTTCAAAATTCAAAGAAGATATGAATTAATCATTGGACTATAACGACGTCATGTGTGTACAGTTATTATTAATAATAATATCTACAGTGTTCTTATCATTGACATTTGTTAATTAGTTAATACTGTATTTAAACATTAAATTACTTTTGTTATGTGCTGATAAAGTGTTCAGCATAATGTTTTTTTTTTTCCATATTATGTACACCCGGTGTGTGTTGACATTTGACACATCATTCATATTGTTAGGCTTTCTACAAATGATTTTACTAAGTGTCTGAAAATATAAAAAAAATAATTTAGAAATATAATAAATTCACATATATTTATTATTATTATTATTAATTTTTAAAAAAATTTATTATTTGTATTCTTAATAAATATTCTTAAAATATTAATAAACAAAATCTTAAAATCAATAATTTGTGGTAATATAATAATCTTAGCTTCCAATGACATACTAGACAATTTTCTAATTTATTTTTTCACTTATAGTGACATGTTATAATTTTTTAAAAAATTTAAAATTATTTAATTCATGGAATGAGATATTAAAATAGGAAAATCTTTAAAATGACTCATTAGAAGGACTCTAGCTTTTAAGGACAAAGTCTAAGTAGCAAAAAATTTAGAGACAGAAAAAATCACTTCGTGAGTGATACTTGGAGTTGGAGTCCAACAATAGTGTGTTAAATGTTAATGAAATAATATAAGATTTTTTAATAAATATATATATATATATATATATTTATTCACCTAATGATTTTTTAAGATTAATTTACATTATTTGTTACTTGTATTTAAATATTTAAATGAATCTTTTTATTTGTCTATCATCTAATATATAATAAGATTCATATTCTCAATCCGGATTTATGCACAGTCACTCAAGTCGAGTTTATAATATAAAAAAATTTCTTAATCGGAGTCTATAGTCACTTGCAATGGCATTGTGTGGGCTTAGGCCCTGTTCGTAATACTTCTGGGCAAAAAACTTGGGTTTAGATAACAATCACTTGTGTTTGAGTTCTATTCACAAACTTGGCCACATTTTTATTTTACTTTTCATTATCATCATGAACGTCAGCAATCAATTGCTATATATCAGTATCAACCATCCAAAAGCCACTGCTGCTGCAAACGTAAGAACTTAAAATAACTCCTTTCATTCCATTCAAAACAAGAAGATGAGACAATTTTATGTTAGGACAATTTTATGTTACCATAGTGTTATGGTAGCTTTTACTGGCATCATACATTATTATTATCCTCTAATCGTTGTTGTTTGCTTCTTCCGAGAAATTAAGAAATTACATTCATTGAATTATGCCATCTTTACAAATTCTTAGGTGGAGTGTATTCCTATGTTTGTTAAGTTTATGTAACAAATAATTTTGCACCTATTTTTATTTTCAGAATCGAATTTCAAAATGGCAGAGGATTTTTTTCAAATGAGAGTTGTTTTGTTAGAGGTCACCAAATGGACATCAAACAATATTTTGGACTTATATCATCCCGTTCTCCACGGAACAAAGCAGGTGCTACGAGAAGAGGTGTTCAAATCAAAACTAATCCAAATTAACTCATTCAATTTAATTTAAACAAAAAATCGCTTCAAATCACACTAGTTTAAATTTAATTAGATTTTAGATCTATTTTTTAAAATTAATTTAAATTGCACAATATGTTATAATATTATTATTTTATTATTATATTTATAATTTTATTTATAATATGTTTAATTTGTTATACTTTTTATATTATCATATATTATTATTATTTAATAAATATTTTATGTTTAAAATTTATTTATTTATTTATTTATTTTAACTAACTTATAATTTTTTTTCTATTGTTATGTTATTATTGATTTTTCAAGATATTGTTGAGATTTGTTATGTCATTGTTGATTATTTAAAATTTGATGTTAAGACTTGTTATACATATTTTTTTATTTAAAAATCGCAAATCTAATCCAATCCAAACCACTTGAAATTCGATTGAATTGGATCAAACTTTTTTTTTTTTAAAAAACTCATCCAATCCAAAGCGTACCACGAGTAAAATTAGTGTTCGAATTGAATGAATTTTTACCTCAAAACTAATTTAAATAACACTGCAAACACTCCTAGGTGCTACGAATAAATCTTCATAATTATCCTTGAGATTCACTATATTACCTAATTTAGTCATTTAGATTTTAATTTTACTATAGTGGTCTCCAATAAACTCTAGGAACCATTATGGAACCTAAACCTCTTTCTGATGCTGAATTAACAATTATAGTGATGACATGGCATTTTGTTACCCTGTTAGAGACGATAATAGCTAGCTGACATGACAAGTTGCAGATCAGACCCAATTTGGTCTCTTCCCTTAAGCCTTACCACTTCATTTTCGGTGCCCTCTCTTCTTTCCTTCTTCCAATCTCACTTTAAAGTCATCTGGTTTCGTCCTCTTTTGCTGACGATATTCACTTTCTTATTGGAAGATATCGGTAAACTTAATTTTGTTATCTGTTGAGTCTGCAGCAGAAAATTAAACACTATCCACAATAATGCACTAACTATAACAAAGCTAATATGAGAAAATAGGACGTGAATTAACTTTTTTTTATTTGATGATGTTTCAACTACATTATTACAGAAATATGTATAGTATCATCTGTGCTATAATTTTAATGAATGAGAATAAAATCCTCCTTTGAAAACTTCCTAGCTACAAGTTCTTTTCTATTAAAACTCCTTGCAAACCTTATTTTACTCCCTAAGTTTGCTCTTAGCCTTTCTTTTATTCTCACAATTCTCCACCTCGTTCATAATTTGAAATCTACTCAAATTTTGGACGATCAAAGTGTGGTATTCATATCCAGTTGCATCATTTTTTACAATGACTGCCTACGTACCCTTGTTCAGGATCAAACCAATCGTTGTTCCTCTATTTCTTCATGTAATGCCTAACATGAAGTAATATTGAGCAATTCCAAACAGTGTTGGAACTTGTTTTCCGACACTACTTTAGTCAACATATTAGTAGAATTTTCATCTGTGTGTATTTTTATAAGAGAAATGTTACCTTTCTCTATAACATCGCGCACGAAGTGATATCTTACATCAATATGCTTGGTACGAGCATGATGAACTTGATTTTTAGCCAAATGAATTGCACTTTGACTATCACAACTCAGATTCATGCAATCTTGCTTCAACCCCAAATCATCTAGAAGACCCTTTAGCCACAATGCTTATTTCACCTCTTCTGCTACTGCCATGTACTCAGCTTCTGTAGTAGATAGTGCCACTGTAGCTTGTAACATCAATCGTCAACTAACTGGAGCACCTTGTATTTTATATACATAACCAGTCGTAGAACGTCTTCTATCTAGATCACCAGCATAATCAGAATCAACAAAGCTGCTGATTTGACATAATTTTCTACTAAAGCATAAACCTGTGTCAATGGTACCTTTCAAGTATCTTAATATCCATTTGACTGCTTTCCAGTGTGCCTTACCCGGGTTTGCCATGAACCTGCGAACAACACTGACTTCCTGTGAAATATCTGGGCGTGTACACACCATAGCATACATTAGGCTACCGACTACACTAGCATAAGGTACATTTTCCATGTAAGCCTTATCCTCTGCTATTGTGGGAGATTGTTTACCAGAGAGCCTAAAATGTGGAGCCAACGGCATTACCACCGATTTAGCATTTTTCATTTCAAACCTTTCAATGACGCGTTCAATGTATCCTCTTTGGCTCAAGAACAATTTTTGCCTTGATCTTTTTCTTTTAATTTCTATGCCTAATATTTTTCGTGTAGCACCCAAGTCTTTTGTTTCAAATTCTTTACCAAGTTGAACCTTTAACATATCTATCTCTACCTTGCTCTTAGAGGCAATAAGCATGTCATCCACATACAATAGAAGATAGATATAATCACCTCCAGGAAGCTTACGAATGTATACACAACAATCATAACTACTTCTGGAAAAACCTTGTTTTAACATAAAGGAGTCAAATCGCTTATACCATTGCCGAGGAGATTGTTTCAATCCATATAGCGATTTCCTCAAGCGACATACCTGACTTTCTTTACCCTCAACCTTGAAACCCTCAAGTTGATACATTTAGATTTCTTTGACAATCGAATTTTCTGTCGGTAAAGAAATACAAAAATATAATCGCGTTGTGAGTATATCTTCTAAACCAACAGAAAATCCTTTCATACAAACGTTTTGGTTGTCACAAGTAACAAACCCCTGATAAAATTGATAACCGAAGTATTTAAACCTCGGGTCGTCTTCTCAAGAAATTGCAGGGAAGTATGATTTATTATTGGTTATGCAAAGGTATATTTTTGGGTTTTGAAAATGTTTGAACAAGTAATTTAATTAATAAGAAAAATAAATTAATAATTAATAAAACTCTTGGCAAGGTATGAAAACTGGAAGTCCTATCCTAGTTACCCTTATCAATGGTGATGAGGATTATATTTTTGCTCCCACTAAGTCAACCTCTAACTATGAAGGTAAGTCAAGTAGACCAATCAATTTAACACCTAAAGTCCTAGTCAACTCCTGAGGAAAGACTAGAGTTATAGGAATCTAAATCAATCAGCAAAGATACAATCATCAAACACGATGAGTTTGATAACTCAAGAGTCACCAATTAATCAACTAAAACCAAGAATATAAGAAACTAAATAAAAGTCATATGTCTGAAATACCTCAAATATTAATAAAAGAAATCAGATCCAACATGGAAAAGTTCATAAACAAATGAAAGAGAAAATACATAAGAAAGAAACATTGAACATGTGATGAAGAAATCCTAAATCCTAATCCTAATTCCTAAGAGAGAGGAGAGAGCTTCTCTCTCTAAAAACTACATCTAAATTATGAAAAGTGAATTATGATCTGATATGTTGAGTCTCTGCATGTTTCCTGACTTTAATTTGTGTTTCTGGGCCGAACTCTGGGTCAAAACGCGGCCCGAAACTGTCTCCAGTGTATTCTGTAATTTCTGCAGATTGCGCATGTCACACGTATGCGTCGGTCATGCGTACGTGTCATTCAGCATTTTCCTTGCCACGCGTGCGCGTCAGGAACTCGCTCGCGCCGTTTGCGCGAACTCCAATCCACGCGTACGCGTTAAGCACGCGTACGTGTTGCTGTGATTTTGTCCAATTTGCGCGCACACGTCAGCCATGCGTGCGCGTCACTGTTCACTGGTTGTCTCATTTATTTCTTGTGCTCCTTCCCTTTTCGCAAGCTTCCTCTCCATTTTCTAAGCCATTCCTGCCCTATGAAGCCTGAAACACTTAGCACACAGATCACGCCATCGAATGGTATAAAGGAGAATAAAAATATACAATTAAAAGATCCTTAGGAAGCAAGTTTTCAATCATAGAACAATTTGGGAAGGAATTGTAAAATCATGCAAATCATATGAATAAGTGGGCAAAGACTTGATAAAAACCACTCAATTAAACACAATATAAACCATAAAATAGTGGTTTATCAACCTCCCCACACTTAAACATTAGCATGTCCTCATGCTAAGCTCAAGGAGATAAAACAAATGAGTAGGGAAAAGCAAGACTCATGCAATGCAACCTATGAATGTGAATGTAACTACATGATAAAATGATTCTACCTACTTGGTGAAAAAAAAATCTTTCAAGAACAAATATGAACTGGATTTCACTAATTCAAATCACAAAATAAAGTACAAATAACTTGCAAGAAGAAAATAGCTCATGAAAGTAGGGAACAAGGAATCGGGCATCGAACCCTTACTAGAAGTGTATACACTTTAATTGCTCAGGTGTTTAAGGTTCGATTCTCTCAATTCTCTACTAACCTTGCTTTCTAAGGCTTGCTCTTCATCTAACAATCAACACAAATTCAATGCACAGATACACATATCAGGAGGTCTTTTAAGGGTTGTAATGGGGTTGGGGTCAAGGTAGGATTGTATTTGGCCAAGTGGACTAAAATTTGAATCCTTAATTAACAAAAACTTCCCACTTAACTTAAGACAATCCATGTAATTACAATGCGAGATCTAACTGCCCATTAACTATGTTTACCACATATTCATGCATCCCAAATTTAAGTACAACTCATATGTATTGATATTATTACTTTAACTTGGGGCATTTTGTCCCCTTTTTATTTATTTGCTCTTTTTCTTTTCTTTTTCTTTGATTTTCTTGTATTATTATTTTTTTCTTTTGTTTTTCCCAATGCATATGATTAAGGTATTGAATGCATAAACATCTTCTCAACATTTTTCACATTTTCACAGAAAGTCTAACATACTCAATTCCCAAACCAAACGTTTCCAAACCCACTTTTTCCACACTTAATTCATGAGCACTTTCACTAGTCTAAGCTAATCAATGATTCAAATTAAGGATATTATTGTTTTCTTCTTAGAGTTAGTGATGAGCTAAAGTAAAGAACAAAAGGGTAAAATAGGCTCAATATTGATTTGCAAAGGATAATAAGAGGTAAGGCCATATGGGTATGTAAGCTCAGTGAAACAAGGCCTCAATCATATAAGTGTATGCATACATCAAATAATGGAAATATAGAATTAAGCAAGACAAAGATCACAATTTTAGAGAGAGAAACACACACCAAAAATAAAATATTGGTTGATAGAATGCAACCAATTCAAATAGGCTCAAAATCTCACTAGTTTTGTGTGTTCGAGCTCTAAACCATGTTCCAAAATAATATTTCTTCAAACAAGTTTTTCAAAAAGTTTAATTCAAATTAGTAAAATGCTATAAAAAGTTTCTTGAAAAAGAAAATCACTTCAACCAAGTGGTAAAATGTGCACAAAATCAAACAAACATGCAAATACAACAACTAATTTAACAAAGAAAATTAGACATTGGTGTTGAGATAGGAGAGTACTAACCCATGGAGATTGGTATCGACCTCCCCACACTTAAAGATTGCACCATCCTCGGTGCATGCTAAGATGTACAAGTGAACGGACTGCTCCAACTGATGCCTTTCTCTATAGATTGCGCAGATCGACTTGCCTGTCTCCCCATATAGAAGTTCTTCATGTTTCCTTCCTCGGTGGCCAGCCAGAAAGAAGAGGAAAAAGAAGAAAAATTAACCCAGAAATAAAAATAAGAAAATAAATAAAGTCTGGGTGGATTAATGCCAAATAATAAGGATCTCAATTACATGGTAGCTACAACATGCAAGTGAGAAAACAATAGAAGCACATGGCATGTCAACTGAATAGCAAACAAGTTAAGAAGCACCTAAAATAATGCAGGAGATATGCAACAGATGAGTAAGAAGATTGTGACACCAATGTAAAAACAACAAATATAAAAAAAGCATGGGGGAAAAAGAAAATAAGAAAGGAAGGAGGAAAGAGTAAAGAGAGAAGAAGAGAAAGAATGAATAAGAAGAAGAATGGAGATAATAGAAGAAAGAAAAGAAGCAAGAAGAAAGAATTAAGAAAGGGGAAAGAAAAAGATTAAGAAAAGATAAGATAGGTGACACTAGGATGGATAAGCTGTGCGGCGCATGTGACGCGGACGCGTGAGTGATGCGGTCGCGTGGTGTGCGGTGTTTATCAAGCGACGCGAATGCATGGGTCACGCAGTCACGTGGGTCACGCAGTCGCGTGGGTTGATTTGTGCTATTAGCGCGAGAGCAGCCGCGCGGTCGCACAACTCTTTGTTTTGAAGCTCATTTTACCAAATTTTAGGGTGACGCGATCGAGTGGGGGACGCGATCGCGTGGGGGACGCGATTGCGTGGTTGGCCTTTTTCTGAAAAACGGCGCAGACGCGTGGAGCACGCGTTCGCGTGGAGCACGCGTTCGCGTGGTAAGGCTGGTGCTTCTAGCACGGTTCCAGCCCCACTCCATCACAACTTGCTGCCATACACCCTTTTTACGTCAATTTTTTAAGGGCATGCGTTCGCGTGGGTGACGCGGACGCGTGGGAGGCATTTTTCCCACATGACACGGATGCGTCAACGACGCGATCGCGTGGATCAATTTGTGCCAAAAGCATACCTCCAGCCACACTTTTGCGTGACTCTCTGTTTCTTTTCTTCTCGTGTCCAAGGCAACTATGACGCGGACGCGTCATCGACGCTGTCGCGTCGTGTGCTCCTTTTTTTGATGCAGTATGCAAAATGCAATGCTTAATATGAATGCTATGCATGATTTCAGGTTCAATTAAAACTCTAAAACAGACTAAAATTTAAAACTGAAAAAGGAACGATCATACCATGGTGGGTTATTTTCCATCTAGCACTTTTAGTTAAAGTCCTTAAGTTGGACATGTGGTAAGCTCCTTGTCATGGTGGCTTGTGCTTGAACGCATCTTGAAATCTCCACCAATGTTTGAAATTTCAGTAGCCTCTGGGATCCTGAACTAGGCGCAGAAAGCCTTCAAGTAAGTTAAAGCAAGTGACAAGGCCCCAAGAGTGTTGATTGCCAGAATGAATTCCGGAGTCCCAAACCTTGCTTTTGTACCCGTCTTTGTGTAGATCATCATGATTCCATCCGGGTGGCACGCAATTGAAATTCTCACCACAGCTTCCAAACAACTTCCAAGACCCATTCAATTGAGCGTTACACCAAACCTTGCATTTCAACTTGGAGTATACAACCATGTTGAACCTTGCTGGACAACTCCAACCACTAACCATCTTCTTCTTGCTCTTAATGCCACAAAGAGCTCTAAGTTGACCATCCGTCTCTAGAAGCCCATATTCATGTGGGAAAGTAAAGGTTAAGGAAGAGAATTTTACCCACTTGAATGTTGTGTTGGACGGTAATGGCTTTGGGAGAGTTGTTTCTAATGATCTTGCAAGTTCCACTCCCTTGTGCTCTTCTTTGACAACTTCCACCTCTTTGCAATCTTCTTCAATTTCAACCTCTTCCTCTTGGTAGCTTTCTCCTGATTCAATTTTTCTTCATTATTCACCAAGGGCGTGGGAGGTTGTGCTTCTTCTTCTTTAATCTCCATGTCAAGTCCAATGGGAGAGGATTCGAATGTAGATAAGAATTCATTAATGATTGAATCCATCTCTTGATCGTCCCCTTTAAAGTCTTCAACCATGATATGCTTTGGAGGTTGTACACCCTCCTCAACATCAAATTCAAACTCCTTAGAAGGGGGCTTGTGACTTGAGTTTCCCATGGAGGTTCCGCATCTCCTAAATCTTCAACCACTTCTTCCTCTTCAATGGCAGGCGTAGCTTCTTCCAATTGTTCCAATACCAAATCGTGCTGCTCACTGTCCACAGGAGTGTCTAACTTTTCCATCATGCCACGTTCTTCAGTAGATTCTCCATATGAAGCCATGGGGGTTCTTTGAATGTCCGAACGTCAGGAAGGTAATCGATTTATCGCTTGATCCAGTTGGCGAAGGGCTGCATGAAGTTTTTCCACTGTTTCCTTGAGATGATCCCTTGATTCTTGTTGCGCTCGGCTATCATAAGTAGGATCATAGTGCTCTTGGATTGATAGATATGGAGATGGTGAATATTGAGGTGGTAGTTCTTGGGAGTAATTGGGTTGGAATTGAGGTAGTTCTATATATGATTCATATGGCTCATAAGGTGGTTGGTATGGTGGATACGGATTAGGGTCATATGGAGGTGAATGGTGAAAAGGGGCTTGTGAGTATGGTGGTCCAAAGTCATGTTGAGGAGGGGGTTCATAGGCATATGGTGGTGGTTGTTGATAATCAAAAGAGCGCTCACCATAGCCATTGCCTTGATATGCATCACAGAATGGTTGTTGATAGTCCATTGGAGGTGGTTGTTGCCATAAGGGTTGATCAAATCCTTGTGGCTCCTCCGATCTTTGATTGTTCCATCCTTGGTGCATGTTGTCATTATAATCTCCTCTTCCTCCAACATAATTATAACCAGACTCATAGTCAAAGGGGTGAGAATTCATAGTAGTGAGAGAAAATAAAAACAAAAATTAATAAAAAAGAAAATATTTTGAAAAAGATATGATTTTTGAAAAAAAGATAAGATAAGAATTTGAAAAAGATAAGATAAGATTTTGAAAAAGATATGATTTTTTGAAAAAGGATAAGATAAGATTTTGAAAAAGATATGATTTTTTGAAAAAGATATGATTTTTTTTTAAAAAGATTTGAATTTTGAAAAATAAGATAAGATAAGATAAAAATTTTAAAATAAAAATTTGAAATTTTTTTTTTGAAAAAATATTTACAATAACCAATAATAAGGCACACGTTTGCAATTCCCCGGCAACGGCACCATTTTGACGATCGGATTTCCTGTCGGTAAAGAAATATAAGAATATAATCGCGTTGTGAATATAGCTTCTAAACCAACAGAAAATCCTTTCGTACAAACATTTTGGTTGTCACAAGTAACAAACTCCTGATAAAATTAATAACCGAAGTATTTAAACCTCGGGTCGTCTTCTCAAGGAATTGCAGGGAAGTATGATTTATTATTGGTTATGCAAAGGTATCTTTTGGGGTTTTGAAAAGGTTTGAACAAGTAATTTAATTGATAAGAAAAATAAATTAATAATTAATAAAACTCTTGGCAAGGTATGAAAACTGGAAGTCCTATCCTAGTTACCCTTATCAATGATGATGGGGATTATATTTTTGCTCCCACTAAGTCAACCTCTAACTATGAAGGTAAGTCAAGTGGACCAATCAATTTAACACCTAAAGTCCTAGTCAACTCCTAAGGAAAGACTAGAGTTATAGGAATCTAAATTAATCAGCAAAGATACAATCATTAAATACGATGAGTTTTATAACTCAAGAGTCACCAATTAATCAACTAAAACCAAGAATATAAGAAACTAAATAAAATTCATATGTTTGAAATACCTCAAATATTAATAAAAGAAATCAGATCCAACATGAAAAAGTTCATAAACAAATGAAAAAGAAAATACATAAGAAAGGAACATTGAACATGTGATGAAGAAATCCTAAATCCTAATCCTAATTCCTAAGAGAGAGGAGAGAGCTTCTCTCTCTAAAAACTACATCTAAATTATAAAAAGTGAATTATGATCTGATATGTTGAGTCTCTGCATGTTCCCTGACTTTAATATGTGTTTCTGGGCCGAACTCTGGGTCAAAACGCGGCCCGAAACGGTCTCCAGCGTATTATGTAATTTCTGCAGATCGCGCATGTCACGTGTATGCGTCGGTCACGCGTACGCGTCATTCAGCGTTTTCCTTGCCACGCGTGCACGTCAGGCACGCGCTCGTGTTGTTTGCGCGAACTCCAATCCACGCGTACGCGTCAATCACGCGTACGCGTCGCTGTGATTTTGTCCAATTTGCACGCACGCGTCAGCCATGCGTGCGCGTCGTTGTTCGCTGGTTGTCTCATTTATTTCTTGTGCTCCTTCCCTTTTCGCAAGCTTCCTCTCCATTCTCTAAGCCATTCCTGCCCTATGAAGCCTGAAACACTTAGCACACAGATCACGACATCGAATGGTATAAAGGAGAATAAAAATATACAATTAAAAGATCCTTAGGAAGCAAGTTTTCAATCATAGAACAATTTGGGAAGAAATTGTAAAATCATGCAAATCATATGAATAAGTGGACAAAGGCTTGATAAAAACCACTCAATTAAATACAATATAAACCATAAAATAGTGGTTTATCATTCTTTCTCTAAGTCACCGTGCAAGAATGCAGTCTTCACGTCTAGTTGTTCCAACTCAAGATCACCATGAGCGACAAGACTCAAAAGCACCCGTATGGAAGTGTGTTTCACCACAGGAGAAAATATCTCATTGTAATCAACACCTTCTTTTTGTGTAAATCCCTTTGCTACTAACCTAGCTTTGAATCTTGTACCATCTGACTTAGTAGGATCTTCTTTTCTTTTATACACCCACTTACAACCAATTGCAGTCTTTCCCACGGGCAATGAGACCACATCCCATGTCTTGTTCTTATGAAGAGATTAAATCTCTTCCTCCATAGCGACAAACCAACTCTCTCTATCTTTGTCTTTGATAGCATGTTTGAAGGTGACTGGCTCATCATCCTCCACTGAGAGTGCATAATCTTCCAAGTTTACCTGCCCATAATGTCTCAAAGGCTTGTCTGACCCAAACTTCTAAACAAATTTATAATTCATCTTTGGCCTAGTAGATGCCAAAGAATCCTGTTGCTGCTGTTGTAATGCATGTGCATTTTCTCGCTGAATTTCCTCATGATCAAGTTTATCCTCTACGTCATCTCGAGTAGCATTAGGATGCTCCACTTGAACATTACTAGAGTCTATTTGTTGGTATTTAGACTCTATCTCCACCACTTGAGTATTTAAAATTTTTCCAACATCACCATCATCTGGCACCATATCTTTAGACAAAGCTACCATAGATCGTTCATCAAAGGTAACATCCCTGCTAATTACAAACTTAGAATCATTTACACTTCAAAGGCGATAGCCTTGAACCCCTCTTGGATACCCCAAAAGATTGCCTTCTTTGCTCTATCATCAAGCTTATTATCTTTGACATGATAATAGGCTGTGCATCCAAAGACTCTGAGTTTTTCGTAATCTGCATGTTCCTTTGACCACACCTTATAAGGTGTGTTTCCATCTAGAGAAGAATGTGGGGATCGATTCACTATGTAGCAAGCTGTAGCAACCGATTCTGCCCACCATTCTCTACCTAACCCGAAATTAGAGCGCATACACCTTGCCTTCTCAAGTAGCATACGATTCAGTCGTTCGGCGACTCCATTCTGTTGTGGTGTTTCTCTAACTGTCCAGTGTCTTGTAATGCCTTCTCGATCATAGAACTCCTTGAAAGCCCCATCCGTGTACTCTGTGCCATTATAGATCGTAGAGTTTTTAGCTTCCTACCTATTCAGTTTTCACCCATTGCTCTCCACCGTTTAAAAGTATCGAATACCTCATTCTTATGTTTGAGGAAGTAAATCCAAACATACCTGGAATAATCATCAACAAAAGTAACAAAATACCTAGAACCACCCTTGGAAGTAACTTTAGCTGGGCCCCAAACATCAATATGCACGTAGTCTAACAACTCTCTGCTTTTATTCTTGCTTGTAAAAAACTTCACCCTATGTACCTTTTCATACACACAATGCTCACAAAATTTCATTTGTGGTTTCTTCATATTTTTCAGCAAACCTTGTCCACAAAGCAATGATAGACCTTTCTCTGACATATGTCCAAGTCGCATGTGCCATATTCTTGTGCAATTTGTTTGAGCTCTACTTCCACCGATTCCAACTGCTAACTCACCTGTGACTGTTGTCCCCAAAAGAGAATAAAGATTATCGTGACGAACTCCCTTCATCACTACCAAAGAACCACGAACAACTTTTAGTATCCCATTTTCCGCAACTATTTTGCAACCATTTTTCTCCAACAAACCTATGGAGATAAGATTTTTCCGCAAGTTTGGAATATGTCTCACATCCTTTAAGATTTTTACTATTCTATCATGCATCTTAATTCTTATAGTATCCAACCCCACAGTTTTACAAGCATGATCATTGCCCATTAAAACTGTGCCACCATTTATGCTTTCATAAGTAGTAAACCACTTCCTATTTGGACACATATGGTGAGAGGCTCCTGAATCAAGAATCCACTTACCGGACATTTCATAAGGTTGTTCTGTTACAGAGTAACAACACTTCTCATCATCTGAGACATAGCTTGCTTCTTGCTTTTCTTTCGGGTTGTCGTTGTCGTTGTTCTGTTTCTTAAAAGTTATCTTCTTATTTGGATAATTTGCTTTGAAATATCCAGCCTCACCATATTTAAAGCATGTTCTCTCCGCATGAGGTCTAGATTTTGGCCTAAACTTTCCACGCTTATTACCTTTTCCTCTTTCATTAGTCATTTCTCTAGCCGCGAACAATCAACTTGTGCTTGATCATTATACTCTCTTCCATTTGAAGATGACATTACACTTGTAGCAACCTTACGTAGATCATCTGCTAAAAGTGATGCCCTCGTCTCATCCATGGTCAGAGTGTCACCTACCAGCATCAATGTCTGCACCAAATTTTCATAGGACTTCGGTAATGGAAGTAACAATATGAGTGCCTGGTCTTCATCATCAACCTTCACATCTATATCCTTTAAGTTTGATATGATCCTATCAAACTTATTGATATATTCTCGGATTGAGGTGCCTTCCTCCATCTTGCATGTATACAATTTGGATTTTAAGTAGATCCTGTTAGTTAGAGTCTTTGTCATGAAGTTACTCTCTAACTTTAACCAGACGCCTGCTGCAGTTGCTTCTTCGTTTACCAAGAAAGCAACATCTCTCTCAAGGCATAAGATTATTGCAGTCCGTGCCTCAAGATCTAATTCTTCCCAATTCTCATCTTTCATTCCTTCCGGATTTTTCTCTTTTCCTGCTAGTGCCTTGTGTAACTTCTGTGATATAAGCAGATTTTTCATCTGCATCCTCCAATAGGAAAAATCATTTTTTTCATTGAACTTTTCGATTTCATATTTGCCTACTTTGACATTACTACTAGTAGAAGTCATTATATTCAAAATTGAATTTTACCACTCAAATAATGAATAATATAACGTTGGCTCTTGATACCAATTGTTGAGTCTGCAGCGGAATTTTGACTTCTAATAAATAGAAAGTAATATGAAATTGAACACTATCCACAATAATGCACTAAGTATAACAAAGCCAATATGAGAAAATAGGATGTGAATTAACTTTTTTTTTATTTGATGATATTTCAACTACATTATTACAGAAATATATATAGTATCATCTATGCTATAATTTTAATGCATGAGAATAAAATCCTCCTATAAAAACTTCATAACTACAAGTTCTTTTCTATTAAAACTTCTTACAAACCTTATTTTACTCCCTAAGTTTGCTCTTAGCCTTTCTTTTATTCTCACATTGTCTCTTATATCATTGACAATGGCTTTGATTCTGTATATTTTCTTAGCCAGATTGCGGAGCAACTTTGAATGTTCAAAACCTTGGAGCGTCCTCCCCCACTTGGTTCTATATTTGTACATTGCCACTTTAAGAACAAAAGTGTCGATGACATCCTCAGCCTCGTGAGCAATATCTCTGATCTAGTGAAGAACTTCTTTGTCTATTTCTTTCTTGGTCATTTTTCCTTCATATGTTTTGAGGAGTACATTAAGAGGTTGTGTATCTAAGTAAGGAACGGATTGATTTGTATTTAGAAACTGATAGTTGATGTAGGAAATTGATGTTTGGGAAGGGCTGAAGAGTGAGGAGTGAATTAATGGGAAGAAGAAGAAGAAGAATTAATGCGAATGAATTAGGGATATAAAAAGAGAGGGATCAAATTGGATCTCAATTAAATGTTACGATGTCCAACGTGAGAATAGAATACCACATCGTCACTACAATTGATGACTCAATGCCGAAAAAAGGTTTAGGGACTATTATGGTAGCTGAAGCTCAATTTAAAAGACTACTATAATGAAATTAAAATTTAGAAGGCCAAATTGGATAATAACGTAAACAGCAGGAATCACTATAAGAATTTACTCACATTCTTCTAACTAATTCATCAACTTAAACACCATTTATTGGATTAAATTTATTAACACACTAGGCTCATCAGGGATTATTAAAGGGTTAGTTACTTGATTAGGTTATAAATAAGCGATTTTCCCTTTTGTAACAGGTCCAGCAAACTCTATCACCCAACCCGCATTCTTAATACAATGTAAATGCACAACAAAATATATATACATATGATAAGAGAGTAAAAAATTTGAAATAAATTCTTGTATTTTGTACAAATACTCAGTACCATTAATTTAGTAATTTAATTTGCTAATCGTAAATAAATAATATTTGATATTTAATATTATGAAATATGGAAGGACTAATAAACTGATGTAATGAACATACAAGTTGTTGTATACTTTGAATTTTTGTCACAAGATCAAAATGGAACTAATTCATACAAAGATAGAGCATGTAAATTTGTGTTTTGGAAAAGAAAATTAGTGTCAAAAACTCAATCATATAGATTTAATGTTAGCATTCTCAATTTACACCATAAGATTTATGCAAGTGTGAGTAACATGCAGAATTTCAATTCATATATCACATTTGATTTATATATAAAATGAAACACAGTTTACTTCAAGACAACCAAATTAAAGAAAATCTTCTGGATAATTGATGTAACTGGTCTCTGATGGCTACAAAAGAGTGGTGATTATTGGTGGCTAATATTTGACTTGCCAATAAAAAAAAGTAACATGTGGCAGTTTTTGTTAACATTGGAAGGAATCAATGGAGCGCTAATAAGGATTAACAATAAAGTAAGTGCAGTGACTTATACTTGTTTATTGTGGTGATAATTTCGTCATTTTGTGATCCAACAACTTGGACGTCTCATAGGAACGTGAAATGGATTTGAGGAAAATAAAAAAAAATTGTTTTGTAAAGTAGATATTGATTCACTAAAAAAAAATATCTAAGTTCCAAAAATAAATGTTAGATTAAGGAGTTATTTTTAAATTTTTTTTATTAAATAAAACGTTTGCATTCTTTATCAATTAAATAATATTTAATTTTTTATTTATTATAATTTATATCAATTACACATATTTAAAATTTAGATTTTAAAATTTATAATTTATAATTTAAAAAAAATAAAAATAACTTAGATTATTTAAAATTATCTTATTTAATATTTATTAATTATAGCTAGAAATAATTATATAATTTTAAATATAATAAATATATAATTCTAAATATTATATATAAAAAATTATAATTACTATATTATATAAAAGGGTAAAGTATATTTTTTGTCATCGAAGTTTGGTAAAAATTTTAAAAAACCCCTAAGTTTTATTTTGTTTCAATTTTGGCCCAAAAATTTTTTATTTGCATCAAATATACCTTTGGAGGTAGGGGTGGCAAGAGTACCTGAACCCGTGGGTACCCGACCCGCCTCTACCCGGTCGGGGCGGGTTTTGATCGGGGCGGGTAGTTCAGCAGGGTGGGGCGAGGTCGGGGTCAGGATAAACCCGCCCCTACCCGCCCCGGAGTACATACTATATATATGTGTCTTAGGGATTAGGGTTTTTAAGTGCCTCCACCAACCATCAGACCACAACTCCAAATCGTATTCTTCTTCTCCATAGAATCAAAGCTTCTTGCTGCTCAGCTCAGCCTCTCATCCCCTCTCCACAATTGCCTCGTCGCCGCAGCTCGTTGCCGTCACCGCAGCACGTTGCCATTGCCGTAACTCCTTGAAGCCACCGGTTAGTCCCGCTGCTCCTTACCGTCGCTGCTCACCTCCCGCCAGCCGTCGCTGCTCAGCCACGCAACTCCTCACCATCGCTGCTCAGTCACGTAACTCCTCGCCGTCGCTTATTAGCTCGCAGAGCTCCGTAAGTTCCTCTCTCTCTCTTGCTCTCTCGCGCTCTCTGTCTCTCTATCATTGTGAGATCTAAGTTCTTCTCTTGTTCTTCCATAGATTTATCGCTCGGTCGCCGTTGTTGTGAGCTTGACCGTCGCCGTTGCATGTGAGCCTGTCACCGGAGCCATTTCTCGGTTTTTGACCACCGGTAAGTCTCTGAGTCCCTCTATCTTTGTAGATTTGCCATCCCACTAGCATGTTCTACCATCTTTGGTGAAAAATACAGGAAGCTCACTTTGAAATAACTATAAAATAAACTGAACTAAAAATTTTGACAAATAATGGCAAATAATGAACAACAACCTATAACAAAAAAAGTCTGATCGATCAATTATTATTTGAAGAATATGCTTACATATTTATCATGTGAACACAATTGAATTAAGTGTATATATGGCATTTCATGATTTTGCTGTGAAACTAGTCTTATGCCGAAGATGATTTTTAATTAATTATCCTTGTGTGCATACCGTTATCAATTTAATTTAGCTACCATTAAAGAGTGCTTCTGTTGAGTTCTTCAAGTCTATTGCACCTTTTATGTTGATACACATTGTTAATTGCTTCCTTAGGATACACAATATTAATTAATTTAAGGATATGTGATTGGTTGAATTATTATTCTTTGCATAATCTGATTTGTTGATTTGATGTGCCAAGTGCAAACTATAGGAATGAGCTCTACAAGGAGTGTCTTGAAGCCTTACAAGGTGGGTTAGTATTGTTGAGAAAGATTTCAAAGCCATTAAAGAAGTATTAGAGGAAGCATTTGCCATAGTGACGCCAAGTTGTTGAAATGATAAAGCAAATAAATTAGTCTACAAAGTAGGAAATCTACAAAATGTATCTAATTGAATTGGTTTCCATATTGGTATGATTTAATTGAAGGTTTAAACAATATTTCATTTGTTAAAGGCTTGAAATGAATGGAGAGGGGGATGAATTAGGCGCAACAGTAACTGCAGTGTACATAAGGGACGATACGCTGCTCAATTCGCACATTGGCGACTCATTTGTGGTATGAACTATGTATTATCAATTTTTCAATAAGCTTTTGATGCAGAGTATTCTGTTTTTATTTTTGAAATAGAGCTTCTTAATTTGGTAACAATTAAATTGCTATCTCTTTTGATTTTTAGGTTTGAATCTTACCTTCAAACCTTTAATGATGATGAAGATGTGAAAAATGATCAAGAATAAGTATTGAAGACTTTTATATTTAATGATGCAATTTTTTTATTATGATGTTAATTTTTTAAGGATCAAACATTAACTTTTTTTAATTCAAGTTTTTTGATATTGTATGAATTTTATGTTTTTATTTTAATTTAGGTATGAATTTTAAATTTTTAACTTAATTTATATATGTATATGTAAAACTTAAAATGTTATTTATTTTTTATAGGGGCGGGTACCTGCAGGGGCGGGTTAGGGTCTAGAAATCTACTACCCGCGGGTAGGGGTGGGGCGGGTAGTAGTGGAGTGTAAGGACGGCGGGGCGGGGTCGAGTAGGGCAAAAACCCGCCCTTACCCGCCCCACTACCATCCCTATTTGGAGGCTAAATTTTCAAAAAATTTAAGACCAATATAACAATAATGCATGAAAATTATGCTTGATTTGCTTGTGTTGAGGGGTTGTTCTTATGAAATTGTTGTTGAATCGATCTTAAATTTTTTTTAAAAAATTAGTCGTCAGGGATATATTTGATGCAAATCGAAAACTTTTGGGACAAAATTGAAACAAAATAAAATATAGGGATATTTTTGAAACTTTTGTCAAACTTTAAGAACAAAAAATATACTTTATCCTATATAAAATAATCTTAGATATCCATTATATTCTATTATATATTACTAATTTTACAACTAAAATGTACCACATGTCAATTTCTCATTGCAAATAAAATCAAATATTTTCCACCAAAATTAAATAGTTATCTCCTCCTTTCACTCATTTTTTTTCTATTTCTCACATTCTTTCGCCCACTCTATTTCTCTTATATCATTATCAATAACTAATTACGAATTTAACAATCAAAATATGCAACATAATATTTTCTAATTATAATTAAATTTAAATTTAAATTAAAATATTAAAATTAAAATTGTAATATAACAATATTATATTACTAATTTAACAACCAAAATGTGCCACATGACACTCTATCATTAAAATTGACATGAAATATTTTTTTCAAAAATTAATAAACTCCCTTCCTCCATTGTCTTATCTACATCTCTCCTCTTTTCTATTTCTCTCTATGCTTCCTATTTTATGTATAACTTATAATTTATATTTTATATTACTAATTTGACAAAATAAAATATGTCACGAGATATTTTTTATTATAATTAAAATAATTTTTTTTCTTTCAAAAATTAACAAATTTTATCTCTCCTTTTTTATTTTTCTCTTTCTTTTCTCTCTCGTTTCCTATCTCTCTCTACCTTTCTTTTTTATAAAAACTAAAATAAATGTGATTCAAATAAATTCAAAAAATTATAAAAAATACATTAAAATTATAACTAAATATAATGAAAAAACAAATCCGTACTATTATTCACAGAAGTAATATATTATTATTATATGCACATTTTTTAACTTTGTTATTTAATTTTAAATTTTTATCGATTATCCTTTTAATTTATATTTTTATCTTTTTTCTCTCAAATTTTTATTACATATAATTTGAAGAGAATACTAATATTATGTTAATAATTAGAAATAAGATTCAATCATGTAAAAAAATAATTTTGACTTAATTTTATTACTATCAATATAAATTTTTTTTATATTAAAAAAATAATTGTGAATTAAACTAAGTTTTATTTTTTTAATAAATATATTATAAAATTTAAAAATTTAAACTCAGTCCCAGTTGTATTGCCCAATTCATCGTCTGACCCAATGCTCCATCCCCCTCTCCACTGACCCAAATAGTTAGACAAACCTTCTGAATAAAACCATATCATCAAGAACCAATTAGCTTGGATTCTTCAGTTCATGCATGGATTGATGGTTTCACTCATTTTATTATTTATTTTTTAAAATAATTTATTAAAAAAAGTATGATCATCGATGATTAGCTCTCTGCCATCTTCCTACAATTTTCACGGCAGTTTTTCTTTGGTTTTTCACTTTTTTTTTCTTTTCACGGCGGATCACAAACAACGCAATGTGAATGCTCAATGCCTGCTGTAATGAGCGGTCTTCCACCTCATTATCCATAGATAATGCACTAACATCTATTTTTTTTTCTAACAAAAGAAAATTCATTTTTCCAAAATCACCATTTTAAATGTTTACTCTTGCCATTAGCTTTTTTTTATCATATTTAATACAAAATAACTTAAAGTCAAAGTTCCTTTAAAAACACCAAGTGTCCATAATTAATTGACAAACTCCTTGTAGGCACTATAGCCACAATGGCTACACAGAACGCACATATATATAATAGTTAAGTAGTCTACAAAACAAGATACAACAATGTTCCCTCCAAAATTAACATACTTTCAAACTTCGTTAGTGACGACACGTGCTTAGGTTTTGGTGGAGACTAAACTCATGTATAAAGTCCAACTAAGCACTCCCACCATATATCTTTCTCTGAGGACAGCTTCTGAAGCAGAGCGCTAAAAGAGTGAACTATAGTGTTCCCTCCAAAAGAGCAATTTTAGCATCTTTGTAAGCTGCGACGCGTAGCCATGGTTGGGAAAATACTAAGCTCATCAACTGGTGGCATTGTAAGAGGAGGGGTTCTCACGAACCATGGAGTTCAATAAACGAGACAACAACAGTGTTCCCTTCTAGAGGAGCCATGTTGTAGACTTCATCGAGAGAGCTTTTGTAACTCAGGACGCAGCATATTAGAACCCAGTGCAGAGTAGCCGTTGCAGAGTATGTGAAAGGACTGTATGTATATAGCGAGAAGAAGGCTACATTTTCTGCATCTATTGGTGAGTGGCTTAGGTTTGCACTCTTGAGAGGTGTTTAAAAATTTCACATGTTTTCAATAGCCATGAAGTGTTTTCGCTCATCGCAGGGATGGTGACATGAAGCATTTGTATAAATAGTGGGAAGCTGAAGGTTATTTACATAACTAACACTCAAGTCATCTTAAACATATATTGTTATTTCTACATACAAAGAGTCATTTTGAAATCGTTGTAAGCTTAAATTATGGCTGGAATTCGAGATTTTGTGAGTGATATCAATTCCACTAAGCTTGCTTGGTCGTTAGTTGTGGGGGTTGCTAGATTGTATGAATTTTTCAGCTAGTGAAATGAGAAAGAGGTGTTCAATTTGGAGTTGGTTTTGCAAGATGAGAAGATATGTCTATTACTCTGTAATGTCTACGATGATTTTTTTTAATCCAACACAATTATTTTACTTAAAAAATTGTTTGCAAATATGTTGCAAGATGATAGAATTTATACAACCATCTCAAAACCTGGTTTGGAAGCCTTTAGGCATAAGATAAAAGAGCATGCTATTTACATTACGAAGAATTTTTGTAAGATCCAGAATTTTTAAAAAAGATTATTATGGGTTAATTTTAATTTATTTATTTATTCTTAAAAATTATTTTATTAAAAGTAATTAAATTAAGTTTTGATAATTAAATTAAAAATTTTACTTAATTTTATAATATTAAATAATTTTCTATATTTAAATTATAAAATTTAACAGTGGTAAAAGAATAAGAATTTTATATTATTTATTTAAATAATTAAAATTTTAAAATTTAATATTTTAAATTTATAAATAAAAAAATAAATTATATTATCTCTAATTTTAATTAAAATATTTGATTAAAAGTCAATTAACAAATTCATAATCAAATAAAACTTTCAAAGTAATTTTAAAAGATTAAATTAAATTTTAATTAATACTCTATACCCTAATTTAATTAAAATTATCAAATCCTTATTTATCCAAAAAATTCTTAATTTCACATTTTTTTCCAAAAACAAACTCTAATTCCCAAATTAAAAATCCTAACCCTAACCTTTTTACCTCCACTGCCTCACTGCCACTCATCCTACCCACTTTTCCAAACACAACACTCTACTTCAGAAAACAAAAGAAGTAAAAGAAAGAAAGAAAGAAAGAAAGAAAGGAATAAGAGACAACGGGGAAGAGCAGAGGGAAGAAAGGGAGAACGGGAAGGAAGGAGAGAGGAGGAGGGAGGAAGAGCGTCGCCGCCGTGCCACCACGCCTCGGCGTCGAGCCCGTCCCACCGTTGCCACCAACGTCGACGATGAGAGAGAGGGAGAGACCGGCAGAGAGAGAGAGCTCGTGAGGGAGCTGCCGCTGGATCCGTTGTCGCTGTTTTACCGTAGACGCCGTCGAGCTGTTGCTTTCCATCACTGTTGACGCCTCTAAAATCGGTTGCCGCCGCCGATGTTGATGCAGCATAGAGAGAGAAGTGGGTCGCGTGAGAAAAGAGAAGCTATTGGTTGCCGTCGTCATTGAGCCTTCGATCATCGCCATCAGAAGCTACCGCTGTAACACCCTACCATACAGAGTCTTATGCTTAAGTCATAATTCAGAGATGGCAAGGTATTACGACCTCTAAAATAAAAATTTAGTACGTATAGTAGTATGAATGATTGATTATAACTAGGAGCCTTTGTAGAAAAAGGGGTAAACAAAAACCGCAACTCAAAAGCGCATCCCTCCGATCGATAACGTAACGAACAAGGCTAAACCAACGCGAGATTATATATATACAAAAGAGTGTCAAAAACAGGAATATCAAGACTCAAGATCCGGCTGCGAAGATAACCGGTCCGAGCATAGCAATATATACATATGATAGAATAATGAAAACCCCAAAGGAAACCCAAAGGGACACAAATACATAAACCTATTCTCCAAAATCTCCCATAAGAGGAGTCATCACAGTTTGTATTATTTAATGGAGATAAAGGTATCTAAACAAAACATATAAACCAAAACATAGCCCCGAGAACAAAGGATCTTCGCAAATCTAGAAGTCTCCAGCATGCCTCAGCGGGAAACATCACGTCCTGCATCTGAAAATCACAAAATCCGCATGGGTGAGAACCAGAGGTCCCCAGCATGGTAACAGCTTCCACATATATAATACATAATAATAGAGGAAAGCCAAAGGCAATCCTAGAACTTCCTCCAGATAATATCAAAGCTTATAAACAAGCTAAACCATATAAGGGCATCTGACTAAAGATTCTTCAGTCTAACTAATACTTCCCTTTCCAATTCCTTCTCACCTCCCAACCACCAGCAGGAGTATAATGTAACAAACACAGTTATATCATACAAAGAATATACAAATAGGAGCAGTTAAGACATTTAGACAATTAGCAAGTAATATGCAGTCAAATAGGCAATCTCAAACAATCCACATAGTATGCATATGATGAATGCCTGTCCCTAGTGGCTGATGATATCATCTTGTCGGTTATAGAGCCAACCCGACAAGTCCTGGTCGCTAACCATTGGACTGTCCCTCTGTCGCGCATCCCCAACTCGAGTTATACTCGTTATAAACTTGATCATAAACATGATCCATATCCATCACCCTCACTGGTGAATATTTCGGGGGCGAGCTCATCCGGGTCTTTCACAGTGCCCGGCCACACTTACGACATAGGGTCACCAGAGTATCAAGTCTCAACCTGGAGCACGTGGTGGCTAGCCACTGCTACTACCCAGGGAAACTCGTATCTCAGATAGTGGAAGTGCAAATCACAATTTTCAATAATTCAGCATAAACATGCATGAATCCTCATCCATGGATCAACATCCATATCAGCCATCCGGCTCACGGTTCAGTCCAGAACCAGCCAATATTCATAGCATACACAGCTATTCCGGCTCACGGTTAAATCCATAACCAGCCAATATTCATAGCATACACAGCTATTCCGGCTCACGGTTAAATCCATAACCAGCCATTTCATTAACAATTATAGCCTTTCGGCCCATGGCATAACAAGCACTTCCACCACCATCCTCCGCATCTCACATAATCATCTTGATCCTCATTGATCATTCATATTTCCCTTGCTTCACCCGCAAGTTAACTCATTCACTAGCCCCTTTTTAATAGCTAGGCATGCCATAATGATTTAAGACATAAATGGTGAGATCGGAGGCTTAGAAGTATGAGATTTGGCTTTTAAAACTCAAAAATCAACTTTGGGATGAAAACAGGGCCACGCGTACGCGCACTCCACGCGCACGCGTGGATGGCCTCAAAATCTCATCGACGCGCAAGCGTCATGCACGCTAACGCGTGGATTACAACTTTGCCAATCGACGCGCACGCGTCAACCACGCGTACGCGCGGGTGTTCTCGTGCCCCAGGCACAACACTGGCACAGTTCTGGCATAACTCTCTGGAAAATGGCTGGGCATTGGGTGCAGCACAATCGGCGCGCCCGCGCACATCACGCGTACGCGTGGATGGCACTTCTCGGAAGATTGGCGCGTACGCGCCAGGTGCGCCCACGCGCAAGGGGTCATTCTGCTAAAAATTTTCTAAGTTAAAAGCTGCAGAATTTCACAAATTTACACCCCAATCTTCCAACGGACATAACTTCCTCATTTTAAATCGTTTTTCACCCGTTCTTCGAACGGTATGGACATCCCGGATCCAATTTCATTTCTAAACAGATTTGGTACAAAACGGAGATCCGTAGTCCAAGTTATGTCCCGTCAAAGTATGCCCAAAAACCATATTTTCATACAAAACCACAATATGCCATTTTCAAAACAAACCATTTTCAACTCTTTTCAAAATCAATCAAAACATGCCAATTTCATCCCCTTTTCTTTGAAATCAATCAAAATATGTCAAATTCAACGTCAAGCCTCCTCAACTCACACATTGACACATTATCACAATATACAAAATCACTATCTCATCATTTTACCCCACTTCACCCAAGTGGCTCAAACCCAAACATATTGACATATCATATACTATTCCTCATGCCAATTTTCAACAACACCAATTCCAATAAACCATCATTGTACATAATCAATATCATACTCACCATCAACATGGTTCAACCCACAATTCAACCATAACCAATCATCAAGCATATATCACAACATGCATACTTCTCATACATCATACCATTAAGGCATCAATAATCATCATCACATATATGACCACATCATATATCTCAATCATTTAACAACATCAACCATTCAATGCCTATCTTAGGGCCTCTAGCCTAAGTATTTCCTACCACATTACATATTAGATACGGGAAACCGAAACCATACCTTAGCCGACTTTTCCAAGCTCCCCCGGAGCACTTTCAAACCACTTATCCACAAGCTCTCAAGGCCTCAACACCTCCAAGAACAGATTTTTCACCACCAAACCCTTTTCAAGCTTTTCAAAGTCACCAATCAAGCTCCAATATCCACACATACACAACCTAAGCCACAACCATCATGCCCATACACAACATCTCAAAACCCAAACATCATGAAATCACAAATTACACTAGGGTTGAGAATCTTACCACACCCAAGGTCCAAGGAGACAAGATTAACCTTCTCCTTCAAGAGAGTTTGGTCCTATAACATCAAAGAACCCAAAATCTCAACATTTCACCCATGAAACTCGAAAATAAGGGCTGAGATTTCGAACAGCAACACGTGGCTTAACTCAAGATTGATTATATGGGTTTTGTAGAGCTCTCCGCGGTGAACGCGTGGCCGCAAACGGGGCGGCAATCGGAGCTCTAGATCAAAAATTATGGTGATTTGAAGATCAACCAAGGGAGAGAACTTGAGAGAGTGTTCTTCCTCCCTTTTTTTCTAATTTCAGCTTGTGTGTGTAACAAATGAGGAGAGAGAGTGCTGAAAACTAGGGTTTTGGTTAAGTTATGTTGGGCCAAGGGCCCACTTTGGGTCCGGTTGGCCCGGTTTGGCCCGTTCGGTCCAATCTTGGTCCGAATTCTATAAAATTGGTACCAAAATTCTCGTCTCAGTCTCCTCTATCACATTTAGCCATAAAAATCACATTTTAGGCTTTCTAGAATAAATTCTCATTTATGGGTTAATTAGCCGATAATTAACCGGGTTTTACAACCGCCATGGCCGCCGCCTTCCCAGCTGCTGCAATGGTTGTTGCTCATCGTGTATGGCTGCTGGAAAAGTCGATGTGGCTGCCAGAACCTCCATCGAATATGTGCTACCTGGCTCGGTTGTTTCTTCGGTAAGTGTTTCCGTTCTGAAAATCTCTTTTAGTCACTATTCTGTTAACTTATGTTGAGGTTTTGAGTTTCGGTTACTATATGTTGTGATTAGAGTTGTGGTGGTTGCTGCAGAAGTAGGTTGGAGTTGAGGTTGCAGCTGCCGAGGTTAGAGGCTGAGAAGAAGGGATTTTGACGCGCTGTATAGCTTTCGAGTTTCGACGAGTCGAGGTAGGGATTTTTCTTATAATTTATTTTATATTACAGAGTTGTTATAAATAAATATTGATGTGAAAAATATATTTCTGTGACTACATTTGTCTTGCGAATGTGGTTGTTTGCTGGACTGAATTACTGATTGCTTGAGTGGTGTGCAGTTGTTGATAAGAAATTGGTTTGTAAAGTTATTTAGTTGATTATTATGAAAAGTAATTTTTCTTGGTTTTGGAGTTAATTTGATAATGTACATGAATCGTCTTTGGAAATGATTTGAGATATGAAAATGAATTGATTTCGGAAGCGGTTTGATTTTGAAAAAGATTTATTATTAGAATTGGTTCGATTTGAAAATAATTTGATATTAGAACTGGTTGAATTTTGAAAAATGATTGAGATTTGAAAATGGTTGAGAAGGGTTTGAGAAATGTTTGGATGGGACCGAAAAATGGTGGCAGAATCCGAGTTTTAGAGGAGATGTTACAGAAATTTTATAAGAATTGGAAGCTTCATTTGAAGTAATTATTTAAAAAGATATAGTTTTAAGGATTATATATTTTATGTTTGATTTATTTCGAAAAGAATGAATTATGTTTTGAATTGGGATTATTTTTGAACGGAATGGGAGGTGTGATGATTATAATTGTTCAATTCGTTCAATGATGATGAGGATGAATTTGATATGAAAATATTTTGTGGGGATCATGGTTATTTACCGCCGATCAGATTTTAAAGAAAATTATTTTGTGGAGATCGTAGTTATTTACTGCCCTCATGTCTGCTGTTTTCCAATTGAAAATGTCTATGGGGATCGAGGTGGTTTACTGCTCATCAGGTGAGGATCATGGTATTGTACCGCTCACCAGTTTTCAAGAGAACGATGTCTGGATTAGCTACCGGAGATGTCGGGTTAGCTTTATAACCGACAGATGAGACTCATCAACCATAGGGCAGACATACATCATATGCATCTGTATGCTTTGTTTGGGTTTGAATTTGTTTTGGTTTGCCTAACTGCTTAATTGTTTTTAACTGCTATCTAAGCTACTTAATGTAACTGCTATCTATACCTGTGCTTTTCTTGTCTGTTTTCCTGTGTTTGTTTTGGTGTGGTGCTTTTGAGATTGAATTTTGGTGCTGAATTGATGATGGTGTTGGTTGATTGCGTGGTAGGTTCTGATTGAGGTTTAGTAAAGTATGAAATATCAAACTGGTTCAGCATAGGCTTAATGAACCTATGTTTGGAACAGGTTAGTCATTCATACTGTTAGAAAACTTTTAAGATTCTTTTATAAGAAAAGTGAGTTTTAGATTTTTGGATACTTAACTGATTTCTTTTAAAAAGGCGTTGAATTTTTGGGTGGTTAAACCGTTGGTTTTTTAAAAGATTCATAAGACAACGATAATCACTGAGCTTGAAAAACAGTTTTCTTATTAAATATCTTCTTATGAAAATTCTTAGACTCCGTGGTGAGACCATGTGGTTAGATTCTCACCCCCTACAATTTTATCTTTTTAGGATGGACGAGGAAGCTTGCAGAGTTTTTTTTTAAGTTCCTAAATATGTTATTTTTGTTTGTATACATATGTTATAGACTTTTTCTCGCCTTTATTATTATAATCTTGTAAGAGAGATAGGAGTCGTGACTGTAATAACATGTATGTATATAATATTTGTAAGTTATTTGAGTAAGTTTTGTATATATGTATATGCCTGTTTATTTTCAGTTAAAAAGTATTTCCATTTTTATTAAAAAGAAAAAAGCGATACAATTTTGAGTCAAAGGCTCCTATTTTATTATTAAGTATATGAAGTCGTCGTAATACTTCTTGCTATCAGAGTAGCGCATCCGGAAGCGTGACATTCTGATAATGAGCGTGTTACAACAGTGGCAAGGTTAGGACAACCCCACATAAGTACAGGCTTAGTTTTTATACAAAAACTAAGGTCTTAGTCCTACCCATTGAGATTTTTACTTTTAGCCCTTTTAAGTTTCGTACGTTTGTTGATATTGAGTAAAACAATGTCATTGATGAAAATTTACTATTTGGTAAGCTAAATTGAAATAGTGTCATAAAATCCTGTTTCAATGAAGTAGTTTGATAAAGGTCACAATTTTAACCAACATTTTGTGAAATATAGATTATATAGGAGAGGTTGTTAGAAAAGAAGAGGCTAGGGAGATGATTACACGCACAAGAGAGGAAAGCAAGCATATCACGCTGCAGTTGGAGGACCTAGAGTAATGTTTATTTTAGTTATAAACTTTTATTTGCATTTGTGACCTTAATGCCACAGTTAAGAAGGTGTATCACATCTCAAGATTGCTATCAAAATAGTTTTATGTGTTTCTGTCCCATAAAATCAAGTGTACATTATTCGAGGAATTAGTGGACTAAGTCCTTCCTTACCTTAATCGAGTTGATGGGTAACTTTTCATCTTGGTGGTTCAACTTTTTAAGACCAATGTGTACCTGAATTTTATCAATATTCAAAGCACTTACTATGTCTCTAAAGTTTACTTCAATCTAAATCTCCTGAGGTGACTAACTTCAAGAAAAGATATGTTTCATGTTGCTAAAAGTGTCATTTGAATTTGGTGCTAAAATCTAAAATATATTTTATAAGAGGAAATGAAATTATAGAAACATTTTATTTGCCGCTTAGATTGGTAGTGGATATTGTGTCCTGTTAACAAAGAATTACTCAACTTCAAACGCAGCCGTAATACTCTGCCACAGATGAGATCAATGCAGGCATTGTCTCAATCAAGACTATAGAGGAGGTTTTGAATATGACTGAGGTGAGGTCATTATATAATTACTTAGTTAAGTAAATATTTTTTAATTGATTTCGAAGCAATTTGTTAGGAAACCTCTTGCTGGATTGTTGGCAATATTGTGTCTCCGGAGGTTGGTAAGAATGACTGGTCTTATACATCGTGTAAGTCATGCGCAAAGAAGGTTGTAAAGAGTAAAGATAGGTATTGGTGTGACTACTGCAGGTGTGTAGGTTTCAAGGCTACGATGAGGTTAGTCGTTAGGAGAGCTATTATTAATTTTTGTTATCCTGTTATTAATATTATTAGTCAGAGAATAATAGCGGACTTTGAGTATAGTTGGATGTGGTGTTGTTAAATTTTTAGAGGATAGATTCTACTGACATGTTGCTGCAGGTATAGACTACATGTAATTGTCACTAAACTGGTTGTATTAAACTATTTGTGTAGAACAAAGAGGCAGAGCAGGTGGTGGGAAAGGCTGCTGACAAAGTGAAGGAGATATGTGTAAGTAAAATGTAATTGATTTAAAATTTCTTTGGTAATGTCAACCATGTATGTTTTCGTGACAAAGTTAATATTGTACATGTAAGAAATGGGGAAAAGGAGACTTATACCCAAAGTTTTGGAGACCATTTTTGACAAAAGGTTCTTATTCAAATTGAACATTACAAACAAGAATATAAATGTCATCGAGGGGTGTATAGTGTCACCAAACTTTCTAATGACGAGTGCCTCATGTCCAGTTTTGGATGTGCCAACTCTTCTTGCAATGCTTCTGTAATTATGGTTTGTCTTAGTATTATTAAACCTCGAGTTTGTTCTTGAGATTGCTATTATAGAAACTCATGCTTTGTCACTTCTTTGATGCGTTTTCACCTCACCGTCTAACCTATTCTCCCCATCTTGTGTCTTTTCAAGTCGAATGATCAAACACCATTGTCATCCGCTGCTTATCTATTCTCATGGAGAAATCATATAATTTCGTCTACGCTCCCTTCCGGCAGTTCCGTCTGTGTTTCCTTGTAGCAGTTCCGTCTGAGTTTCTTTGTGGAAGTTTCGTCTGTGTTTTCTTGTGATAGATCTGTCTGCACTTCCTTTCAACAGTTCCGTTCCTTCCGGAAGTTCCATCTGTGTTTTTTTCTGCCAGTTCCGTCTGCGTTTTCTTGTGGCAGTTCCGTCTGTGTTTCTTTGTGGCAGTTTTGTTTGCGTTTCCTTGTGGCAGTTCCGTCTGAGCTTCCTTCAGACAGTTCCGTCTACGCTTCCTTTCGGCAGTTCCGTCTACGCTTTCTTTTGGCAGTTATGTCTGCACTTCCTTCTGATAGTTTCATCTGCAGTTTCTTCAAGTAGTTACGTCTGCACTCGTTTTATCAGTTTATGCATTTTTTTTATTTCGTTGTTTTAAGCTTAGGTTGTCACTTGAGTTTGAGGGGGGGGGGGTGTTAGAGTATAATTAGGATCAATTAGCATTATTTAGTATATTTGAATATTTATTATAAGATATTACGTCTTTATTATTTCGATTCTCTTAGCACCTATACATACCCTTCTATATTGTATCATTCCGATACCATTTGAATATACACAAATCTTTTCTCTACTGCTCTCTCTTACCCTTTTTAACAGTCTCAATTATAAAAATATATATAATATATATTAATTGAAATCAACAGTTAAAATTACTAGAACACTGATATTCCAAAATTATATATATATATATATATATATATATATATATATATATATATATATATATATATATATATATATATTGGCATAAACACTCATAGGAGAAATTAGTACTGGAGGATCCACCAACTCGTAAGCAGAGAAGCACACATGGATTGTAGAACGCTTGAGCACAGGACGATTGTCCGATTCAAAAGAGATTGGCAGTGAACTGCCTGATCCATAGCAGGTTGGCAATGAATCGCCCGGTTCGTGGTGGGTTAGCAATGAATCGCCTGGTTTGCAGCAGTCTAAATCAGAGGCGGATTTAGGGTGGACCAGCATGGGCCATGGCCCCTGCTAAATTTTTAAAACTTAAAATATATTTGATATAACATCTAAATATTTTAACAATATACTTTTTAGTTCAATGGTTAAAGGGAGACAATTTATATTCCAAAACATGGGTTCAAATCTTGTTTCATGCATTTTAAATTTATTTTCTTTTGTTCTTTCAATTTTTTTTTTTGTAATTCTTCTATCTATTATTATATAAAAATACTTTAGTTTTTATAATAATTCCTAATTGAATGTAATAAGAAAATATATACATAACAATAAATTAGATTAAATTTTATTTTTTATGATATTAAAATCAAAATATATTGAGTGAATTATTTATTAATATGAAGATATCTTATATATTATATTCATTAATTTATTTTAAATACATATATTAAAAGTATTAGAGAAACAAATTTATATTATTTATGTTATATCTTTTATATTAAGTATAAAAATTAGAATTTTATGAAAAAAACTGATAAAAATGATTTTTTTAAAATTAATTTTAGTTTAGAATAATATTAAAATATATAATTATTTTTTTATTAAAACTTTTAGTTTTAATATAGCACTTTTAATTTTTTGTTTCTGCCCCTCTTTATAAGATTTCTCAATTCGCCACTGGTCTAAATGCAGGTCCAGTCATAATTTCTAAGGTAGCGTTTGTTTGCGAGACAGAGACCAAGAGACGGAGACAGAAATAAGTATTAGTATTGTGCAAGGTTCTGAAAATCAAACCGGTCATTGAACCGTTTAAATCACTTTAACCGTGGTCTAATCGGAAAAACCGTTTTATAATAAAATAATAAATAAATTATAAATAAATATAGTCTAACATAAAATTTAAAATGTCTTCCAAATATAAAATACCTCATCAACCAAAATCTAATATAACCTTTAATTTCATCATTATCAACAATTTATTATTCATTAGTCATTATATCACTATTGAACTCATTAAGATAGTTACAAAATAAAAAAAATTAATTAACCAAATCAATAACAAATATTTGGTCATCTACTAATAGCTAAGCTCAATATTATAGCATGACAACATAAATCTAACATGACCATTCTGCATCACCAACAGCCAATAATGTAACCAGAAATTGTCCAGTCTCAAGAGCAAGATACCAAGTCATCATTGAATCAGATGAGAATCCAAAACCTGTTGAACAACTTGGGGATTGATTTCACAGACAAGTCTTCACAAAACAAGAGGGAGATCAACCTTACCTTAGATGTCCATGATAGAGGAAGTGGCTTCAAGGGTATAAGGGTCTTCAAAAACACCAAGAATGAGAGATAATATATGAAGTAAAATAGCATTAGAATATAGGTTATCCTTCACAATTCAAGTTTTAGTTTGGCATATCCCATCTATCTAACAAAGTTTCAGCAAAATTTTAACAAAGTTTCAGCATATTCTTAACAAAGAGTAACAAATTTTTCCAAATCTTTCTGATGTTAAGCATATTAGAAAAAGAAACCCAACTTTCAGGAGCCAGTAACAAAATCATGAAATTTGAACAAGATCAAATACAGACCAAAAATAGAACAACACTCACAGAGCCAGAAATCAAGAACAATAATCACAACATATTAAACAAAGCCAAAAATCTATAACAATCGACAACTAAAATTTAATTACAGTAACAAATAATCACCCTAAATCCTAAAATCAATAAATCTATCAACAAAAATTCAAAAAGCAGCAGATTCAAAAGTTAAAAAACACTAAAACAACAGCAGCATCATAACAAGTGACATGACATTCAGAAATAAAAAATAGATCAACAGAGCAAGTAGTTAACTTATAGTGGTGATATCACTCAGATGCATGTCAATACAAAATAAAGAAGACACAAAACAGCATCACAGCAACACACAAAACAGCAACACTGCAGAATCAGAGCTCATTCAATAAAAAATCACAACACAAAAGAATAGCAACACAATAGAACTAGAGCTCATTAGTAATCAAATAATCATTCAATAAAAAATTAAAACACGAAACATTCAAATAATCAATAATCAAATAATCATTGAACATGGCATAAATAAAAAACCCAGAAGAAGTTAGCAGTGAACTGACCTTCGAAGCCTCGGGTTGTTTTCTTTGTTAAGCTTCTTCTCTCTGAACTCGAAGGAAGAAAATTGGAATGGAGAAGGATTTTTCTTTTGAGAAGTCTGAGAAGAGGGGCAGAATTGTGACGGAGACAAAGGCTAGGCAACGAACACGACTCAGAAGACGGTGGTGGGTTGGAAGAACCTGTGGCGACCAGACGAAGATGATGGTGCCTGAGCGCGTGATGGACGGCAGCAGGAGCGCGACGGAGTAGATGAATACCAGGGACTGACGCACCGAGCTCGAGGAATAAGAAGCTGTGATTCTTGAAGGAGGAAGAAGCACAGACGACGATGGTAGTGCCTGAGCGCGATGGACGGCGGCAGTCCTTGCAGCGGTGGTGGAGAAGCTAGGGTTTCTTGTTTCAACTTCCTCTTTTGATTTGGGGAGAAGTTGTTAGGTTAGGGGTTTGGAATGAAGACTGAAGGTAAAGGGAAGGGAGGTCATCCGTGCGGGAACCAAAACGACACAGTTTCATCCAAATCGGCCGGTTCTGGTTCTGGTCTGACCAACTGGTTCTCAGCCGGTTCAACGGTTTGTTAGCGGTTTTTTTATTAGCGGTTTCACATTGTTAACCGGATTGTTAATACTGTCGGTTCATAGTTTGACTGGTTTGATTGGTTTGACCGGTCGGTCCGGTCTGATTTTCGAAACCATGGTATTGTGTTTGGTGTAGAAGTGTACAAATCTGATTTATGTCTCAGTATTTTAATTAATAACCCTAACTCCCAAATCCAATTTCATTTTTCTCAACATGCAACCCTAACCCCCTTTCTCCTCTCCTCTACCCTTTCTTCTCTCCTTTCCCGTGAAGGACTCGTCTAGTCGTACTTGCTGCCGGTAGCACCTCCAAGGGTTCGAACGCCGACGACGCGTCTCCAATTCTCCATCAGTTCACCTTCGTGGCACCAGTTTCTCCCCAAGGTTTATGACGTTGTTGCCGTTTGCACGCCTGTGGGTTTGCGTTGCCACCGTCGCCACCGTCTCGAAGTTGTGTCTCTGGTCTCCGCTGTTTCTCTCTCAACGGACCTGGTATCATCTGTCAATTTACCTTATTTGCTTATTAATTTTGTGAAGTTCAAAGTTGATAATTTCGTGTAGCATTTTTTATTCCCTCATTTTCTGATTTGTGAATCTCTCATTTTCTGATTTGGCCTCATATGGATGAAAATGTGTAAATCCCCATTTTCTGATTTGAGATTTTCCCTGATTTGCTTAAAATTGCTGATTTGTGCTTCATCAATTGTTGAAAATTTATGAAGTTGTGATAGCCGACTACTGATTTGCCCTCATTTGCTTTATATTTCTGATTTCTATGTCATCTTTTTTTTAAGATTTGTGAAATTGTCATTGCTAAATGTTGATTTCATCGTTTGTTAATTTTATAAATTTTTTTACCTTATTTGTGCTTGTTAATTGCTGATTTGTGAATTTGTGATTGTTAATTTTATAAATTTATTTATGATAATTATTATATACAAAAACAAAGATGACTTGAGAATTATTTACCATAATTATGTTCCTATTATCACTTTTTTTCCTTATCAGAATTAATGCACATTGGTGTGATATCTTGAATTGGGAATGTATTCTCTCAAACTGATTTGTCTGATTGACAAGATTAAGTATGATCTGGTGTTGTATTACTATTTATTGATCGCTGTTTTAACTAGCTATTCAATCTGAAATCTACAAGAAAATTTGTTTTGATTAGCTATTAAATCATTTTAGTTGGACTAGTTGAATCAATCTTGTGTTGTGTTACTATTTCTTGATCGCTGTTTTGATTAGCTATTCAATCTGAAATCTGCAAGAAAATTTGTTTGGATTAGCTATTAAATAATTTTATTTGGACTAGTTGATTGAATCTTGTATTGTGTTACAATTTCTTGATCGTTGTTTTGACTAACTATTCAATTTGAAATCCGTAAGAAAATTTGTTTTGATTAGCTATTAAATAATTTTATTTGGACTAGTTGATTCAATCTTGTGTTGTGTTACTTTTTCTTGATCGCTGTTTTGATGTTTGCTTACTCTTAAATGTATAGCAGCCTAGTTAACAATGGCTTCCACAAGTAGAAGATCTATAAGTGGTTCATACGGCAGCGACAATGTAACGGGCGAACATTTTTGTGAGTGTGGTTTAAGAGCTCCGTTACAAGTCTCAAATAGCATTGCCAACCCGGGTAGAAAGTATTATGCCTGTCCTGTAAAACGATGTGGATGGTTTAAATGGGCAGATCCAAGTATCCAACATTCTGAAGTTGGAGATGATCGCTCTTGTCAACTGAATTCCAATTTGAAGTCAATTGAACGAGATAAAAATCTGCATACTGATGTTATGTTTCTGAAATTGTTAGCGTTCCTTCGACTTGTTATTTCTATAGTCTGTGTTGTATTGGTCATAATATTGTTGTTTAAGTTGTAGTTTAACCTTTGAATTGAAACAAGCAAATGATAAATTGTGTAAATTATTTTGAGAACATGTTTCAGTATGTGTATAAACTTATTTTTAGTCAAATTCGCATGTAACGTGCATTTTATTATTGAAGAACGTTGTTTTAGGATAGGGGTTTCGTATGGGACAAATAATTCTTCCACTTGGTAAATGATTATTCTTTGTTATGATCCCAAGTTCTGAATGGGACAGATGATGACAAAGAATTATTAGAAATTTCATTAACATGATCATGACAAATCCGTGTTGTTAGTTGCATGTCTTACCATTATTAAACTTGTTTGAGAAGAGAATTCTGATCTATAGGCTAGGAGCCATTGCTTAATAATTTTCAACTGCTCCATTTCTTCCTAGCAAAGTCATTATATAAAAAAAACGCATAAACATTAAAATAAATCTAACACTTCAAAATGCAAAATCTGCTATATCTTCTTAGAACCAAAAACAAGAATAAAAAACTGGAATCAAAAGACATGCAACTCTATTTACTTCTCAATTTTAATTAAGTTTCAATTGGAAATCAAAGCAGAAAATACAATAAAAATGATAATATCAATTTCTCTCTCTTATTTCATAAGCTGAAAGTGACTTTTTCAGGTACTTTAAGCAAATTAAAGTCTTCCAAAAGGTAAAAAAAAAAAAAAGATTTGGTAATTAAAATATGAAATGGTTCACACTTGACACAAATAACTGTGCCGTCATTATCACCTAAGCCATATCAAGCATATTTATATGATATCATGTACATTCAACAATTTTACTTATCAGTTTAGAGAACAAACATTCTTCCACTCAAATAGATATGTTAAGAATTGTAGCCTAACTAACAATAGCTCTAATATATAAACCAAAATACTGATATAAAGATGCATCTATTGTGGTTTGAAGATGCACTAATCCACAAGTATTAAACCAAACAGAGACATGGAAACTCATTAAAATGGCCAAACTTAATCACTGACCCTGGTATCAAACTGACCAAACTTAGCAACTGATCATAGATTGTTCAGTTCTAGTTCTTACGAGACAAAAAAGGAAGTAAACATCATAAACTCATGCTGTTATAAAGCTTAAATAAATGGGTTAGTCAGCTTGGCTTTCGTTCTCGTCAAAGAAACTTTCATAGATTAGGGCATGACAGAAAAGATGAAAAGAACAAATCCACAGATTAGGGCACGACGGAAAAGATGAAAAAAATCAGTAAATTAAACAATTTTTGTATAAAACTAACCTAGGTCAAAGCAGTTAGGACGAGGAGTTGATGGTTGGCGTCAATAGCAACCGGGGAGAGGCGACAACTTCATTCTTTGATTTTCCTGTGAAGGAGAAAAAGAGGAGATGAGAAGATGGGGGTTACGAAAATGAAATTGCAAGCGGCAAATCACTTACCTAGCGGTGGCGAGGCTAGCGACGAGGCAATGGCTGTTCTTGAGACGGTGCTTCAGAGGTTGCAGTGGCTGTTCTAAAGAAGAATGAGAAGATGGAGTCACGAGGGAAGAATGAGAAGATGGAGTCACGGGAGTTGATCAAGAAGCCCTAATTTACATTAAGGGTAATTTTGAAATTATTGAATTAGAATTGGGCAATTTAGGTACAAATTATAATTAAAATTTCTGTCCCCGTCTTAAAAATTTTTTGTCTCTAGTGTTCCTACTTTTTGGCGGTATTGAAATTTTGAAGCCAGAAACAAAAATTTAAGTACTAATCTCTAGCTCAACTAACATAATATTGAGTCTCTATCTTCTCGTCTCAATTCCAGTCTCTACAAACAAATGCTACTTAACTGAACCAGTTAAATTTCTGCTTCATGGGTATTTCAGTCAAACTGCCTGATACGGTCTGATTATAACAGCTATGCTCCAATGTACTTCGACAAAAATAGAAACCTCCCCAGCACCCTGAATTTTTGGCAAGATGAATTTAATGCTTTTGGGCATAAAACTTGGGTTTGAATCATAGCACATGGGTGATCCAATCTTAACAACCACCCGTGTGTTTGAGTTCTGTCCACAAACTTGGCCATATTTTAAGTCCAACAAAAAGAAAAAACTTGGCCACATTTTTATTTTATTTTATTTTATTTCACTTTTCATTATCATCATGGAGCGTCATCAGAAACAAAATCAACTTGAACCAATCAATTGCTGTGTACCAGTATCAACCATCCAAAGGCCACTGCTGCTGCAAAAACATAAGAACTTAAACTAATTCCTTTAACTCCATTCAAAACAAGATGAGACAATTGTATGTTACCATAACCTTATGGTAGCTTTTACTGGTTGCAATGCTTTGTGCAACTCATCATACATTATTATTATTCTCTAACCCGTGTTGTTTCCTTAAGGTACTTTGTTTCCTTCTTCTGAGAAATTAAGGAATTCTATTCATTGAATTATGCCATCTTTACAAAATTCTTAGGTGGATTATATTGCTATGTTTGTTGTGTTTATGTGACTCAAAATTTTGCACCTATTTTTATTCTTAATTTTATTTTCAGAATCGAGTTTCAAATGGCAGAGGATTTTCTTCAAATGAGAGTTGTTTTGTTAGAGGTCACCAAATGGACATCAAACAATATTTTGGACTTATATCATCCCGTTCTCCACGGAACAAAGCAGGTGCTACTACTCTCTTTTCATGTCAATGCATTCTTCTAACTAATTCATCAATTTGAACACCATTTATTGGATTACATTTATTAATACACTAGACCCATTAGGGGTTATTAGAGGGTTAGTTACTTGATTAGCTTATAGATAAGCGATTTATCCATTTGTAAATCAATAGGGCTAGCTGTGGAACCTGTATCTATGGGTAGGATCGGCTTCAGGTATCGAGCATATCCTATCATCCAACTCGCACCCTCAATATATAATGTGAATGTACATAAAAATACATATACATATGACGAGCCAGTAAAAAATTTGAACTTAAATTCTTGTCTTTTGCACAAATACTTAGTACCACCAAACTAATAATTCAATTTGCTAATCATAGATAAAATAATAGAGGAATGCTAGGGGATTAGCAAGTTTTGTGATTTGTAGCCATCAATTAGTCCGTATTAATATTTTTAATGGTGTGATATTATATCTAATGGTATGGAATTATTCACTTTTCTTTTGCTGGTTAAGTGCTGGCCAAATTTAAATAAAAGTACTGGTCCCTAAACTTTTTCAAAATGATATTTGATATTATGAAATGTCTGGAAAGACTAATATCGTCTTTGAGTGAAGATAATTTGTTGTGCGGATCGGTTCGGGTACAATCGGGTTGCAAGATTTAGAGTGCGGGAATGGTTCAGGTTGAGGAGTTTAAGCCTGCGAGTAGGGCTAGGACTTAGGACAGAGCTTATAATCTACCATACCCTAATCATTGTCACCCCTATAAACCATAATAGATTTGTGGATTGATTAGAATTCAAGAGGTTGTATCAACAAGGACTAATGTTTACATGGATGAATAATGTGTAGCAAAAAAAAGTATATAGTTGATTGAGTTGATTCACAATTGAATGTTGTAGGAAGAGTTGTATCCCCAAGCTGTGTGCTGCCATTGACAGAAGAGAATGTGGAGAAGGTTTTGGATGAGGTTAGACCTGGCTTGATGGCTGATGGAGGGAATGTGGCTTTGCACGAGATAGATGGCCTTGTCGTCGTCCTCAAGCTTCAAGGAGCATGTGGCTCGTGTCCTAGCTCGGCCATGACATTAAAGATGGGAATTGAGACTCGCCTTCGCGATAAGATTCCAGAAATCATGGAAGTGGAGCAGATTGTGGACGCCGAGACTGGCCTCGAGTTAACAGAGCAAAATGTTGAGAGTGTATGAATCTAAACTTCTTGCATCATTTATAGAATTTGCGTACTCATTGAAAGAATCAAGTTTGAGCATAGGGCTAACAAGTTCTAAAGAGTTTTTCATGATGAAAAATACTTAGTCTATGATATTATTTGTTTTTCAGGTTCTTTCTGAAATTAGGCCATACCTTGTTGGCACTGGGGGAGGAATATTAGAGCTTGTTAAGATCGATGATTATGTTGTCAAAGTTCGGCTAAGTGGACCGGCGGCCGGAGTTATGACGGTTCGCGTGGCGCTAACGCAAAAGTTGAGAGACAAGATACCTTCTATTGGAGCTGTGCAGCTAATAGACTGATGTAAGAAACATACAAGTTCTTGTATACTTTGAACTTTTGTTACAAGATCAAAATGGAACTAATTCATACAAAGAGCATGTAAATTTCTGTTTTGGAAAAGAAAATTAGTGTCAAAATCATACATGAATTAATGTTAGCATTCTCAATTTACATCATAAGATTTATGCAAGTGCGACTGTGTGAGTAACATGCAGAATTTAAATTCATATATGACATTTGATTTATACATAAAATGAAACACAGTTCACTTCAAGACAACCAAACTAAAGAAAGTCTTCTAGATAATTGATGTAACTTCTCAGAATAAGAATTAGAAATGATTTTATGGGGTCAAGGAAAATAATTTATAAATATAGATTCTAGTTAAAGAACCTTGCAATAATGTTGCAAAGCACACTGAAAATTTGGTAATTGGTAAAATGTATACAGCTTTTGAGGGGTTCATAATGCACGATGATACTATGTTAATATCAATGACAAGGTGTGGTTTCCAAATATCTGATCTCAATTCATTTTTTATTTTGACGAATGACATTAATTCATTTCAGTGGCATAAAAGGGTAGATTGTTTATGATTTAGAAAATAAAATAGAGATATATTCAGTTCAACAAGGAGTTTAATTTTGATTGAATGACTATGTAAAATATTTTATATATATCAAAATTAAATTCTCAACAAATATTCAATTTAGTAAAATCCATTAATCAATCCTTTTTAATCATATGTATTATTATAATATCACAAACTCACGCAACACTTTCAGAATTTCTATCTATTATTTGGTCTCAACCAAATTTTAAACTCCCTGTGGTCACTGGTCACTCAAAAGACAAATAAATGGTTATTGTATCAAGGCCTCGAGCACTCCAATCAATACTCTTACTCCAGCAGCTCTCTCAAACGCGCATTGTACAGTACCCAATTAATCCATCAACGACAAGGTGTTGGAGGAATCTGCAATCACAATCAAAGCCTCATCTGCGGGCTTCGCATGGGCTCCAAGAGAGGGGAATTTGGTAGCGAACATAGTGGCAAAAATGAAGAGCACTGATGCTCTTCCAAGCAATTGGAGCAGCAATTCATCTGCCAACAGGGCTTCAAGCACTCTTCTAGCGAGCAACCGACCACTACTAGTGTCCAAATTGAATTTTAATTATGGAGTTTTATTTCTTACTCAAATTTTTATTCATTAGTTATTTTATTTTTTATATTTATAGTAAATATTAAATGTAAAGAAGAAAAAAAATATTGATTGTTATCTATTTTTTTATTTATTATTGTAAACCGTATCTACTTCTTTTAAGAAACCATAACTAAATTTACATATTTTTAATATTTGTATTTGCATCGGTTGTCTGAGTGCTTTTTTTTATATTATAATTATTTTGATATCCATGTTAATCACAACAATAATTTTTAAAAGAATATGTTATTAATGAAGTATTTTTTAAACCAAAAATAAGGAGTGTTATTTATCATTTAACAATACATTTCAGACTTTTTTTTAGAGACTTATTTAATAATTTTTTAAATAATTATGTTATTTTAAATTGAAAAAATACAGATCTGATGATGTCAGAAGTCCAAATAAAAGATATTGCACTTGTAAAAATTAAAAATTTGCTCCAATCAAATGGCAAGTCATTGAAAGAATATTGTGAAATGCTATATTTTCCAAAAAATTTGGTGTCCAGCTTAAAAGACAGAATTATAATGGAAGATAGAGTTGAACTTTGACGTTAATGCTCTTGTAAGTGAACTAGGTGGATATTTAGAAAAGCTAATTGATGAGCAGAAATTTGCATACGATCAAATAACTGGTGTTGTTAGCGGTAATATGGGTAAACTTTTCTTCTTATATGGTCAAGGTGGTTGTGAGAAAATATTCTTATAGTCAACTATATCATGCTCAATTAGGTCTAAAGGAGGTATAGTTTTAAATGTTGCTTCAAGTGGGATTGCTGCACTTTTGTTGCCTAATGGAAGAACTGCACATTCAAGGTTTAAAATTTCTTTGACCATAAATGAAGATTTTTTGTGTAGCATTAAACAGGGAAGTCCTCTTTCAAGGTTAATAACTAAGGCCAAATTAATTATATGGGATGAAGCTCCAACGATAAGTAAGTATTGTCACGAATCTTTAGACAAATGTCTCAGAGACATCTTGAGGTGCTCAGATTTGTATAATGCTCATTTGTCATTTGGAGGTAAAGTTATTGTTCTCGAAAGAGATTTTAAATAAATTTTACCTATAATTTTCAGAGGCTCAAGGCAAGATATAATTCAGTCTTCTATTAATTATTTATATTTGTGGCATAACTGTAAGGCTCTGAAGCTTACAAAAAATATGAGATTGTCAGAAATTTTGCAGAATGGCTACTCAAAATTAGTGATGGTTTGGCTGGTGATACAACAAATGGTGAATCGATCATTCATATACCATCTGACATTTTGGTTAAGAACTCTGAGACAGCTTTGGATGACCTCATTGATTTTGTGTATCCAGATATGTTATTCAATTTATCCATTGAAAATTATTTCAAGGATAGAGCAATTCTTGCACCAACTCTGGATTGTGTCATTGATGTCAACAACAAGATGACTGCAGAGTTACCTGGACAAGAAAGAGTCTACTTATGTTCTGACTCTGTGTGCTGAGGAGAAAAATATGGAATTTGAGTTAGATACTTTCTCGCCGGAGATTTTAAATGGAATAAACTGTTCAAGTCTACCGCCACACAAGTTGGTTGTGAAGGTTGGTGCTCCTGTCATATTGCTGTGGAATATAGACTAAACTAATAGTTTGTGCAATGGAACGAGAATACAAGTTAGAAGAATGGAAAATCATGTGATAAAAAGCAAGACTTTAACCGGTAATAAATTTGAAAGTATTGTTCTTATCCCAAGACTGAATTTAATTCCAAATAATGAAACATTACCAGTCAGTTTTCAAAAAAGACAATTCCCAATTACTATGTCATTTGAAATGACAATAAATAAGTCTCAAGGACAAACTCTATCGAAAGTTGAAATATACCTTCCAAGGCTAATTTTCACCCTTAGTCAATTGTATGTTGCGTTATCAAGGGTAATGAATAAAGATGGTTTGCGAGTACTGTTGCAAGATCACGGGCACTTAGAAGATAATTGCATGATGAATGTGGTATATAGAGAAGTTTTTGATAGCATATAATGAAAAGGTAATAACAAAATCTCTTACTTAAATTTATTTATTTACTAAAATGTATTACTATCTATTAAAGAAATTGACAAATTCTAGGTGCTAATGGATAATGCATTCTTATTGTACATTAATAGTTTGAGAATATTAAAATTATCATAAGAATTCGTATTATTTTATTCTCCTGATAAACAATTTTATAATTATGTTAATCATATAATTTTATATACTAACATTGATATAATGTTGTTTCAGGTATATATTTTGCAGGCATCAAAGGATAGTGTTGAGTTGTTATTCAGTGGGTTTAAATTATTTATTGTTTATTGTAGAACTTTCTGCATTAGGATTCTCTATTAATTTGTTTTCATTTTGAGCTGATTTTGATATGTTCTTACTTCGCAGTAAACCAACATATAAAACTTTGTTAGTGGATTTAAGTATTACTAGATTATTTATGGTCACATTGAGTATATGTGTTTGATTTATTGAAGAAAGTAGATTACTAATATTGGTTAATAACTATTTTACAGTTAATACAATTAACACTATATTAAGAAAAAAAAACAATACGTAACATGTTATTTTTTTATTAATTAAAAAATTATAGTTCAAATTAATTTTAACACAACAAGTTAAAATTATAATTTTAATCTTATCACATGCATGACATGGATTATTACACTTGTTATATTTTTAATTCTAAGTGTTGAGTTTAGAACACAATAAATTTATTAATAATGATAAACATCTATTTTTGGTTGGGTTAAAAATCCAAAAATTATTTGATGTATGTTTTATTATTGTCAGTTCAAATTACTCTTTATTTAAAAAGTCCAAAAGGATTAAAAGCCAGCAACTCAACAAACTATTGATGAAATAATATTGATGCTGCTGCTAAAGCGTTGCCCACAAATGATAAAGCAAAAAGTGACTCAAGTTTTGATGGATACAAAATGTTTCATTAATCTAGTTTTGTAGGAAAAAGTCAAATTAATGGAGTCAAATCAAATCCAAATATCAAGGCTAGTCAAAAGAAAATAGTGTTGCTGAAATACCAATCTTGTGCAAGTCAAATAATTTGTTGAAACTACAACATTTCAACTACCACCAATCGGAAAAGAAGTAGAAAAATGGAGGTTTTATTTTTTTGATTCAAATCAAAGGTTAAAAATAAAATTTGGAGCCAAAGCTTATATCAATGGTACAGATTATTATTACCTATCTTTCCAGCACTTTTGTGTCACTCTACTCTGCTTGTTCTGCTTTGATTTTCTTGGGAGAAAAAGATAAACTCATCTGTTCAAATCTGCAAAAGTTAACTCTACCCACTAGCTCAAGTTTTGAAAGTATTATTCCATACAAAAGAGAGTAATAAGCAAAAAATTGAGATAAGGAGAGTGAACCCAAAATTTAATTTTGAGTTTTTCTATCCTCTCTATTACTTAAAGCTTAAAGTTTTGAAAGCAATGCACCTACACTAAAGAGAGCATTCCCTAAGATGGAAGACAAATAGAGAGAGGCTTAAATATGATTTTCTCATAACTTTCAAGCTATCATAATTCTTCTCCTTCATGAGGTTACTTTGTATATCTTGCTTTCTCAGTTTATCTTTCTTTGATTTGTCATGGTAAAAAATAATGTGAGGTATATAAAAAAATTATTTGAGAGAAAAATTAAAGGGAGTAAACTTGGAGAGAAAAGCCATTATTATGTCAAAATTCTTTTGATGTTTTTTTGTTTTATAATCTTGAGCCTGAAATATTTTTCTTGCTAAGTTAGATGAGCACTTAGTGTTGAAATTTTTGGAAGTGAACCTAGTCGAAACAAGTTTGGTTAAAAGCTTAGGTCGACCCGGATATAATTAGGAAGAATCTTAGGGAATTGGTATTTGTAATCTTTGATAACGATAGTAGAAATTCTACCATAGTTGTGGTAGAGACTGAATATGCCACATTGCACAAGGTAGTTGAACCAGGATACATGGCTGTGTTCTTTTTGTAACAATCCTAATTTTTACACTAACACGAGATTTTTTTCAAAAATAATATTTTAAAGCGATAGTTTTACTTTGACGAGTCAATTTCGAACCCGAAAATAAAATAAAAGGAAAATATAATTTTATTATTATATTATTTATTTATTTTACTTGCTCTAATGATAATAGAGCCTAGAAGATAATAATATTATTATTATCATGTCCGATATTCGTCGATATAAGTAATTATTGGTATTTTTTGATAAGCTTAAAGTTGCTAATGCTTCTTCAAATATCTTCCATCCTTAAGTTATAATGTTATTTATATTAGTAACTCACATATATTGACCCTCATATGTATTATTACTTATATTTTAATATATCCAGTTTTCGTAATTATCCATTTAAGATATTTATGATTTGAATCGCTGACTTAGCAACTTATAATCGTGACACACGCCCCCTCCTTTATTATTGTTGTAATACCCGACCTAACCGAAATTAATTAAATAATGAGTTAAGTAGGAGCGAATATGGTTGGAAGATTTGGCGATTGGAATTTGATAATTTAAATATGATATTTAGATTCAGTGAGTTTTTCCGAGTCGGAAGACATAGTTTTCTGCGTAAAAGCGCGCAGTGGAATTTTGACCGGCAGTACTGGCTGAGACCTGTCTGGTACTGCAGCTGAGAAAATTGATTATGAGTAAATAAGATTAAGAAATGAGGAATTATAATTAGGGGAGGTAGAAATATTTGAAGTGCGATTTAAAGCGCTAATCTTAAAGGTTTTGGTCCAAAATTAGGCCAACGGACAAAAATGAGTGAACTGGGCCTAAGTGGGCCCAAGACCCAACATATATAAACATTAGTTATGAGCATTTCAGCTCATTTTTACCCTAAAAGAGGAGTGTGGGGCGCTGATTTGAGAAGAGAGAAGAGAAGAGAGAAAACCTAACTCTCTTTGATCTTCAAACCACCATAACTTGAGCTACGGAGCTCCGATTGACGAGCCGTTTGCGGCCACGCGTCGCTCTTCTCATCCTCTACATTTCTATCTAAGTTTTGTGGTGAGTATTCCATTCATCTCTGCCCAGTTTTCGAATTTCCCCACTGTTACACGTTTTTGGAAAGTTAGTGTTGAAATCTTGTGATTTTGGGTGTTTAGGGATACTCCAACATGGATTCTAAGTGAGTTCTATCCCTACTTCATATGGGCTGAGGTAAGAAGTGCTCAAACCCTTGTGATTTGTCATTTTTATGAGCCCTAGGTTGATGTATGTATGTGATATTGGTTATGTTAGTGTATTTGATGATCTTGGTGCACAATTGGGAGATTGGTATTGCTTGAGGAGCTTTGGTGAGGCTTGGGGCTAAGGTTGGTGGAGACTTCCAAAGAAGAGGCTCAATTGATTTGGCTACAAGAGGTACGGTTTAAGTTTCATTTAAGTACCGTGTGGTGTGATGAGAATTCCTAGGCTAGATGCCCCTAGGATTAAGTTTGGATTGTGTAAATGGTTGATGCTAATATGCATAGTTGGTATGTAATGTGAATTGATGATTGGGTTGAGAATTGTGTGGCCTTGTATGCTTGGTGTATTGAAAATTTGATGTATTGGGTAATGAGTATTAATTGTGGTTTATGCATTTAAATTGTGAAATTGGGCCGGAGGCCGGAAAGAGGTAAGGGAGGTAAGTTGACGCGTGCATTGTATGATGACACAAGCGATTGGATGAATTTCATATAATGAATATGCGAATGATTGGGTTGATTGTTGAATAATAAGGTTTGAGGAGTTGAGGGGTGAAATTATGTAGATGAAGTATGTTTGGTTTTGGGTTGAGAAATATTATGTGGTCATATATGTGATTATGATTATTGATGTCTTGATGGTATGATGATGCATGAGAGGTATATATATTGTGATATATGCTTGAGGAATGATTAAGGTTGATTTGTGGGTGAAACCACGTGATAGTGATTATGATATTGATTATGTATAATGATGGTTGATTGGAAATAGTATTGTGGGAAATTGAGATGAGGAAGGATGTATGACATGTTGATATGTTTGTAATTTAGCCATTTGCTTGAAATGGGTAAAGATGGTTATATGATGGTTTTGTGATTCGTGGTAAAGTGTTAATGTATGAGTTGAGGAGGCTTGATGTTAATTTTGGTATATTTTGATTGGTTTCAAAAAGGGTTGAAATTGGCATGTCTTGGTTGATTTTGAAAAGAGTTGAAAATGGCTTGTTTTGAAAATGGCACTTTGTGGTTTTATATGAAAATATGGTTTTTGGGCATACTTTGACGGGACATAACTTGGACTACGGATCTTTGTTTTGTGCCAAATCTGTTTAGAAATGAAATTGGATCCGGGATGTCCATGCCGTTCGAAGAACGGGTGAAAAACGATTTAAAATGAGGAAGTTATGTCCGTCGGAAGATTGGGGGTTGAATCTGTGAATTCTGCAGCTTTTAACTTAGAAAATTTTTAGCAGAATGACCCTCCACGCGTAGGCGCACTTGGCGCGTACGCGTCGTTCTTCGAGAAGGCACCATCCACGCGAGCGCGTGGTGTGCGCGTGCACGTCGATGCGCTGCACCCAATGCCCAGCCATTTTCCCGAGAGTTGTGCCAGAGTTGTGCCAGTTTTGTGCCTGGGGCGCAAATGCACCCACGCGTACGCGTGGCTGACGCTTACGCGTCGTTGTCTATTTTTCAATCCGCGCGTCCGCGTGAATGGCGCGTATGCGCCGATGAGTTTTGTGGCCATCCACGCGTGCGCGTGGAGTACGCGTACGCGTGGCCCTGTTTTCATGCCAAAGTTGATTTTTGAGTTTTAAAAGCTAACTCTCATACTTCTAAACCTCCGATCTCACCCCTTATGTATTAAATCATTATGATATGCCTAGCAATGAGAAAGGAGCTAGGGGATGTGGTAACTTGCGAGTGAAGCAAGGGGAAGAGTTATGATCCATGGTGATCAACGATGATTATATGAGATATGGAGGATGACGGTAGGAGTACCGTGTATGCCATGAGCCGAAGGGCTATATATATTGATAAATGGCTGGTTCTTGATTGAACCATGAGCCGGATGGCTGAGTTATTGCCGGGTCACGGCAAAGCCATTATTGATTATGGCTGAGTATAAATGCATATATGATTAATGAATGAATGTGTTGAATGGATAATAATGGAAAATGTTGAAATGTGATGTGTAACACCGGGTAGTAGGCAGTGGCGTTGTCCACTTGCTCCGGGTATGAGACGGAAAGGGATGTTTATGATAAATGAGTTAATTATGGAGTTTTGAATGAATGTAACTCTGATACCTGGGTAGTAGTAAGGGTTGGGGTTCGTCCCACTTGCTCTAGGTCAATGTTTGAGATTTGATAACAATAAGGATTGATAATTTGAATTGAGATTGAATGAATATATGCTTAAGATACCTGGGCAGTAGCAAGGGTTGTGGTTCGTCCCGCTTGCTCCGGGTCAATGCTTTTGAGATACCTGGGCAGTACCAAGGGTTGTGGTTCGTCCTGCTTGCTCCGGGTCAATGCTTTTGAGATACCTGGGCAGTAGCAAGGGTTGTGGTTCGTCCCGCTTGCTCCGGGTCAATGCTTTTGAGATACCTGGGCAGTAGCAAGGGTTGTGGTTCGTCCCACTTGCTCCAGGTCAGAGATTGTGACGCCTGGGTAGTAGCCGCAGTAGTGGTTGTTCCACTAGCTCCAGGTTGAGCTGTTAAACACCCGCCTGGGTAGTAGCCGCAGTAGTGGTTGTTCCACTGGCTCTGGGCTGAGCGGGTAGTAGCAAGGGGGTTGTAGCTCAAACCTACTTGCTCCGCAAGGGGTGTTTCTGTCCATGGTTAGCTACCAGGACGTGTCGGGTTGGCTATATAACCGACAGATGATATCATCAGCCATAGGGCAGGCATACATCATTTGCATATGTTTGAATCGTTTGGGTTTGCCTATTTGTTTTGGATTTCTATATCATATATGCTATGTTACCTGATTACATGCTACTTGTTCTACTTGTACCTTATTTGTGTATTACTTGTCTGTATTGCTTGTGTTTGTACAACTGAGAGATCCCTCATGATGGTGTCGGTGGATGTTAGGGGCTGTTCTTGATGAGATGAATTGATAATGCGATTGCATAATGATGATGATTTTTGAATGAGATCATTTGAGCCCCCTGGGTAGACGCAGTGATGTGATTTCACTAGCTCCAGGCGAGGGTATGATGTATTGATATAGAGTTGCTGAGGCAGAACAACTGGTAATGGTTTTGCTTATGATTCTGAGTCTGTTTCGTGGAAGAATCAGCGAATTGGGAAACATGTGTAATATGAACTAGATTTAGTATCCCCTTACGTCAGATGCCTATTTATGGATTAGTGAGAATCTAGGCTGGATATTTGGTGAAAAGGAGTTTAGGATGCTTAGTGAGTTTTTATTGCAGTGCATTGTATTTATTTGGCACTTTTACCGTATTGGGAACCCATGGGCCCGGGGTTCTCATTCCGTATATATCTCTTGTTTTTCAGATACAGGTCCAAGTGCTCAGAAGTGAGCTGTGGTACGTCTGAGAGACGGCGAAGATCTTTATTTTCTCTACTTTGTGTTTTGCTTAGAATCTCTCCATCTTTGTTTTGAAACGATTATATTATGTATTGAACTCTTTTGGAACTTGCCTATAGAGGCTCTTATGCTTCCTTTGGGAGAGATTAGGATATATTGTTGTCAACTACTTTCATACTGTACCCTAGCCGGCCTAAACTTCGCGGGTCGCGACTAGTGGCTAGTACTTATGTTATATATATCTATCTGTTATCTATCTCTTAATCTCCTGTATGCCTTATCCGTATATCGCTTTCGGCTTCACGTTTTATCTTTTCGTTGTCGAAACGTGAGTGATACGTCTTCGCGATTTTATTTCTACTCTTTTCAGGCTTCTTGATTAATACTCCTTTCGAAATTACCTATACTTATATATTAAAAATCCACCTGAGAGTCATACCACCGTAATATCATTGACTTATGACTCGAGCATAAGGATTTGAATATTAGGGTGTTACATTATGGTATCAGAGCAGTTCGTCCTCGTGAGCCTGAGGGATGGAACTGCTTATGCTTCAATGCATACTCTGAGTCTGTGCCTGTGCTAGTTAGGGTATCTAACCGATACATCTAGCATGAAGTCCATGAGTGTACCTTTGGTACTTTGAAGCACTATACTACCGATATTGAGACTGATCAACTTGATATCGATTGTTTGGTGTGTATAGGAACCAGATGGCGCCTCGTGGACCCAGTCAGGGACGTGAGAGAGATCGTACTAGTACGCAGGAACCGGAAGTCAACCCGAATAACCCGGTAAACCTTATGGCGGCGTTGGAGAATATGGCTGCTGCTATGCAAGCCACTGCGGAGGCTATTGGGCAACAGATAAACAATAATGGCAATGGCGGAAGGGAAGCTCAGGGCCCGATGACACTGGCAACTTTCTTAAAGGTTAATCCACCTAAGTTCAAGGGGACCACCAATCTGACTGAAGCTGATACTTGGTTTCAGGCCATGGAGCGAGCGCTGCAAGCGCAGTTGGTGCCTGAAGAGCAGCGTGTTGAATTCGCTACCTATCTGCTCATGGGGAAAGCATCGCATTGGTGGCAAGGGGCTCGACGTCTCCTGCAACAGGGGAATGATCATATCACTTGGGATGCCTTCCAGGTGGAATTCTATAAGAAGTACTTTCCGAATTCCGCCAGAACAGCCAAGGAATTGGAGTTACTGCAGCTGAAGTAAGGTGCTATGTCCGTATCTGAGTATACAGACAAATTTGAGGAGCTATTCAGGTTTTCCCGCATGTGTCAGGGAGCTCCGGGAGACTTCGAGGAATGGAAGTGTATTAAGTATGAGGGAGGACTTCGAAGTGAAATCCTGAGCTCCGTTGGACCGATGGAGATTAGGGTCTTCTCCGAACTTGTGAACAAGAGCTGTATTGCTGAAGAATGTGTGAGGAAGGCTGTTGAGGCGAAGAATGACCGTCGGGAGTCCCACCGCAGGGAGCACAATCAAGAATACCCAACAAGGGGTCAAGAGTTTAAGAGAAGAGGATACCCACAACGTTTTTCTCAAAGGCGAAATGACTTTGCGACGAGTGAGGAGTCCCAAAGAAACGGTAAGGGAAAACGGGCAGCGGCTACTTCTGATGTTTTGAGCTGTCGGAGGTGTGGAAGTCATCACCCAAATAGGCCGTGCCGATTGGGGTTAGGTGTATGTTACAAGTGCGGGTTACCAGGGCATGTATCAAGAAATTGCCAACAAGGAGGGAGTCAGGATACGGGCCGATTGCGACAGTAAGATTGAGGTAATTATTATCATCAAGCTTAAAGGACAGTGCATGATTTTATAATACCGCCTGTACAGTAGAATTGGGACTGTCGAACTTAATATTAGACTGAGAAGTAAACCGGATGGTCCGAGTAAGAATTTACCTTAATACAAATGGATAAATGCCTATGATGTAAATGATTTTTTGTTGAGAATGATGTGTTGTGTTTGTTATGTAGTTGGATGAATCCTAGATTTTTGGTAAAACGGATTGACCCGTGACTTTTAGTTCCTTTGATTTAAATAGATAAGGAATGGTCCTAAATGATGGATTTGGAAACGTTGATTTGAAATGCCAATCATGCTAAGTTGTGGTTGGGTACTTGAGAAAATAAGTGATGGAGCTAATACTTGACGAGAAATCAAAGTGGCGCAGCGGAAGCTTGCTAAAGCGTTAGCATAATATGATAATAGTAAGGAAAAGTGGGATATGATTAGAAATGCTTTATGCTTTGAGTACTTAAAAGTTTAATGAGCTTATACAGATAATGATTCTAGATAATTGGAATTAATTGCGGCTGTGAGCCTTGATGGTTCTGAAACGGATGAGAAAATTATCATTGATGCGTAATCAGATTTAGATGATGATTGAGTGCAAGTTGTTGTGTTCGAGAGATGAGTGCTATGATGTTTGGTCATGGTGACCTTGGATTTAGATCAAGATTTGTAATGATCGGTTTCAGAGGAATCGTTTGGAAACCTTTAAATTGCAATGCTGATGTGGTACTGAGATTGGTTTGAGGGAACCTGTGACGGGTGGTAAACTCCAATTTTTGGAGAGGCGCTGTTGAAAATTTTCCCAAGAATTTGAAAGAGTATTTGGTTATATTTTTTAAGATGATTTTTGATCTGAGTAACTTCAACAAAAGAGAAGTGTCTCGAAAGCTTTTATAGATTAGTAAAGCAAAGCGGATTCATAAGAGTTTGTCAGCTTGTTAGTACAAACTCATTGGATTCTAAAAACGAAGAAAGCTTTGATTGATTATAGTGATGTGTGATGATGGCTATGATTAACGATGATGATAATATTATTGATGACATGATTTGAGATTTAATAGGGTGTGAGTTCATGAGACGATAAAAGTAAGGAACGAATGACCGAGATCCTCAGAGATAGAGAAATCAAAGCACGGCAACGGAAGCGTGCAGAGTAAAAGGACCTTGGAACTGTTATGCGTTGGATATAACGGCAGACTACGCTCGCGTACTCGTAATGATGGATGGAATTTTCGAGGGCGAAAATTTCTGTTAGGGGGGTAGAATGTAATACCCGATCTAACCAAAATTAATTAAATAATGAGTTAAGTAGGAGCGAATATGGTTGGAAGATTTGGCGATTGGAATTTGATAATTTAAATATGATATTTGGATTCAGTGAGTTTTTCCGAGTCGGAAGACATAGTTTTCTGCGTAAAAGCGCGCAGTGGAATTTTGACCGGCAGTACTGGCTGAGACCTGTCTGGTACTGCAGCTGAGAAAATTGATTATGAGTAAATAAGATTAAGAAATGAGGAATTATAATTAGGGGAGGTAGAAATATTTGAAGTGCGATTTAAAGCGCTAATCTTAAAGGTTTTGGTCCAAAATTAGGCCAACAGACAAAAATAAGTGAACTGGGCCTAAGTGGGCCCAAGACCCAACATATATAAACATTAGTTATGAGCATTTCAGCTCATTTTTACCCTAAAAGAGGAGTGTGGGCCGCTGATTTGAGAAGAGAGAAGAGAAGAGAGAAAACCTAACTCTCTTTGATCTTCAAACCACCATAACTTGAGCTACGGAGCTCCGATTGACGAGCCGTTTGCGGCCACGCGTCGCTCTTCTCATCCTCTACATTTCTATCTAAGTTTTGTGGTGAGTATTCCATTCATCTCTGCCCAGTTTTCGAATTTCCCCACTGTTACACGTTTTTGGAAAGTTAGTGTTGAAATCTTGTGATTTTGGGTGTTTAGGGATACTCCAACATGGATTCTAAGTGAGTTCTATCCCTACTTCATATGGGCTGAGGTAAGAAGTGCTCAAACCCTTGTGATTTGTCATTTTTATGAGCCCTAGGTTGATGTATGTATGTGATATTGGTTATGTTAGTGTATTTGATGATCTTGGTGCACAATTGGGAGATTGGTGTTGCTTGAGGAGCTTTGGTGAGGCTTGGGGCTAAGGTTGGTGGAGACTTCCAAAGAAGAGGCTCAATTAATTTGGCTACAAGAGGTACGGTTTAAGTTTCATTTAAGTACCGTGTGGTGTGATGAGAATTCCTAGGCTAGATGCCCCTAGGATTAAGTTTGGATTGTGTAAATGGTTGATGCTAATATGCATAGTTGGTATGTAATGTGAATTGATGATTGGGTTGAGAATTGTGTGGCCTTGTATGCTTGGTGTATTGAAAATTTGATGTATTGGGTAATGAGTATTAATTGTGGTTTATGCATTTAAATTGTGAAATTGGGCCGGAGGCCGTAAATTTTGGGCCGGAGGCCGGAAAGAGGTAAGGGAGGTAAGTTGACGCGTGCATTGTATGATGACACAAGCGATTGGATGAATTTCATATAATGAATATGCGAATGATTGGGTTGATTGTTGAATAATAAGGTTTGAGGAGTTGAGGGGTGAAATTATGTAGATGAAGTATGTTTGGTTTTGGGTTGAGAAATATTATGTGGTCATATATGTGATTATGATTATTGATGTCTTGATGGTATGATGATGCATGAGAGGTATATATATTGTGATATATGCTTGAGGAATGATTAAGGTTGATTTGTGGGTGAAACCACGTGATAGTGATTATGATATTGATTATGTATAATGATGGTTGATTGGAAATAGTATTGTGGGAAATTGAGATGAGGAAGGATGTATGACATGTTGATATGTTTGTAATTTAGCCATTTGCTTGAAATGGGTAAAGATGGTTATATGATGGTTTTGTGATTCGTGGTAAAGTGTTAATGTATGAGTTGAGGAGGCTTGATGTTGATTTTGGTATATTTTGATTGGTTTCAAAAAGGGTTGAAATTGGCATGTCTTGGTTGATTTTGAAAAGAGTTGAAAATGGCTTGTTTTGAAAATGGCACTTTGTGGTTTTATATGAAAACATAGTTTTTGGGCATACTTTGACGGGACATAACTTGGACTACGGATCTTTGTTTTGTGCCAAATCTGTTTAGAAATGAAATTGGATCCGGGATGTCCATGCCGTTCGAAGAACGGGTGAAAAACGATTTAAAATGAGGAAGTTATGTCCGTCGGAAGATTGGGGGTTGAATCTGTGAATTCTGCAGCTTTTAACTTAGAAAATTTTTAGCAGAATGACCCTCCACGCGTAGGCGCACTTGGCGCGTACGCGTCGTTCTTCGAGAAGGCACCATCCACGCGAGCGCGTGGTGTGCGCGTGCGCGTCGATGCGCTGCACCCAATGCCCATCCATTTTTCCGAGAGTTGTGCCAGAGTTGTGCCAGTTTTGTGCCTGGGGCGCAAATGCACCCACGTGTACGCGTGGCTGACGCTTACGCGTCGTTGTCTATTTTTCAATCCGCGCGTCCGCGTGAATGGCGCGTATGCGCCGATGAGTTTTGTGGCCATCCACGCGTGCGCGTGGAGTACGCGTACGCGTGGCCCTGTTTTCATGCCAAAGTTGATTTTTGAGTTTTAAAAGCTAACTCTCATACTTCTAAACCTCCGATCTCACCCCTTATGTATTAAATCATTATGATATGCCTAGCAATGAGAAAGGAGCTAGGGGATGTGGTAACTTGCGAGTGAAGCAAGGGGAAGAGTTATGATCCATGGTGATCAACGATGATTATATGAGATATGGAGGATGACGGTAGGAGTACCGTGTATGCCATGAGCCGAAGGGCTATATCTATTGATAAATGGCTGGTTCTTGATTGAACCATGAGCCGGATGGCTGAGTTATTGCCGGGTCACGGCAAAGCCATTATTGATTATGGCTGAGTATAAATGCATATATGATTAATGAATGAATGTGTTGAATGGATAATAATGGAAAATGTTGAAATGTGATGTGTAACACCGGGTAGTAGGCAGTGGCGTTGTCCACTTGCTCCGGGTATGAGACGGAAAGGGATGTTTATGATAAATGAGTTAATTATGGAGTTTTGAATGAATATAACTGTGATACCTGGGTAGTAGTAAGGGCTGGGGTTCGTCCCACTTGCTCCAGGTTAATGTTTGAGATTTGATAACAATAAGGATTGATAATTTGAATTGAGATTGAATGAATATATGCTTAAGATACCTGGGCAGTAGCAAGGGTTGTGGTTCGTCCCGCTTGCTCCGGGTCAATGCTTTTGAGATACTTGGGCAGTACCAAGGGTTGTGGTTCGTCCCGCTTGCTCTGGGTCAATGCTTTTGAGATACCTGGGCAGTAGCAAGGGTTGTGGTTCGTCCCGCTTGCTCCGGGTCAATGCTTTTGAGATACCTGGGCAGTAGCAAGGGTTGTGGTTCGTCCCGCTTGCTCCGGGTTAATGCTTGAGATACCTGGGCAGTAGCAAGGGTTGTGGTTTGTCCCACTTGCTCCAGGTCAGAGATTGTGACGCCTGGGTAGTAGCCGCAGTAGTGGTTGTTCCACTAGCTCCAGGTTGAGCTGTTAAACACCCGCCTGGGTAGTAGCCGCAGTAGTGGTAGTTCCACTGGCTCTGGGCTGAGCGGGTAGTAGCAAGGGGGTTGTAGCTCAAACCTACTTGCTCCGCAAGGCGTGTTTCTGTCCATGGTTAGCTACCAGGACGTGTCGGGTTGGCTATATAACCGACAGATGATATCATCAGCCATAGGGCAGGCATACATCATTTGCATATGTTTGAATCGTTTGGGTTTGCCTATTTGTTTTGGATTTCTATATCATATATGCTATGTTACCTGATTACATGCTACTTGTTCTACTTGTACCTTATTTGTGTATTACTTGTCTGTATTGCTTGTGTTTGTACAACTGAGAGATCCCTCATGATGGTGTCGGTGGATGTTAGGGGCTGTTCTTGATGAGATGAATTGATAATGCGATTGCATAATGATGATGATTTTTGAATGAGATCATTTGAGCCCCCTGGGTAGACGCAGTGATGTGATTTCACTAGCTCCAGGCGAGGGTATGATGTATTGATATAGAGTTGCTGAGGCAGAACAACTGGTAATGGTTTTGCTTATGATTCTGAGTCTGTTTCGTGGAAGAATCAGCGAATTGGGAAACATGTGTAATATGAACTAGATTTAGTATCCCCTTACGTCAGATGCCTATTTATGGATTAGTGAGAATCTAGGCTGGATATTTGGTGAAAAGGAGTTTAGGATGCTTAGTGAGTTTTTATTGCAGTGCATTGTATTTATTTGGCACTTTTACCGTACTGGGAACCCATGGGCCCGGGGTTCTCATTTCGTATATATCTCTTGTTTTTCAGATACAGGTCCAAGTGCTCAGAAGTGAGCTGTGGTACGTCTGAGAGACGGCGAAGATCTTTATTTTCTCTACTTTGTGTTTTGCTTAGAATCTCTCCATCTTTGTTTTGAAACGATTATATTATGTATTGAACTCTTTTGGAACTTGCCTATAGAGGCTCTTATGCTTCCTTTGGGAGAGATTAGGATATATTGTTGTCAACTACTTTCATACTGTACCCTAGCCGGCCTAAACTTCGCGGGTCGCGACTAGTGGCTAGTACTTATGTTATATATATCTATCTGTTATCTATCTCTTAATCTCCTGTATGCCTTATCCGTATATCGCTTTCGGCTTCACGTTTTATCTTTTCGTTGTCGAAACGTGAGTGATACGTCTTCGCGATTTTATTTCTACTCTTTTCAGGCTTCTTGATTAATACTCCTTTCGAAATTACCTATACTTATATATTAAAAATCCACCTGAGAGTCGTACCACCGTAATATCATTGACTTATGACTCGAGCATAAGGATTTGAATATTAGGGTGTTACAATTGTAACACCCTATCATCATCAATTGTTTTCACTTTATTTCATTCAACGGAAGCCCAAAAAAAGAAAGGGAAAGAAACCAAGAGTGGATCAGAAAAAAATCTAATCCAATTAAAGTGTTCATATATCTTGAAGCTTCCGACTTTGATTTCTTGTGATCTGTAACTCCAATAAAAAAATCTAATCCAATTAAAGTGTTCATATCTTGCTCCTCTACACATTGACGTTCATGTTATTATTTTTTGTGTTTAATTTTACATAATTATTTATCTAAGCATAATTAGTGTTGGGGTTTATTCTAAATTTCAATCACTATCCAAGGAATTACATATTTCTACAGTTAAAAAAATCATTAAATATGTCCATGATATATCCAATTTTGGTTTGTGGTATCCAAAATCTAATAGTTTTCTGCAATTAGTTATTCTGATGTAAATTTTGTCTAAGATAGAGTGGATTAGAAAAGTACATCTAAAATTTATTGCTTTCTTGGGAGATCTCTCAATGTGTGGTAAAGTAAGAAGCAATCCACTATGGCTCTATCCACTACCAAGACTGAATATATTGCAGCGTCTTTTTGTTGTTTTCAATTATTAAGGTTGAAAACTCAATTAGCCGATTACAAAGTGAAAGTTGATAATATGCCCTTGTTTTATGATAATATGAGTGCCATAAATATTTTTAAAAATTCAGTTTTGTACTCAAGAATAAAACATTGAAGTGAGATATCATTGAATAAGAAAGCATGTTCAAAAGGATAATATTGACATTCAATTTGTAAAACTAGAGGAACAACTTGCTGGTATATTCACCAAACCTTTGGCAGAGGACAAATTTTAGAAACTAAAAACTACATTGAACATACTTTGTTATGAACATCTGTTTTAATTTTTCTAATGTATTGAGTGAAGATTGTCTCACAGAGTCACAGGTCGATATGAGACATTTTTAGGCAGATGAAGAATTTTCTAAAAGATCGTTAAAGATAGTTTTTTATTTATTGAAAAAGGATACAATGTGGGCTACCAAAAATTTGATATGTTTTTATTTTGTCTTTTCTAAATAATAAATCATTCTTTTGAAAGTACAACTTTCTCTGTACTTGTCAACATGTTTTCAAAACAAGTCTTTATTAGGTTTAAACTGTTCCTATTTTCAAGGATTTTCTAACTTGCAACAGTTGCTTCTATAATCACATCATCTAATAACTTGAAAAACTCTTCATATTTCTCATTCACATCATTTTTTTTGAAAGCTGCATTATCTCTGTGTCATTTAGATGAGGCAAAAAATTGCTACGTACTCGAAGAGGCATGTTTGTTCCAAATCTTTCCAGAATCCCTAAAGGATCTCAAAAACCTCCTCAATTTGTACAAATCCACACATACATCCACATTCACTTTCACTCTCTTTCTCCTTCTCCTCCTCACTCTGAATCCATGGCTAGTATCAAATCTACTACTCGCCGTTCCTTAGCCTCTCAAGCAGCCGAACCTTCTCACCCTAGCACTTTCAAGGGAAAGCGTCCAATAACTGAATAGGAACCATGTCTACCTCCTGGTCATCTCTCCTCATATACTAACTCTCGATCTGCTCATCCTCCTCCTACTCGTTCACAAAGAGGTTATCCTTGATACCTTCTTTATTCTATTAAAGAACCTACTGATCTAGACCCTTTTGCTTTCAAGTATCATTTTGCAAAATTGCCTTATTCTCATTTCAACCTTCTCTATTTTTCATCTGCTATGAACTACAAATTTTATACAGCTGTTATCGTCAATCATCCTCTGTATTCCTTGCATCTTGTTGACCTCTCTGCTTTAGCAAACAAATATTTTAATTTTTTTGAAAATATTGAATTTTTAGACTGGAACCATCTTTTTGTCATTCAAAAACCTGCTTACCCTAACCTAGTTCATGAATTCTATGCCAACATGACTTATCAGAAAGAAAATGTTCATTCATATGTTAAAGGTTGTGAACTGAATCTGAACAAAGACATAATTAGTGAGGCTCTTGGTTATACTAATATTGGTGTCAACGTTTATACCTCTGGTAAATGGGATGAAGACTTATGTCTATCATACCAAGAAGCCCTAGCCTCGGTCTATGTGAGTATTCTTTTTATTGATGGTCTCACTCTAAATCACAAAGTCTTACATCCTGTCCTCGCTCAATTGCACCACATCATAAATCATATCATTCTCCGTCAGAGTGGTTCTTACCAACGATTTTCATTTTGTGTCACATTGGTGTTGTATGCCATTCTCATGAAAATAGAATTTTCTTTTATTTATCTAATGATGAGACATATGTATGACTGCATTAAAAGTGACAAAAATCTATCTCTTTCATATGGTATATTTTTAACTTGTATTTTTGAATATTTTAGTGCTAACCTAAGCTAATGAGTCCTATGAAAATATAAATTTTTATCTAAAAGGGGTGGTGTAGTTAAGCAACAAAAGAAAGTAACCACCAGATCAGAAACAATGATTATTGATGAAGATGAAGATATTGAAGACATTTCTTCTCGTTCAACCACTGGAACATCAGCCTCATCTAGTCAAATGTCTCTTCTCACTGTTGTTGTCAAAGATGTACTGCAAGAATTTGTCAATCTGTCTAATCACCCCCATTTAATCAAAGCAACAAGAAAGAAAGCTTGCAGTTTGAAATGAGAATGCTTTGCGCAAGTCCATAGAACGCGTTGCAGTTCTCTTGAAATATGTGGACAATATGAATGATGATGAAACTGTGCAGATTGATCATGAGGAGTCATTGGACTCGGAGGGTGAAGACTCGAATGCCTAGGAATGTCTCTTGCTAAAGGCCTTAAACTGTTTCTGTTTTATTTATGTTTTATGAGACTTTTGTGATTTGTCTACTATTTTTTTTATTTGCTAGATGATTATAGTAACTACTAATACTTTGATACTTCTATGATGTTATTTTAACTTCAGCCTCTAGCTTATGTATCTGCATGTTTATCTAATTATCTTTTACGTTCCTTGATGACAAAAAAAGGGAGTGAAAGAAGTAAAGAAATGAAAGATTTAGGACTGATATTTTGATTTATTCATAAGAGGTTGATTAATTGTATTTTTTCTAATGCATGTGGATAATTTTTTTTAACTGACTCACAATCATGTAAAGTACACTTTTTGGTTTGTATTCTTGAAATTTTGTGGCTCGGATATTTTATCTCAAGTCCATCAAAAGGAGCACTCATTACAAAAGAAAGGGGGGGGGCTATTCATGAAATTCAAAGTAGTATCACCAAAGGGGGGGTTTTTAATCTTTACCTTATTTCAATCCCTTTAGTTCCTTAACAAATTATGTTTTTCATCAGAGGAGATTGTTGAGTTTAGAAAATAATAAATTTATTGATGATGACAAACATCTATTTTTGGTTGGGTTAAAATTCAAAAGTTGTTTGATGCATATTTTATTGTTGTAGGTCCAAGTTACTCTTTGTTTGAGAAGCCCAAATGGGTTAAAAGACTAACAACTTAGCAAACTATTGATGAAATAATATTGGTGTTACTGCTAAAGTTTTATCCAAAAATGGTCAAGCAAACAAAGAAAAAGTGGCTCAACTTTTGATGGATACAAAATGCATCAATTTAGCTTTGGAGAAAAAAATCAAATCAACAGAGCTAAATCAAATCCAAATATCAAGGCTATTCAAAAGAAAAGAGTGTTGTTGAAATACCATTCTTGTGCAAGTCAAATAACTTGTTGAAACTACAACATTTCAGTTACCACCATTAGGGAAAGAAGAAGAAAAATAGAGGTTTCCTTTTGTTGATTGAAATCAAAAGATGAAAATGAAACCTGAAGCCAAAGCTTGTATCAATGGTTCAGATTATTATTGTCCATCTTCTCAGCATTTCTGCGATATTTTACTTTGCTTTTTCTGCTCTAATTTTCTTGGGAGAAGAAGATAAACTTAATTGTTTAAATCTGCAAAAGTTGATTACTCTATCCACAGCTCAAATTTTGGAGGCATTACCCCATACAAAAAGGAGTAATTAGCCAGAAATTGAGGTCAGGAAAGTGAACCCAAAATTATGAGTTTTTCTAGCATTTCTATCACTCAAAGCTTAAAGTTTTGGAAGCAATGCACTTACACTAAAGGAAGAATTCCGACAAGATGAAAGGCAAAGAGAGAAAGGCTTAAATTTGGTTTTCTCATAGCTTTCAAACTATCATATTTCTTCTTCTTCTTCTTCATGAGGTTACATTGTGTAACACTCTTATTACTAGAGTGTCATACTTCCAACTGTGTCACTCTGATAACAAAGATATTATGACAACTTCTCTATATAACTATAATAAATAGGAGCCTTTACCTAGAATCCTTAATGACTTTTCTTTAAAAAATCAGTAAATTTTTCTTTTATACGTACATACATACAAATCATCACAACCCTTTTACATCTATAAGAATAATTTATACAAATAACATATAAATATATATTATAAAATCACAACACCTATCTCTCTTTACAAAAATATAAATAACAATAACAAATGCGAGAGAACATCTACATAATGAAACAAATTCGCGTTACAAATAAATTAATGCACGCCTAAATGCTCAGTAAACTTTTCATAGGCTTCCTTGTCCGTTTTCTGAAAAATACAGGGCTGTAGGCGGATGTGAACCTAACCCAAAGGTCTTAGTAGAGGAGTTTCAGAATTGTCATATAAAATTTTTTCTAGACTATTCTTTTCTCATAATTAACCAAATTAATTTTACTGTCGTTTATTCTTCTTAATTTCAATCATGAGGTATATCACTCACTTTTTACTTCTTTCAAGATTTGCCATCCAACCAATCTTCTAGTCAAACTCTTAAAAACTACAACAATTCACCACAAATCTGAATCAATAATCACAATCACAAGCAATCAAACAGGCAAACAAACGACCACACACAATTCAATTACACAAGTAGCAATAAATAGACAAACAAACAAACAATCTCAAGCAATATACAATCAAATGCAGTATGATGCATGTTTGTCCTACTAGTCGTGAGCTCATGTGTCGGTTAAATTTCCAGATCCCGACACATCCGGTAGCCAACCTGGACATGGTCTCTCTGTTACGCATCCTCAGGAGGAATACATTAAGAAAGTGTGCCCTACTACCTTCTTCTAAAGAGACTGTACCATATAAAACGAAGAAGAGTGCCTTTTCACCTTGCAACCAGAGAGAGAATGTAGGAGAATACATCGAGAGAGAGTGTCCTACCATCTTTTCCACATTCACACCGCAACTCTGCAAGAGAATGTGGGGAAATAAAATAAAGGGAGGGTGCCCTACCACCTTTTCTACATCCTTGCCAGTTTCATATTCACATTTCAATCATATCACAATTATGTATAATCATATTTATCACAAGATTACTTATTCTCGAGTCGGGAGCGGGATAAAACAACTATTCTCACTGTGGACAGGACAAACCACCATCCCCACAAAATTTATATCTCATTTAACAAATTTTTATCGGGGAAAGATTCAATAAAATACATTATACCCACCCCCAACGTATCCAAAGCCTTTAAAATAGGTATTATACTCCATATAGAGGTTACATAGAGTTATAAGCTCGCCGGAAAGGCTTAACAGTTCAAAATCAACATTTCTAAATAATCTGCACACTAGTGCGTTTGCGTGGAACCTGACTCAGTTCCATAAGGGTTCGTGAATGATGCATACGTAAATTTCGTGGTAAATTATGGCCCTCCAAAGTTAGGCTAAAAATCTGCCATAGTGCAAATTTTTTTTGCACCATTTAAAAACCCCCAAATTTTTTTCACCAAAAAGACTCAAATCATTTTATTTTTTCAATCATAATCTTAATTGAAACATAATCATTTATTCTTAAATAATTACATTAAATTTGCTAAAATGCCCCAAAACATAATCCTTTCCATAGTTATCAAAATCAAATAAGTTAATTCTTCAATCTATTTGTATTACTTTAGAATTCACTAAAACTCTCCAAAACATAATTCTTTAATTTGAAGTAATCAAGTTAAACATTAAAATAAAGTCTTTAGTATTTACAAAAATAATACCGATTTTCATTATTCTTTTCTTTCAACTTTTATATAAAAAAAAATTTGGTAGAACCTCCTCTAAAATTCAAACTTTTTTACCCTTTAAGGGTTCTGTAAAATTCAACAATTTATCAATCTCCCCGTCAGTAACTTTTCAAAACACTGGATTATTCTTGATACTCAATTTATCACAGTTTCATTTAACAACTAGTCCCACATCATTAATCAAAGAAATTAGAATTTCCATCAAACTTTTATTAAACTACTACCACAACAATACCAACTAAAAAAATCAACATAATAAAAAATTCTAGCAACAATCATTTTCAAACAATCAGAAAACTAATCACAATTCATAACCACAAACAAACCAACTTCATCAATTACTCTCACAAAGCATCAATAATCTATTTGAGCATTTAATTAATCACATTTATATATTCAGCATAGTCCAATTTAATCCATAAGCCTCGCACAATCATTAAAAATACATCTTTCACATTGATTTCAATTTATAACAATTTCTTGAAATAAAATGGGTTTAAGAAAAAGCTCATACCTCAGTTAGTCAAAACTAGATAATTAAACATGACAAACTCCCTTTTTTAATCACAACAGTGGCAGTACTAGCAGTTTCGATGACTCCTCGCAGCAGCAACAACCACAATCACAGCATGCGATTACGGTAAGTCAACCTTACGACATCAACACCTCAAAATCTTTAACAAACTAATAGCAGAACACTAACGGCGAGAGTTTCGAAATAAGAATACTTACTGCAATCTAAGAGGAACAAAAGAATGGAGCAGCAACAGCTTCGATGGCCCTCACCGACAAGAACAAAATCTGACAAAAATAACGAAAAGCTAGGGCGAGGCAGAAATGCAATGGTGGCTGCTTCAGTTAGCACCTATGGCGGTGTAACGGCTCGGAGATGGTGCAGCAGCTCAGCGGTGAGCTCCAATCGACGGCAGCGTGATGACAGAGTACGACGGTGGCGAGACATCCCTCCTTCCTCCCTTCAAGCTCCTCGGCAGCAAAACAATAGCTCGAATTGACTCTAGAGACGACGAGGGTGAGGTTCCCTTCCAATGGCGACAACGATCTTGACGGCAACAATGACCATTGACGATGACGACAGCAGCGATGGCTCCAACAATGATGAGGGCAGCCTTCTTCTCCCTCCCCCTCTCTCTCTCTTTCTCTCTCTCTCTCTTTCTCTTTTTCTCTCTCTCTCTCTCTCTCTCTGACTCGACAGTGACGACAGTGGCAGTGACACCCACCGGCACCGTCTCCCTCTTTCTCTCTTCTCCCTCTCTTCTTCTCTGTCGAGCTCTCCCTCTTTCTCTTTTTCTTTCTTTCGTCTGGGGGGTGGCGGCTGAGAAAAAGAGTGAGTGAGTGTGTTTTAAGGTAAAATTAGGATTACTATAAGTTTGATGTTAAGAATTAGGATTAGGGTTTGGTAAAAAGGGTAAAGATAGTATAGTAATTAAAAAGCAAATATAATTATTTTTGAGAATATTATATATTTAATCAACTTACAAATTATTTTTAAATAGGTATTCTAATTTAAAATTAGAGATAAATCAATTAATTTTTTGTTTGTTCATAAAATTGAACCAAATTCAAGTATTTAAATTAAATCATATAAAATTCTCATAAACGTTTAATTTAAATATCTTCAATAAAATAATTTCTATAATAGAAGCTCAATTTAATAAGATAAAATATAACTAATTCATAATTAAATTTTTTAAAAATAAGAGGTGTTGCACATTGTATATCTTGCTTTTTCAATTTATCTTTCTTTAATTTCTTCTCATGGTAAAAGAAAATTTGTGAAGTATATGAAAAAATCATTTAAGAAAAAAGACAAAGAGAATTAACTTGGAGAGAAAAGTCATTATTATGTGAAAACTCTTTTGATGTATTTTTATTTGTAATCATGAATCCGAGAGGTTTTTTTGCTAAGTTGAGTGAGCACTTAATGTTAAAAGTCTAGGGAGTGAACCTAATCGAAACAATCTTAATTAGAAGCTTGGTTCGTCCCAAATAGGATTAAGAAGAATCCAACTAAAAAATTTATGTTTATAATCTTTGATAAAAATAGTGAAAATTTTATCATAATTATAATAGAGATTAGATGTATACCACATTACACAAAGTGATTAAAGTAGAATACATGATTGTGTTTTTTTTTTTTTTTCCTGTTCTGTTTTTATTTTATTACGAGACAAAAATAAATTATTTCTTGCATAATCAGTATCACGGATACAACAATAACAAAATTACAGAATCTGTTTTAGTATTTAAATTTAAAAACATAAAAAAATCTTAATTTTAAACCTCCTACTCTACGCTATTGAAAACCTTCACTAAGATATATATTACTAAACATTCAAAGTAACCCAACTTCATTCCAATTTCCTGCTTCTCATATACTACACGCACTTTTGGAGGAAAGGAAAAAAAAAAGGAATAAACATGTAGTTATTAGTACGTTGTTACTTTTATCATGTATAATTAGTATTTTTCTCAAAAGTAAAAAATAAAGTACAAGCTAGAATAATCTCTTCATTGCAGTGGGGAATTTGGAGAACCCCAAACTCTCCGATCCTCCAATTTTTCTTTTCCCATCTAATAAATACCTTAATAAACAACTTTAAAAGTATATATTTACAATATGGCTCATATTTCAAATTGCAATAATACAATACAATATAACATGAAAACAATATATAACAAAAAGATGATATATATAAATTAAATAAAATCAACAATTTTGGTCTGCAAGGTATTGAAGAACATTGACCTGCATTTTCAAACAGCTTATATAGCTCTCTAATTCTTCAACCATTTGTTCATTGCACATATCTTCTCCACCGGGTATCAACCTTCTTAAGCACCTCAACTTGCTATTATTATTATTATTATTATTATTATTATTATTATTATTATTATTATTATTATTATTATTATTGATAAACCCATCTTCATATTCTTCTCCTTTTATGTCCTTATTAACATACTTGATGGACTTTGAACTAGTTATTATTGGACCACCACTACTACTACTATGTTCATTTTGGTACCTTTGAAGGTTGGCTTTGAGAGCATTACTCCATGCAAAACCTTGTGCCGAGAACACCATTGCCATGTCCACTTCATGCTTCACAACATTCTGAATCTCACAACAATGGCTACTCCTTTTTCCCGCCTTGATCTTCATCAATGCCGGAACCAAATAGTTCATGTAATTCCTTGTAAACACTGCTTCTTCTACCACTTTCTTGGGTTCAATCGAGTACACGCGCCTCCGTTTAGCTGCTTGCCCCTCCATATCAAGAAATTCAAAATGAAGAAGAGGGAGAAGAACAAGAACAAGAGGTTTTGGTGATTTATACAAGTTGTAGGATAAAAGGGTATTTAAGTAAAGTGAAAACAAGAGAAGAGATACTAAATAATAATATGAAGCATGATTTAGGGAGTGAATAGAATAAATTAAATGAGTGAGGTTATAAGTTATAAGGTTGAAGCAAAGGAAGTAAGCTAAGTTGGAAGTATATAGGGTTTTGAGGAAGTAGGGTATGTTAGTGTAGGTGTAGCCCACAAAATAATTGGGGTCAGACTCATAATATTGGAGATTGAATCATGATTACAACCTCAACCAAACATGCACGTACACTCACAAAAATTGCTCACCACACACCTTTCAAAGCAACTCCTTTTCTTGTGGGAGACTCACTCACATAGTGCACAAACATTTGCATTTAAAAAAAAAAAATAAACTTTTATATTTTTAATTTATATCAATTTAGCCATGATCGACAATATTCATAATAATCCGTCCAATTATTTTATTACTTCAACTTTATCTAGGTCTAATTAAAATAGAATAGATGTTAGTTGATTACTACCTAAACTATCCATTTTCTTCTTTTAGACAATGAGACTAATAATCTCGTTCTAATATAAGCATAATAAAACTTTTTCCCCCTATTCAAGAGTAGAAGTTTTTTTATGATATTCTTGTATGACTTAGATAAAACAATTCAGATAGAATATAACTAGAAATATTAACAAATATATATTTGTTAATATTTTTGTCCTTCTAGGAATAAAATAAACAAACAGCAAAATACATTTTTTCTAATCATTCTATCTTTATATTGAACATATGAAAAATGAAAAAAGAATAAATCTTCTCAATTTTATTTTTCAATTAACATAATCATCCTTTAATTTTTTTTTCTTTCACATATTTCATTCTAATCCATCAATTACAATTAAGCAAATAAAAATGAGGTAATTGGTAGCACTTAAACATGTTATAAAAAGAGAAGAATTATATATAGAAATGGGACAATCCTAAAAAATAAAAATGTGTATCAGTTTGTCAAAAACAATATATAAATACTAAAAATGAATCACTAATTAATTTCTTTTATAAATACATGTTATATATAAATTAATTTATTTTTAATATATATTTTATAATAATAATAATTAATTTTAATAACTTATTTTAGTATAGATGCATGGAAAATGAGAGAGAGAGAGAGAGAGGTATTTTGAATGGCACATGGCTTCACATGGTTGATGCTTATCACAACTACCCACATAACAGAACGGAGTCTCCAGCCATGTGCGCTCCAAAACAAGGACACCCAAACCCCACCATAAATGCCCTCACATGTATCCACCTCTCTTTCTTCCCTTCTAATCCCTCTATTTACCAATCTCTCATTTTAAACATTTATTCAAGGTACAAATTTTAAAAATTAAATACATTGCAGTGAATATTTAATTATAAAATTATTTTTTAACTATTATTAATTATTTTTTAAAATTATTTTTTATTCTAAATTTTAAATTTCTAAAGTTTAAATGCTAAATTCTAACAAAAAATTCTAAGTCTTCTAAAAAGATAAGAATTAAAAAATAATTTTATGATAAAAGTTTAATTAATATTAGCTAATTAAATATTAGTTTCCTATATTTATTATAAATATAAAACAATTATCAAGACTTAAGTCAATTATATCTACCTGCTACTTATTGGCAATGCCCCCTGACATCAATACAAATATACAATCATGGATAGCTCAGGGTCCATGTCATGATGAAAATTTGATAAAAGGTCTTTTATTTTCTTATATAATTCTTCGTTTTAATGACCTCAAATTAAAAGTCAAAATCATCTAATAATATGTATGTGGATTTATGATAAGAAAGGATTAAGCTATTTAAATTTTTCAAAGGCTGATGGAAATCTCTTAAATTTTTAAAATGATAAATAGTAAATACATTTAAAATAATGTACAATTTTATTTTAATAAAAACATTCTATATTAATAACTTTAACAAATATTTCAAGAAAAATTGTTAGACAAACCGAATAAGAATTAATTAAAAAGATAATAATTATACTATTTTCGTTAGGACACTTAATGTGCTACATATTTGTTTCGATAAGATATTGTGTGACAGCTAACTTGGCTTTAATAATGTACAAAGTAATAAGAAAGTTAATGTTTGAAGAATAAGCATAATCCAAATGGAGCTGACCCTACTCTAGTGAGGTGATTACAGATTCATGTATGATAATAAACCTGGAATTGTGTCCGCAAAGTCAAAATCTTGTCTTCATTGAGAAAATTAACATATGAAAGCAAAAAGGCTCCATTATCATCAGGTACTTTGAATGATAACTTAATCAAATACATTGACATTCATGTTTGGTGATTTCGCTAATATATAATAATAATTATTGCTTCTTCTCTTGTACGTACTAGAGCCCCCACACGATTTTATATTTTTTTATGGTTAGACTATTTTGGTTCATCTTTAAATATTTTTTATTAATTAAAAAATAATATATTATTTTTTGTTAATTAAATAAATTTTAGTTTTTTATTTGTTTTATTTTATGTTAGTAATTTAAAATTAGAATTTAAAATTTAAAATTTAGAATATAATATTTAAAATTTTAAAATTCAAGAAGTGTTACACTCTTTTTTTTTTATTTAGTAGATCGTTGCAGTCTTACATTATTCGAAGCATACTAGCATTGCCGATTATTTGACGCAAAATTTCAAGTTTTTTATATTCTTGACAAAAATAAAGCTCTCAACACTTGGTTAAAGAAGAATATATTATTTCCATTATTTAACCACATTCCGAATTATTATTTATTCCAAATAGTCCAAAGTGGAAAATGAAATAATAAAGAAGCAATGAAGCATATGATAAAAGAAGAAAATTAGGAAGTTAGCAGAGAGTGCTTTAGCTTTCAAAGGATTCAGGAGATGGATGGTTTCAAAGTCTGAGGCAAAATTTAATGGCAACCACCCCTTTGGAAATTTGTGGGACATGTATGCATGTGCACAAGAGTCTCAAGATTCAGATTATTAAGTATAAAGTACAAGCTTCCCTCATCCTCACAGTTATGGTGTAATAATGGTTTTAAATTAGAATTGTGAATAAAACATATTATTTGATGCAATTGCGATAAAACAGGCAGACTGTCCTCTCTCTCTCTCTTTTTTTTTCTAGGATAATATTTAGACGAAAAGTGGTAACTAATCATTTTGCAAGTTGGATTTGTAACTAAGAGTTATAACCAGCTACCTGAATACTCATTATTCATAATGAAATAGTCACTAAACGACACCCTCCTTGCCAATAATTTGTGACATATAAATGTTCTGTAATTAAGTTTTAACTAAGTCTTTAAAAATATTTTTTTAATAATAGAAATAAAAAAAATTATATAAAATTTTTTTTATAATGTACAGATAAATTTTAGAAAATATACAAGTTTTAAAATAAAATGCCAAATGTTGTTGTGCTTAGTGTGTGAAATTGTTGTGGGATAAGTAGTAGTTATAGTTGTCGCCAATGAAACTTCTTTATTGAAGGAGGAAGAAAGTAAGAATTCTGGTTCTCTAATTGTATATAACCTTTCTCTACAGTTAACAATGCCAACAATTTTCGATGTGGATTAATTTTATATATCACAACACTTATTATCGACTAAGAGTTGGCAATATAAGTTTGAGGTTAATTTTGACATAGATATCGGTTTGAAATCAAAAGAGAAAATGTACAAAATATTTTTGAGAAAAAAGTGTTTAGAGAATGTAATTATGCTAATGATAGTGCTAACAGTTTTGGTTCCATTTGGCAATATCACATTGATTGGAGCAATATTTTAAAAGCTTGCAAAATCTTTTAAGTTGAAAGTTATATGATCTGTTATATCGGAGTCAATGACCCATAGTGTAGATTTTGGAGTGCTAATGCTCATAATTCTTGTATTAAAATGTAATGCAATGGTTTTACCTAAGTGGAGGTCTAAATGGAATTAGTCAAATTTTGGTTTGCATTATTATGAAGTTGTTGCTGCACACTTTTGTCTTTGATCAACTCTAACAAGGCAAATCTTTGTTCTGGAGTAAATTCAGATCTTGATGTTCCAGTGTTCTCTTAAGGCTGCGTTTGTTTACAGAGACAGGAACACAGAGACACAAAATTGTGTTTGACAGAGGAGACATGGACAGAGACAATGTATCCAGAGATACTGTATTTTGTGTCTATCATGACAGGAAGGACACGGGGACGCTAACTAAGGACACAACTTATTTTTCATTTTTTCTTTCATTATTCTTGTTAATTTTTTTAATTATATTTTTTTATTATTATGTCTTTCATCTCAAATTTTTTGAATGAAAAAAAAAATAAGAATAAATTAGATTTTCATAATTTGTTCTAGTTTATCACCAAATAGAATATAAGAAAACAAAATTTTGTGTTTTTGTCCTTTATGTCTTGTTCTCAATGTCTTGTCCTGTCCTATTCTCAGAAACAAACACAGCCTTAGAGACAATTGAGCTGAGATTGTTTGTCACTGAGTATATCATCATGCTCTTCAGTGATCACGTGATTAATTGTGGTATTATGTTGCTGCCGTTGTTGAAAATAGGAGGAGTACCCATACTTCTTATAGTACACATCTTCTGTGTGGCCTTGCTTGTTACGATGAGAGAATATCATTGTAGCTCCACGACCTCTACTACCTAAATTTTTTCTAGGGTGGAGAAAATAAAGGTTTGATTGATCTTGAATCGGACTTGTAACCTCCTCTTCGAGATTCGAGATTGAAGATTCGTGAGTTAATGGAGGAGATTGGCATTGCTCTGTTGTTAAAGCCACTACTCAAGGATCTGTTTACTATGTCCGCCATTTTGAGAAATCAATGAATCATACATGTATTTTTCTTCCTTCTAACTTGTTGATAAGAACATCTATATTCACTAAGAAAGAATCTTGCGAAATAGCCTCTCATCAAACTCTATTGGATGAGTTTGAAGAAAGAAATAAGAAAGGAAAAAAAAGATGTCGAAGGAAACATAAGGAAAAGAAAGAAAATAGTGTCATTGGCAATTATTTATCAATTCACAACTTTTTAATTCGATTCACAATTTGGTTGCTCTCCACGCTCACTGCACCATGAAAAAAATCTCATGTCGTAAATTATTCAAGTTGTGATGTTAATGGTTTGATGAACCAGAAGAGAGAGAAGAAGAGTGAAAACTGAGAGAGGGAGAAAAATTAGTTCTTCTCATTTTGAAAATTTCAAATGAATGAAAATAAGAAAAAAAATAATGTTTTATGGTTAACCTTATGTTATATACTCCTACTATAATTAATTACCATCAATATTAAACTAATAAGAAAACAATAAAGCTCTACATCCAAGCAAAATACTTAACCAAGTCTAACCAAGTTACTATAACTTTTCAAATCACGCACCTCCTTCTCCTTCTCCTTCTCCTTCTCCTTCTTTGTTTCCTTCTCCTTCTCTGCTTCTCTCTTTCTTTCTTTTTTTTTAAATTTGCGCACGCAGGTTCTTTTAAATTCGCGCATGCAGGTTCTTCTTCTTCCCTTCTTCTCCTCCTCCTCCTTCTTTTTTCACATTCATACACGCAGGTTCTTCTTCTTTTCCTTTTCTTCTCCAGTGTTGCATCTTCTTCTTTTTCTTTTCCTTTTTCGTTATCGTCACCAATAACACCAACATTTTACAAATATCTTTATTAATTCTGATTATCTCTGCTGCCATCATTAAATAATTTCGATTCATTTTTTAATTTATTTCAGTTTATTTGTGTTTTCATTGAGATTCACTTGATGCTATTGATAAGTATTGACCAATTTCTTTATTTCTTAAGTAATTTCATTTTATTTCTTAGTTTAATTGAAGTTCATTTGAATCTAAAAATGAATTTGATGTGTTTTTATTAATGATTGAGTTTTTTTGACTGTTTGTTCAAATTTGAACTAATTTCGGTTTATTTGTGTGCTAATTGAGGTTCACTTGATACTGTTGATAAGTATTGACCAAATTTTTTATTCTTTAAGTAATTTCGGTTCATTTCTTAGTTTAATTGAGATTCATTTTGGATCCAAAAATGAATTTGATGTGTTTTTATTGATGATTGAGTTTTTTTTACTGTTTGTTCAAATCTGAACTAATCAAATGGAATAGAGTGAAATCTAATACAATTGAATAAAGTGATAATGAATAATTTCATTCTTCTTTACTAAAAAATTTGGTCAATACTTATCAGCAGCATCAAGTGAACCTCAATTAATACAAACACATCGAATTTATTTCTGGATCCAAATGAACCTCAAATAAACTAAAAAATGAACCGAAATTACTTAAGGAATAAAAAATTTGGTCAATACTTATCAGCAGCATCAGGTGAACCTCAATTAATACGCAAATAAACTGAAATTAGTTCAATTTTGAACAAACAGTCAAAAAAACTCAATCATCAATAAAAACATATACAATTTATTTATGGATTCAAATGAATCTCAATTAAACTAAGAAATAAACCAAAATTACTTAAGGAATAAAAAATTTGGTCAATACTTATTAGCATCATGAAGTGAAAGTCAATTAATTCACAAATAAACCGATATAAACTAAAAACTGAACCAAAATTATTTAATGATGGCACCAGAAAAATTAGAACCAATAAAGATGTTAGCAAAATATTGGTATTGTTGGTGATGACAACAGCGAAAGTGAAGGAGGAGGAGAAGGAGGAGGAGGAGGAGGAGCAGAATATGTTTTGCGTTATTGAAACGCGAGTGTGTACACGCTAGTGTTATGAAAGTGATTTTTGTTGAATTTGTGCCAACTTATTGTTGGACTTCGTTGCCAAAATTACTTAAATATGTGGCTGGACTGTAAAAAAAAATCTAAATAACAAAATGCTGAATTAAAAAAAACACAAATTCAATATAAATACAAAATATAAAAAAGTAAATATGTTAAGAATAAGAAAATAAATGTTGAGAAAGAAAACACAATGAATATGAAAAGGAGAAAAAAAGGTTAATAGCTAAATTAGTACTTAAAAGATGAATTATTTTTTAAATTCGTCATTAAAGATTTTATTAATTAAATTGGTCTTTTAAAAATTATAAATTAATTATGTTTGTCTGTTTGCCATTTCTTTAATCATTTTTGTTAATAATTGATGATGTGAAATGTTAACTGGTAGCATACATGATACCTGATATGTCTAATTAGACACTGATCAAATAAATTTATTAAAAATTATCAACTTAGTTTTTAGAGTATATTAGAATTAGGATTTATGTAATAAGAAAAATGTGTTAAATTGATAGATTTTCATAGATATATTTAATCAACGGTTAATTAGATATACTAGATATCATGAATGCTGTTAGTCAACATTTATATTATCAATTGTTAAAAAAAATGTTAATGAAGTCACAAAAAGATAAACATATTTAATTTGTAATCTTTAAAAAACTAATTTAATTAATAAAATATTTTAAAAACGAATTTAGAGAATAATATATTTTTTAAAAATTAATTTAATCATTAATCCAAAAAAAAACATACACTCAATAACAAAAGAAAAAGATAATGACAATATTAAAAATTTGATATGGTTAAAGAATAACTTTATATATGCATGTAACATTTATAATTATAAATTTATTATATTTATATTTAACATTTATTACATTTATAATTACACAGTAACTTTTTTGCTGGCCAGGACGTATCTTCATGTCAAAGTTAGAAAGCAAGACTGCAATTAGCCATGGTAGGAAGAAATAAGCTATTAACATTAATTGAATGTTGGAGAAGTACCCGAGAACTGTTTTGACGAGTCACACCCAATTAAATTGGTTATTATTGCAAAATTGTAAGGAGAGAAATTGAATGCTCTTTCTATGGTGCTGGCTGCGTCTTTTAGGAGATCAACAATTAGACAACACAATGCATCATGGTACCTGGAAATAAAACTCAATATTTTTTTATAGGTAAAATACAAACTCAAAGTAAAAAAGAGCAAGATATAAATATAATACAATCGTTAACTAAAACAAAATATAAAAACACAAGTTGCAGGGTTTTATTATTTTGTTGACCTGTTACGTTTCCAAAAGGACCATTATAATTGTGGATCATCTTAATAAAAAGTGCTCTCTAAGTCATTGCCATTAGCAACATTTTAGAGTAACCAAATAAATTAAATTGTAAAAGCCTAATAAAAAAGATAAATGTAAGGAGAAGCTTGGTCGATTTTTCTTCACGTATGTAATTAATAGATTTGGAATGGAAAAGAAATTGAATTTCGCTCATATAGTAATTATTAGATTGATGTATGATATATAATTAGATGTACGTATAAAATATAACAATTAAATTTTAGAAATATTAATAAAAATAGTTCTAAAATCTCAAAACAACAAAGTTCTCTCTTAAGAAAATTTTAAATGTGACAAAATAGCCAATAATTTTTTTTTTTATATGAATGATATAGTTTTTATATTTGACAAACAACTTTTATATTTGACCCAAATTTTCTAAAAATATTTAAATAACCATTAAAAAGTACATGCAAAAAATTAGAATATAAATTGATCTTTGGACCTCTTTTTATTTTTAATTTATTTTCTTTCACAAAAGAATACTCATTTGGCTTCACTAATTTTTAAGGATAAATGAAAATATTCATTTTTTAATTCTGTTATTTTTGTGAATATATATATATATTATTTTGTTACACTTTTAAATTTCTTTAAAATATTTTTTATTTAGATCTTCTAGAAGCATTATAGTTTATTCTAAATTTTAATTAGAATATGTGAAATTTTGATATCAGTTCTTTATAACAAGAGGAAGAAGAAGAAGAAGATATACGCGGTAATACAAGTTAAAAGGTACTTTGCTTTCGAAACATTATTCTATTTTATTGAAGTCACAGCAGGTTGCCATGCTCTATATACAAGACTTTTGTGATTTAGTTACAGAGTACTGATACGAAATTTAAAAATTAGAATAGACATATAAATATATAATATACGAGAGGGGCAAGAAATCAAATAAATGTTGAATGGGATTTTGAGTTTGGGATATGGTTGGATTTTTGCGGACAACACATGGAGAGTTTTATTGACGTAGTTGGGTTTTGTACTTTAGCTTAATTTGGAAGCACAGGGGAACAGTGACACCACGTGCACAGCATCTTTATTGGGAACTGTTCCAGCAACTCAAATTTCGTATCATTTGGCACACATTGCTCCACGTCATCCACTCTTCCATCACAAAGCTGTCTGTACGGACACAACCCCCAATTTTTTTGGGTGCCATGTTCATATGCTTTCTCATGAGCCTGTGTGGCTGTACTAGTATTATCGACAAATTGTTAGGTGGTATGCGAGTAATTTGTTTTGTTTTGTTTAATTAATACTTTCTATATATTAATATTATAGGTTTATTACTATTTTTAATCTAACTTTTAAAAATTCAAACATTATTTTAGATATAGAGAAAAGAATAGTGTTTTGCTTAAATATTGGCAGTGGCAGAGTTTGAAACGAAATTTTAGGGAGACAGATAGAAGATAATTGTCAAGATACTTTTGTTATGAATCTCATTTAAAATAAGCTCGTCTAACCTCATCTCTCTGATTTGGGTAATATTGCCAAATTTGAAGCCATTTTTCAGGGTATCGTTCTAAAGAATTAAGGTCAAACTCATCAGATGTAACTCTTTAAACTTTTGAAGGTTGTATCTTACTTTCTTCGTAATTCATTAAAGTAGAAGAACTATCTACAAGTGTTGATATTGTGTGTTTTCCTTCTTGAATATTAGCATTCCTCTTAAAAAATGCATCAACAACTCTTTGATTTTTTATGACTATTTTATATAAAAATTTGAATATATATCCAGTAAAATATGTAAAAAAGAAATTAGAAGGACAAATATTAAAATTTATAATATTTATTAATTTTTTTTATCAATTTATACACATACAATAATATCAATACTTATTGAATATTCTAATATTTTTTATCATATAAAAAATTAAATTAAATAAACGGTAAAATATAAAATAATATTAAATTACATAAATAAAAAATACCTAATTTTTTATATTTGAACTCAAAGGTAAAAGGAGTGTTGCTTATTGAATAGAGAGCTGCGAAATACGAATACACTCAATTCAGTCTAATTCCAATATTGTTTTGAATGTTTAAAACTAAAAATTATTGTGCAATAAAAGCAAGAGATGAAGATTAAACTTTGGTATTTTAAGTCATAATAAAATATTTGAGCCAACTGAACTATTTTTTATTTTTTAAAAAATATTACTAATTTTTTTAATAAAAGTTTGGGGGGCCATGGCCACCCCTTGTCTGAACTAAGCTCTGCCACTGAACATTGGTGTTTGGGGTATTTTACAGAGTTGTGGAGGTGTCAGAAACGAAGTCTAACACGCAGATAACGTATTGCTCAACACGCAGGTAATGTGTTGACGTATCAGCCATGTAGCAACATATAACATCTTACCACACAAAACTTTACACTTAGGATGTAAGACTGAGGTGGTAAAGCGTGACGACCTCTAAAAGTAAAAATATATTTATATAATATAGTAAGGATATTTTTATCTAGGAGCCTTTATTATGGAAAAGTGCAGCACTCACGTGAACGTTAACGTAACGAAACAGGATACTAATATACTAAGCATGGATATATACAAAAGAGTTCCAAGATTAAGGTAACAAAACTTCTAACTCGGCTCACGAAAGTAGAACCGGCCAAAGCATATATATATATATATATATATATATATATATATATATATAAACCCAAAATGTCCAACATACAATTTATATAACATGTTTCTCCATATCGACCTCTAAGAGGGATAAAACATAATATACAAATACAATGGAGATATAAGGGTATCTATATATACTTCATAAACCAAAATAAAGCCCCAAAACACAAAAATCCTTCGCTTTCAGAAACTCCCAATATGCCTTGGCGAGGTGCCTCATGTCCTACATTTGAAAACCACAAAATTTGTATGGGATGAGAACCGGAGGTTCTCAACATGGTAACGGTACCCACATATCTAACATATAAGGTCCTGGGAGAGCCGAAGGCGATCCTAGAACTTCCAACAATAGATTCAAACTTAAAACTAACTTTTAAAAACACTACAAGAAAAAGCAATATTTGTAACAAAAAGAATTGTTACAAAAAATTGAAATTTTGAAACAAAAGAATTTTGTAACAAAAAAAGGGGCCGTTGCAATATGTCCCGTTACAAAAAATTTTTGTAACAAAAAATGGAATTGTTACAATTCAAAGTAATATTTTGTAACAAATTTTTCTGATGCAAAAAACCAAAAATCGTAATAAAAGTGATAACAAATTTTGATCTTCAAACTATTTTTGGTGACAATATGTTTTTTCTATCATAAAATTTTGTTATAAAATATAATTTAATTTTGTAACATTTTTTTTCTTTAGTTACAAAACACTATTTATTTTGTAATAAATTTTTTAAAACAAATTAGACACATAATTTGCCAAATTATATTTTTTAATTAATTAATACATTAACTAATTTACTCAACAAGTAAACATTTATATAATATATAATAACATAAATAGTTAAAATATCTTTCATTTAATTAAGATTATTTTATAAATCTTCAAAATATAAACATTAAAATACAAACTAACAAGACACATTGAAGAACCCTAATGAACTATATAGATACATAGGACAATAAAAACAAAGAATTATAAATATCCAAAATGTAATAAGTGCCACACACCATCATGTTCATACAAGTGCCATCATATATGAACAAGGAATTACAAACTCCATCATGTTCATCCAGCTCCTTTCAAATGGAGAAACTTCTAATAAGTGCCACACAAATGCGACACATCTGAAAAGATCACCAACCAAAAAACACTAACTTAAATTCAAATCAAATCAATAATGTTTCAAAGTACAACCCTACTTCTCAAATTTTTTTAAATTCACAAAGTGCTTCTTATGTTTCAAACTCTAGTGAAGATGCTCTATGGGTCACATTCTTACACCAGATTTGGTTCCAACTCAATCAGGTTAATATGAAACTTTATACGAATTTTACAAGTTGCTACTACAATAGGGTGCCACAATAAAAAGCCTAAAAAATGTAATCATTTAGTAAATTCATATAAAAATTATCATATAACTAAAAATTTATGATGAACTACTAGGGTTTTTAACTTTATACTACAATTAAAACAAGAATGTACAAATTTATTAATTTTTACATAATTTTTGTCCAAAAAGCTTATTTCAAAAATCATAGAATTTTATTTATTGAACCAAATGACTCCTAACTTATCTAGCAATAAGTGTGTCTTGATCGCAACCCAATTGCATTTCAATTCAAAGAGTTACAAGCATTGGAAGTTGATACATAACTTGCAGAAAACTGATTCTTTCCAGCTTTAATCATTAACTTTCAAAAATTCATAACTCCCAATTCTTAACTCCTAAAATTCTGAAGTTTTAGATAAATGAACCAAGTTAATCAAATTTTAAAACAAAATTAGTTTCGCCCCAAAATTCAGCTTGTAAGAATCGCAGCAAGATAAACAAGTTGCTGTCCTATTTGAACTTTTCTGCTGCAGGACAGATTTATCGACCTAACTTTAAAAATTCACCATAAATTGTGTATTTAACGAAAATGCCTCAAATTTTCCAGTCCAGCTCTATACATTCCCAAGTTTAATCCAGACTTAGTCCCATGTAATTCTGATAATTACAGAATTAGTTATAACTTTTCAAAGTTTCTGGGTTCGTTTAAAAGTAATGCAGAAAATCAGATTTCACAATTTAACTTTGAAAAATCATAACTAATTCTCCAGTAATACGAAACCTTTAAAATTTAAATCTTAGCAACTATACTCATTGTAATTCACTTTAACTTTTAGTCTCATTATTTCAATCATTGGCAAATTACTGGTTTGCTTTTCAAATTACCGTTTATCTCAAAAAATCAGGATTCCTACGAAAGTTTAATATTTCAAAATTCAACCTTCAGTTCCTCTCAAAATCAATTTCAAACAAACACCAACCAAGCCTACCACCATTATAATATATCTAATAACCAGCTCAACAGCAATCAACCAATAACATCAAGATTCAGCACTCTTATCAACCATTTATCAATAATTCACAATTCACACATAACCAATCAATCTCATAAAATCAACAAGCTCAATCATATTCAACATCCATATAGCCAATCAATTATTCACAACAATTAAACCTATTTGCAATTACTCAATAAACTTTGTGGGCATCCTTAAATTAAAATCATTTAAGTTAAACCCTTACCTCGATGTCGCAATTAAAAGAAACCAGAGGCGAAATTACGGCTAGACAGCTGGCTAGACCACTACAACCCACTCAACAAGTTCAACCGAGATAGCAGCAGCCTTACGTTTTAACATAATCAGGACAGCAGCTGTGTTAGCTCTCACAACAGTAACCATGGTTGCAGCAAAACAGGGGATCCAAATTGGATGGGAATTAGAAGCAAGGTATATACCATAATCGACTCAGAACAGGCATAGCAGTGACAGTAAAATGTGTAAATAGACTGTACTCAAGAAAAAGATCAATCCAGAATTAAAGTAGTAGCATTGGACTCACCAACAACAACTCTAACATATTCGTAATAGAATCAATGCCAGTATTCCAAATAATTGTAGTAGAGAAACAGGTGAAGCAAAGGAACTGAACTAAATTAGAGGTATATGCTACCATGAGTAAAACAGGAACATAGCAGAGAAACAAAGTTTAAAACAGAATAAGGGTGAAAGGGGTTACGGTTTTGAGAATGTGAATCGGAATGGCGATCGTGGTAATGACGGAGGAGACAACTATGGCAAAGCTTCCTTCGGCGGTGATAGCTAAAAAAACACCCACTAGTATTCTTCTTCTCCTCTTTCTGGTTGTTCGTATTTCCCCCTCTGCCTGCCCTAACCAACGACGCGACTTTAGAGATGATGGTGACAGTCTCCATGGGGACGGTAGCTGCGAGCTTGACGGCAACACCCAAGCGCGATGGCGGCAGCAGCAGGACACGGTGCGGTGGTGACGACTGGGTGTGGTCTCCTCTTCTTTCCATGCACAATAGCTTCGGTTGATGATGGTGGCAGCGACGGATGCATGAGGATGAAGAAGTTGAAGCCTCCTTAATCATCGCAGCGTCTTCCTCCCCTTCCCTTACTCCCTGACTCTCGAGCTCTCCATCTTCCCCTCTTGATTTCTCCTCCCCCCCCCTTTTCCCTTCTGTTTTCCTCTTTTCTAAGTGTATGAACGATGTTGATGTGTGAAATTAGGTTAGAATTAGGTTTTTATTTGGTAATTTAGAGTTAGGGTAAAATTTATATGAGTAATATAATAATTTTATAAAATATTTGAGATAGAATAACAATTTGAGATTTAAATATAATATTATAAAGATTACTTTTAAAACGCATAAGATTCTATACATCAATCTATTGATGAGCTCAAGTAATTATTTTTAATTAAATTACAAAATGAACATACTAATCACATTTTATAAAATATGGTTAAAACCCGAAATATCAATTATTTTTAAATTTAATTATATGATCTTTCATTATTTTTCTATCACAATTTTAATTTCAATTTGTATAAAATAACTGATTAAAATAAAAATTGTACATAACTATTAATCATTTAATCTTGAATTTTTTATAAAAAGTAATTAATTAATATAAATAATATTTTAAAATATTACATTTTTAAAACAAAATAAAATTATCTTAAAAATTTAAATATTTTAAAATAAAATTTTAATTACAAAAAATCTTGTATTTTCTGACAAACAAATAATTTGTTAGAAATAATCTTGAATTTCGTGACAAATTAATTTTTTATTACAAAATAATTAGAGTTTTTGAAACAAATGGATATTTTGTTACAAAATATTTTGAACTTTTGCAACAACTTCATCTTTTGTTACAAAATATTATAAAATTTTGCAACAAAATATTGTTTCGTTACAAAAGCCAATATAATTTGTAACAAAAAAATCAAATCGTTACAAAATAACAAAATGTTTTGTAACAAATTATATTATTGTTACAAATATCATTATTATGTAACAATTTTAAATTTGTTACAAAATTTTTGTTGCAAATGTTCCATTTTTTGTAGTGAAACCATAAACAATGTGAGTTATCTAAGGATTCTAGATTCTATCTCAATTTCTAACTTAAGTCCCTAAATTCACCGCCTTTCCTCCAATTCTCCGAAACACCAAAGCACAAACAAACAACAAAACATACAAGAAAAACACAAGTAGTTTACAATTACGGCAAACATAATATATAGCAGTTAAGCATGAATATCAACTACACAAACCCAAGAATGTAAAACCAAACAAGTCACTCAAATGCACATGATGCATGCCTTTCCTACTGGCCATGAGTTCACGTGTCGGTTACTTTGCCAGAATCCGACACACTCGGTAACTAACCCGGATATTGTCCTGTTGAAAATCGGTGGGCGGTACACCACCACGAATCCCATCTGGTGGGCTGTACACTACCATGAACCCCACCATTGCGAGCGGTACACCACCACAAACCTCGCAAGATCTTCAATTAGAAAAATAACACACACATGGGCGGTAAACCACCACGAACCCCACACAACATTCTCTTTTAAAAACATGTGGGCGGTACACCACCACAAACCTTGCCAGGTCAAGCTAAAAACGATTTCATTTTCCAATTCCTTATAAATAATTCATTAATATCCATTCATACTCATTCAAAATCATTCACTAAGGCCAGATTCATCATATACATATCACATTTACACACTTCTTATTCATAATTCACCACCTCTTAAACTTTCTTCATCTCCAAGTTACTACTCCTCCCTACCTTCTTCTCATCACACAACATACAACTAAGGTTTAAGGGCTAAAAGAGTGAAAATAGAGGTCTAGAGGTTCAAAGTTAGGTTTTAAAACACATAAATTCATGTTGCTGAAAATAGGGGCGTCGCGCACGCCAGCACTTTGCTTGCGTACGCAAGGGCTTGTTTACCTTGCTTTCATACGCAAGCACCTTTCTCGCGTACACGAGATACCAAACCTGAAAGGGTTGGTCGCGTTTCACGTAGGTGGTCGTGTACGCAACCCCTCAAAATCAATGCTCGCGTACGCGAGATGCCAAACCCAAAAGGATTAGTCGCGTCGCATGTAGGTGGTCGTGTACGCAAATTCTGCAGAACCAACAAAAATCTTTAAGTTATAGAATTTCAATTTTACGCACTAAACTTCCGACACACATACTCTTTTGATCAAAACATCTAAAAATTCTCAACCTCATCAATCACTTCGCAAACTCACTACCGGTCACAAGTCTAATATCAACCAAACTTTTTCGCGTGAAACAATGCTTCACAACATCCCGTGACGTCGCGCTCTCACAAGCTTTACATTCCGCATTCACGAAACTTGTCGTAAAGAACTAACATATTGCTTGCTATACCTAAAGGTCGCACGTGATATTAAAACAAATCTAGAATTCACTCAGAAGGATACAAGATCTCAGAAAAGAAGGACAAGTGATAAGGACAGCACTCACAAGGATTTGAAGAACTATTGAGATCACAAATAAATAATGATATACAAGCAATGAAGGATGTTGGGACGAAAATCAAATCACAAGTTTAAGAAGAAAACAATGCAGCAGTTTGTAATAAAATTAAATCGAGTCAAAGAAGTATGAGATCGTAGGAGAAAAATAACTAAAGCTAATGATAATGCTCGCAAAGTTTTAAAAGTATGATTAGAAACGCCTTCGAATACATTGTTCATGAAGAATGAAAACTTTAAGGAAGTCATTTAACATTTCGAAAGAAAGTACGCAACACACATTTTACAAAATAATAGTAAAAATATAAATGTTGCGTTGTTTTAGAACAAATTCAAGTTCAAATAGATTATGCAACATTTGAAAATAAAAACTAATTTGGCTGAAAGCAAAACATTTTTCTCGGATATTTTAAAAAGCATTTAGTTGCATAACCAAACAAAAACATGCATAAAAAATACAATTTGGTTGGGAGAAAATTAAGTTTCATTTTGAGAAGAAAACCTGAGATAAAGTTTCGCCCAAAAAGGGAGAGGAGATGCATTACAAACAGGCAGGTTTTGAACTACATAAGGGAGCTTTCAAAGCGTATGGTGAATTAAAAATGATTTTATTAAAATTTAAAGGAATAGTTGTAGATACAGTCAAATAAGAGAAAAATTGAATCAAAATTTTCTTTGAGAAGAATCTGAAACAAGAACATTCAGAAAGAGACCACAAGGAATAGATAACTTAAGAGGAAAATCATATTACATTAAAAAGAGAAGGTATGAAATAAACATTTAAAGGAATTAACAAAAGTAAAGATATTTGCGTTACTTCGAAACATATTCAGATTAAAATAAGTTAAATGAAGTTTGTAAAATGAATGTCATTTAGAATAAAAACAAAATCTTCCTTCAAGAATCTCAGAGTACATTTAGGTATATAACCAAACAAAGACATGCATAAAAATGGCAACAAAATTGGTAAGCATCCAGTTGCATATAAATAAAAAATCAAAAGTAAAATTTCTATAAATCAGTAAAAGAATAGGCGTATATTGCAAACATATAGGTTTAAACCATATAAAGAAATTTTAAAGTTCATGTAAGGAAGTGCATGTCAAAGTAGAAAAACAATTCTCATAAAAAAATTTTAAAAATTGGTTGTGGATAAAATCAAGCAAAGGATGAATCAATCAAAACTTCTTCAAAAAGATCCCTACAAAATTTTGAAAGAATGCCATAAGATATGTTGTAGCAAAACGAGCTTGGAGTTTATCGAGGGATTATGTTTCCCATGTAGAGAAACGTAAAATCGAAATCCGTGATGTCAAGAATCTACAAGATAGCTAAGAGTATGGTTAAAGCAGAATACACATATGATGTAGAATATGAAACTAAAGAGTCAAATCATACTTTAAGAAAGAATCTAATTCAAAAAATTTTAATAGAAAGAATAAAAGAAAAGATGATATATTGATAGAAACAAGTTCCGACTGAATTAAACGTATGGTTTTACCGAATTAAACAAGTTCCGACTGAATTAAATGTATGGTTTTAGCTAAGAGTATGGTTTAATTACTCTGCAGGTCCCTATAGTTTTACCGAATTTTCAATTAGGTCCCTATATTTTTTTTCTTTTCAATTAGGTCCCTATACATTATTCTTTTTTTCAATTTAGTCCCTGTTAACATTACTTGTATACCCTTAGGGACCTAATTAAAAAGAAAAAAAAGTATAGGGACCTAATTGAAAATTTAGTAAAACTATAAATATTCAATGAAATATATTCCTATAACCCTATTCAATGATTCTATGGCATGAAAAATATTCTCATAATCCCTTTTATTTTGTCACTATCATTCTTTTGCTTATTTATATACAAATTATACCAAAAATATCTTTTCTTTTCTTTTTTATTTTTAAAATACCTTATCTTAACAACATAAAAAAAGAATAGATAGAATAAAACAGAAATAGTAGTAATAAGTATATATAAAATTTAGTTTCTATTATTCAATTATTCATTATCATCATGTAATATTTTACATTTGGCTTAATATAAAAGAAAGAAATGCAGCTCCAAGACCATCTCTAGCTAAGTTTGGTATAGGCTTGATAATTATATGATTTGGCTCTAACATCAATATATTTTTGAGTACTAGAACATGAAAATTCAACCGAGTCTAGCATATAATAAAAGCCTTAGTTAAAAAAGAATTCATATTTAGATATTATTCGAACAATTAGTAGCACTCTCAACCTTTGACATGCCAGTTGATTCCTTTTTAGCCTCGTCCACCTTGAAATTTGCACCACACATTTGACCAGAACTGTCAACTCTTGGGACAGGCTTCACCTCATTAAGTGGATGCTCAAAACTGCTCAAACCTCCTGATGTTGTAAAGAAGAATCCTAAACAAGCAACAATACAAGTTGGTTTTTGTCGCAAGATGTATAATTTGGAATAATAGGAGGACCATGAAATTGGAAAAATATAAGTAAACCATAAAAAACAAAGGTGGGTGAGGAAAAAGAAAATATCCATGTACCTACATTTTCCATTCCTGCGTTACCAACTTTTAATTCCTTTCTAAAGCTAAATGAAATAAGAAGTATATGATTTCAATGTTCTGAAAACTTTAAAAGCCAATAGGTTCTTCTATCATTTAGTTAAGATGCTTAAAAGGAATCATTAGGAGGATAAATCATTTCTCTTCTTCCCCTTAATTCACTTTTCGCGAGCATATCTTTGAAATATGAATTGTCACAAAAAATGCTCAGCACAACAGGTACAAAACAGTCACCGATTTTTCACATAAACTAAGACCATCAACTATTAGACTAAGACCATCAACTATTCCAGAAAAGGCATTTGCTACATCAGTTCTGGCTTTATTACCATATTCAACAGCTCTTTCCTTTGCTTTATGAAGCTCTAAAACTAAACTCAATGCAAGAATAAAGAATTTTACATATTTGGTATCCTGTCTTTAATTCAAAATATCAGCACCATTGCTTTGAAGAAACTGCAAAATATGTGCAATGGATCCACTATTAAACTCATACCAGAGAATTGATGTAGGATACTAGTCAGTGCAGCAATGAGTTTAAATAACTATTATAAACTTAACAAAACTAATATATAACTCAAACTAATATATGATGCTTCTAGTATTAAGAGTTCTTTTTTATTTTTCATATTTATTTATTTACTTTTTATTAAAGAAGAATACATTAAATGAAGAGAAGAATTCAAGCAGTAACACACATTACTCATTACTACAAAGATTTTGCCTCTTTCCTACTCCATAAAACCAGCAAACATGGTTAAGAAAAACTAATTGAAGCTTGCATACCAGACCCAATAAAGGAATCAATGAGTAATCCACTAATCCTAGCTCAAATTATGGGCGCAAAGCATCACATAACATGATATAAAATCAGATATTAAGGCATGAAGTAACAAAAAAGATTTATCATGAGAAGCTTCACGTCTTTAATGGTTAGTGTTACTTCAAGATTTGTCATAAAATATCTAAAAATAAAAAATAACTTTATAAAATCGCTTAGTCTTTTATGATGCTCACTCCATTGAAGAAATAGCAACTCCAATCTTTTTTCTTCTGTCTTAGTAGCCACACGTTGTTGCAGAGCCAATTCAGAAAGCAAGATGAAGTTTAACAACTGCGATTCGAGGTGAGCCGCGGTGAGACAAGGCGAGGCGATGAAATGGGCAAGGCGGACGAGCGAAGCAGAGCACCCGTGGACCGTGGACCCGTGGACGACGTAAACGGACGATGACCACCCAGCAATGGACAAGGACGACGCCACGGAAGACGGTAGCAGAGTGCGACGGAGGAGAAACTCAATTTGGATCTTAAGAAACTAACTTAGGGTTGGTTAGGTTTTTTAATTTGGGGACAAAATGCAAAGGGTATTATTGGTATTTTAAAAAAAATAGAGGAGATCTTAATTAATTATTTTAATCCAATTATAAGAATATTCGGTTTTTTAAAAAAATATTATGTTATTTTAAACAGATTTGTGACAGTAGGGACTAAATTAAAAAAATTAACCTATAGGGACTCAATTAAAAAGAAAAAAAGTATAGGTACCTAATTGAAAATTCGGTGAAACTATAGGGACTTGCAGAGTAATTAAACCTAAAATCAAGCAAAGGACGAATCAATCAAAACTTCTTCAAAAAGATCCCAACAAAATTTTGAAAGAATGCCATAAGATATGTTGTAGCAAAACGAGTTCGGAGCTTATCGAGGGATTATGTTTCCCATGTAGAGAAACGCAAAATCGAAATCCGTGATGTCAAGAATCTACAAGATAGCTAAGAGTATGGTTAAAGCAGAATACGCATATGATGTAGAATATGAAACTAAAGAGTCAAATCATACTTTAAGAAAGAATCTAAATCAGAAAATTTTTATAGAAAGAATAAAAGAAAAGATGATATATTGATGGAAACAAGTTCCATCTGAATTAAAATACAAAGTCCACAAATAAAGACAGCTCAGGTCAATGACAATATTTTCAAAAGTTTAAAGATCATTCTTTATACTGAAAAAAAAAATTCAAGCTTGAATCAAAAGGTATAAGATTCATAAAGAGAAATATAAGGAATTGTAAGGATGATTATTTACAATCGACCAAAGATATATATAAACAATGGAGAATGACAGAAAGATTATCAAATCATGTCTTAAGGAAGAAATTCGAAGCAGAGAATTCTAATGCGAACGATAAAAGGAAAAGCATACCAAATCACGTGACATAAATAAAGATTACACTTTAAAATGGTATTAACTTGTGAAATGTAACCTCTAAAGTTTCCCAAACCTCGTGATATGCGCTCCTATTACTTCTATTTTGCCTATGATAACCCGTTAACTTTTCCGTACACATAAACCATCAACATTAAGTTGGCCAGACTTAACATCAGCTGTTATGTAACGATAAGCTAACAACATTAATCAATAGACAGTCATGTGCATAAAGCTCTATTTCTCGTCATCCGAATAAGACCTATAACATGACAAACACTCAGAGTATGCAATGAAGCACAATCAGTCCATTCCTCGGGCTCTATAGGAAGGACTGCTCTGATACCATAATGTAACACCCTCACTATCAGAATGTCACGCTCCCGGCTGCGCCACTCTGATAGCAAGAAGTATTATGACTACTTTATATACTTAACATTAAAATAGGAGTCTTTGACTCGACACCGTATCGCTAATTTCTTTGAAAACCGGAAATAAATACTTTATCTTAAAAAAAAAACAAACAAGCATAGATTCATATACAAGTGATGAGCGGATATTTTATACGCTTTTTGGGGGTAATTTCATGTAGATTTTAGCATGTTTTAATTAGTTTTTAGTTAAATATTATTAGTTTTTAAGCAAAAATCATATTTCTGGACTTTACTATGAGTGTGTGTATTTTTCTGTGATTTCGGGTATTTTCTGGCTGAAATTGAGGGAGCTGAGCAAAAATCTGACTTAGGCTGAAAAAGGACTGCTGATGCTGTTGGATCCTGACCTCCCTGCACTCGAAATGGATTTTCTGGAGCTAAAGGAGTCCAATTGGCGCGCTCTCAACGGCGTTGGAAAGTAGACATCCAGGGCTTTCCAGCAATATATAATAGTCCATACTTTGCACAAGGATAGACGACGTAACTTGGCGTTGAACGCCAAGTACACGCTGCTATCTGGAGTTAAACGCCAGAAAAACGTCATGATCCGGAGTTGAACGCCCAAAACACGTCATAACCTGGAGTTTAACGCCAAGAAAGGCCTCTACTCGTGGATAGCTTTAATCTCAGCCCCAGCACACACCAAGTGGGCCCCAGAAGTGGATTTCTGCACCAATTATCTTAGTTTATTCATTTTCTGTAAACCTAGGTTACTAGTTTACTATTTAAACAACTTTTACAGACTTATCTTGTACCTGATGACATTTTCAGATCTGAATTACATACTTTTGACGGCATGAGTCTCTAAACTCCATTGTTGGGGGTGAGGAGCTCTGCAGCGTCTCGATGATTTAATACAATTCCTTTGTTTTCCATTCAAACACGCTTGTTCTTATCTAAGATGTTTATTCGCGCTTAATTGTGAAGAAGGTGATGATCCGTGACACTCATCACCTTCCTCAATCCATGAACGTGTGCCTGACAACCACCTCCGTTCTACATCAGATTGAATGAATGTCTCTTAGCTTCCCTAATCAGAATCTTCGTGGTATAAGCTGGATTGATGGCGGCATTCATGAGAATCCGGAAAGTCTAAACCTTGTCTGTGGTATTCCGAGTAGGATTCCGGGATTGAATGACTGTGACGTGCTTCAAACTTTAACCTGCTGGGCGTTAGTGACAGACGCAAAAGAGGGATTCTATTCCAGTAGGAGCGGGAACCAACCGGTGATTAGCCGTACTGTGACAGAGTGCGTGAGCATAGTTTTCACTGCGAGGATGGGAAGTAGCCACTGACAACGGTGACACCCTACATAGAGCTTGCCATGGAAGGAACCTGCGTGTGAGAAGAGGATTTCAAGGAAGAGTTGAAGTCAGAGGACAAAGCATCTCCAAAACTCCAACATATTCCCCAGTGCTGCAAATCAAAGTAACATTGTTCCCTCTTTTATCAAATCCAGTAATTTCACTTTTAATCCAAATTAATCTTTGTTGACATCCTAACTAAGACTGATAAAATAAATATTGATTGCTTCAAACCAATAATCTCTGTGGATTCGACCCTTACTCACGTAAGGTATTACTTGGACGACCCAGTACACTTGCTGGTCAGTTGAACGGAGTTGTGAGCTTCCCTAATCAGTTAGTTAAATTAGTTCTCCTTGGCACATGCCAAGAAGCCACTAATTAAGGATCACAATTTCGTCCACCAACAAGACTCTTTACATAATAGCTTATAATGTAATATACATATAAAACATACAACTCATATCCCTCTTACAAAATTATAATAACAAATACGAGGGAAGACAAATTATTTAACTAATACAACATCATATGAACCAAAACGCAGTAAAACTCTTCATAATGCTCCTTTATCCGATTCCTGAAAAGGTAAAGCTGTAGGGGGTGAGAACCTAACCACACGGTCTCACAACAAAGTTTCAGAATTGTCATAAGAAGATATTTAATAAGAAAACTATTTTCAAACTCTGTGATTATCGTTGTCTTATGAATCTTTTAAAAAACCAACGGCTAATCACTCAAAACCTTTTTAAAGAAACAATATTTAATTTTTCAGAAATCTAAAACCTTTCTTTTCTTATAAGAAAATCTTAATCAGTTTTCTAGACGGTATGAATAAGTAACATGTTCCAACAATAGGTTCATTAAGTCTATGCTGAACCAGCTTGATTTTTCATACTTTACTAATATCTCAATCAGAAACCAATCATGGCCTTCAACCCATCACATAATCAATTAACACAATCATCATCTCATCATTAGTACTCAATCTCAAAAGTACCACATCAGAAATAAACACAGATAAAACAGACATGAAAAACACAAGTATAGATAACAATTACAGCAAATAGATCAAATAGCAATTAGTAACAGTTTAGCAATTAGACCAACCAAAACAAATTCAAAACCAAACAAAGCATACAAATGGACATGATACATGCCTGTCCTATGGCTAATGAGCTCATCTGTTGGTTATACAGCCAACCCGACCTGTCCTGGTAGCTAACCATTGTAAAAAACACCAAACACAGAGCAAGTGGGACAACGCCGCAACCCTTGCATCTTACCCGCGTACCCGGAGCAGGGGACAACTTCACCTTGCTTCTTACCCAGGTGGTGTTACAGTTCTCAACCCGGAGCAAGCGGCAATAAAAGTCGGCCTTGCATCTTACCCGAAGCCTAGAACTCTTATCCGGAGCAAGTGAATAACACCACTGCATCTTACCAGTCACGTATATCTCGATCAAAATTAAATTTCATAATTCAAACTCAATTTTCATCATTCTTATTCCTCATCTCTTTTCCGGAGCAAGTGGACAACGCTACTGCCTCTTACCCGGGGTCACATGTCTCATTCATTTACAAATCATCATTTCTGCACTTCCTCAACCCCAATTCATTCGTTTCTAAATAAAGTAAAACTTAAAACATAACCCTTTTCAAATTATAAAATCTTTTAAAAATATCCAAAGTATTTTAACAAGCACTTCAAACAAAATCTCCAATTTTATAAAAATTTGGGCATCATCTCCTCTAAAACTTGGATTCTGCCACCTTTCGGGTCCCAACCAAACCATTTCTCAAACTCCTTTCAACTCAATTCCAAAATCAGACCAATTTCAATATCTCAAACCATTTTCAATTTAAATTCATTTTTCAATAAATCAAGCTCATTTTCAATATTAAAATCCTTTCCAAATCTCAATTCATTTCCAACAAAGTCAACCAACATTTTCTCAAATTCTTTCTAACAGTGTCAAACCCAAGTCATTCACAAATCTCAAATCATTTTCTAAAATCAAACTAATTCTAACATTAAGTCATTTTCCAATTCCCAAATCATCTTTGATTAAAACATACGAATCAGATTTTCAAATCAATCTTTCATTCACAATCACAATGCCAACTCAATATTCAGAAATAGCCATAGTCAAGTAAATAATCACCTTTATTCAAGACAACTCAGTTCAACTCATAAGACTCCATAATCACCAAAAACATTTATTTTCATTAATATCGATTTATAACAATTCTTAAGAATACAAATGAGTTTAATAAAAATGCCCTACCACAAAGTCGAAACTCGTAAAACCAAAACGCGTCAAAAAATTTCCTCGGCCAGCGACAGCAGCAGCCGTAACTTCAGCTTTATCCACTATCTGTAGCAGCAACCGCAACTCTAAGCGCGACACGCAACAACCGGAACTCGATCTTACGGTACCAATATCTCAGAATCTTTATCAAATTCATAACATAGCAGACATACACTAACGGTGAAGGTTTCGAAAAAGATATACTTACTTAACAAACGAGAAACATGGAGACAAAGCAATGGCAGCAGCTCTGACACTTGGAAGAACAAAACCCGGCAAAAACGAACCATGGTCGGAACCCAAACTGGAGTGGGATAGGGTTTGGCAGCTGCAGGGGAGTCCTCTAGTGGCTGCAGCAGTGATTTTCCAGCGCCATTCAGTAAGGCAGAACAGCGGCGGCAACTTCCACCGCCGTCACCTCGTCTCTTCCGGCGACAAGCTCCAGCGGCAAGGATGATCGACCTCCCTTCCAACAACGGCAACGATGTTACTTTCTTCCTCTCTACCTCATTCAATGGCGACGGCACAGCTGGGGTTCGGTAGCAGTGATTTCTTCGACGGCGGCTACAAGATGCGGCTTCTCGATCGTGTCTCTCCTCGGGCTCCCACAAGCGAGGCGGCACGAGTTCTCTCCCTCCCCTTGATGAGCGGATAATTTGTACGCTTTTTGGCATTGTTTTTAGTATGCTTTTAGTATGATCTAGTTAGTTTTTAGTATATTTTTATTAGTTTTTAGTTAAAATTCACTTTTCTGGACTTTACTATGAGTTTGTGTGTTTTTCTGTGATTTCAGGTATTTTCTGGCTGAAATTGAGGGATCTGAGCAAAAATCTGATCCAGAGACTCAAAAGGACTGCAGATGCTGTTGGATTCTGACCTCCCTGTACTCGAAGTGGATTTTCTGGAGCTACAGAAGCCCAATTGGCGCGCTCTCAACGGCGTTGGAAAGTAGACATCCTGGGCTTTCCAGCAATATATGATAGTCCATACTTTGCCCAAGATTTGATGGCCCAAACCGGCGTTCAAAGTCACCTCAAGAAATTCCAGCGTTAAACGCTGGAACTGGCACCCAAATGGGAGTTAAACGCCCAAACTGGCATAAAATCTGGCGTTTAACTCCAAGAAGAGTCTCTACACGAAATTGCTTCATTGCTCAGCCCAAGCACACACCAAGTGGGCCCGGAAGTGGATTTTTATGTCATTTACTCATCTCTGTACACCTTAGGTTACTAGTTTTCTATAAGTAGGACCTTGTACTATTGTATTTGACAATCTTGGTAGCTATCTTTGAGTTTTATGCTATCTTAGATCATTTGGGAGGCTGGCCTCACGGCCATGCCTAGACCTTGTTCTTATGTATTTTCAACGGTGGAGTTTCTACACACCATAGATTAAGGTGTGGAGCTCTGCTGTACCTCGAGTATTAATGTAATTACTATTGTTCTTCTATTCAATTCCGCTTGTTCTTTGTCCAAGATATCACTTGTTCTTCAACTTGATGAATGTGATGATCCGTGACACTCATCATCATTCTCACTCATGAACAAGGTGACTGACAACCACTCTTGTTCTACAAGCAATCAAAGCTCTAGTGAATATCTCTTGGATTCCTGATAACACGATGCATGGTTGATCGCCTGACAACCGAGTGCTCGCCTGACAAACGAGCCAGCCATTCCGTGAGATCAGAGTCTTCGTGGTATAGGCGAGAACAGATGGCGGCATTCAAGAGAATCCGGAAGGTCTAACCTTGTCTGTGGTATTCTGAGTAGGATTCAATGACTGAATGACTGTGACGTGCTTCAAACTCCTGAGGGCGGGGCGTTAGTGACAGACGCAAAAGAATCACTAGATTCTATTCCGGCCTGATTGAGAACCGACAGATGGATAGCCGTGCCGTGACAGGGTGCGTTGAACATTTCCAATGAGAGGATGGGAGGTAGCCACTGACAACGGTGAAACCCTTGCATAAGCTTGCCATGGAAAGGAGTAAGAAGGATTGGATGAAGACAGTAGGAAAGCAGAGAGACGGAAGGGAAGGCATCTTCATGCGCTTATCTGAAGTTCCTACCAATGAATTACATAAGTATCTCTATCTTTACCTTTGTGTTATTTTTGTTCATCACCATATTCATATGAGTCTGCCTGACTAAGATTTACAAGGTGACCATAGCTTGCTTCATAGCAACAATCTCCGTGGGATCGACCCTTACTCACGTAAGGTATTACTTGGACGACCCAGTGCACTTGCTGGTTAGTTGTGCGAAGTTGTGTAATGCCATGGAATTGAACTACCAAGTTTTTGGAGTTCATGACCGGGGATTATGAGCGTCGCATCATTCTTTTCCCTCAACAGCAGTGTTGATAGTGGCTTGGCGGCGGCAGGGCATGTTGGACGTTGGTAGGCGCGACGGCTCTCTCTCTCTCTCTTTCGTTTCCCTCAGCTCTCACCGTTCTCCCTTCTTTCTTTCTCCCCGCTCCCTTCTCCCATTTCTTTCTTTTCTTTCTTAATCCCTCTCCGTGTATGTGTCAAGTGTGGGTGTGTTTGTGTTTGTGTGTGTATGTGACTGGATGGAGTACTCCTATATTTACAAATAATAATAATAATAATAATAATAATAATAATAATAATAATAATAATAATAATGTCAATGATGCAAGAAGACCGTTAATGAAGTTCATTTCGAAAGCTACACATGATTTCTAATAAAATTAGGATATAATGCATAAATGTAAAATTTAATTTAATTTTTTAAAATTATTTAAAAAATATTATTTATTTATCAAATTGCTAATTGGCTTTTAATTAAGTATTCTAATTTAAAATTAAAAATAATATAATTAATTTTTTGTTTATAAAATTAAGTATTAAATTCTAAAATCTCAATTATTGAAACTAAATCATATAAAATTCTTATTCTTTTATAACTACTCAACTTTATAGTTTAAAAATAGAAAATTATTCAATAATTGAAATATTAAGTAAAATTTCTATTTTAATTATTTGAACTTGATTTAATTACTTTTAATAAAATAGTTTATGAAAATAAAATTTTTAATGAATAAATAAATTAAAATTAGCTCAAAATAAGATTTTCCGAAATTTCTGGGTCTTACAAGAGGGAAAAAGAGAGAGCCGAAGCTCTTTTGTTTCATTAAGTTGGGTTGGGCCTTGGGCCTATTATAGGCCCGGTTCACCCGGTTCGACCTAATTTTGGGTAAAATTCTTTAAAATTAGTGTCAAAATTCCTATTTTAATTAGCTCTCCCTCATTAAACTATAAATTTTTCATTTTCTAATTTTCTTGATTAATAATTAATTTATTACCCAATTATTTACTAATTTTGCGGGTTTTACATCCTACCCACCTAATTTGGAATTTTGTCTCCAAGATTCAACTACTTACGAATAAGCACGGTTAGTCCTTCCTCATCCTAATTCAAATTCTCCGGTATGCTCCTCCATTCCAACTTGACTTCCATGTCACCTTTACTAATGAGACCTTTTATCTTCGAAGTTCCTTAATGTTGACACTGTCAACCTTAATTGGAGTCACTTGAAACTTTTTGAATGGAATTGGTTCAAGTTCTAGGACATAAGTTGTATAGGAAAATACACTTCCAAAGCTGCGAGGCAAGGAATACGTTGTGCATGTTTGAAAGATAAGGTAATAAAAACACTCGATATACCACCGGTTCAATTTGTTCTAACACATCAGCTGGCACAACGTACCTCGGGTTAAACTTTTTGACAAGCGGATAAATGTCGGTCAATAATTACCAAAAAGAATTTTTCCAAATTAACGTTGCAAAGTATAGTCTCAACTGACAAGATTTCTGCTGACCAAAGTTAAAATGTTTGTCATAAATAAAATCAATAACCGGGAGTAGAATCCCAGGTTGTTTTCCCTAGGAGTTAACACAAGATAAAAATTATTGGTTAGGATTTCCTAGAGATTTTCGAAGTTAAGAACACAAAAAATAAATAACTAGAAATTAGAGCAATAGAAAACTAGCAAGATTTGATAATTAATCAATATAAAATGTCTTGGTAAGGGGTGAGAATCAGAATTTCTATCCTCATTGTCTTTCCCAAGTGTTATGGTAAAGGCTCATTGCTCTCACTTAGTTATCCTCTAACAACTGAAGAAAAATCAAGTGAACACAATTAACTTTAGCTCACAAGTCGTAGTCACTTCATAAAGAAGAACTAGAGTTGGTGAGGTTCAAGCTAATTAGCAATCTCCAATTACCAATCAACACTTGAATATAACAATTTAAGTGGCTCCAATTACTCAACCCAAACCAAGAAAGAAAATTTACTCCATGATAGTGGGTGACATTTCTTCAAACACTTGGTGAGCAAAGATAAAAGACATGATAAAAACTAGAAAAATAATTCAATTCAAATTACTACTAACAATAATCAAGAATAACAAAACAAGAAATAACAATGGATATGGAAGTAACTCAATGCATTAACAAAATCCAAGAGTAACAAGATCCAAATGTGAATTCAAGATAACCAAATTGAAAAGAGTAATAAGGGAATTAAAGAAGAAAACCCAAAAGGAAAATAACTAGAAATGAAGGTAGTAGTAGTTTCTCTCAAGATCCAATTAAAAGTAAACTAAGAATACCAAAACCCTAGAGAGAAGTAGGAGTTTCTCTCACTAAAATTCAAAACTCAAAAACTAAGCTAAAGTGTAAGTGTCTCTGTCCCAGCTCCATTCCCTGCGTATTGTCTTCATTTTCGGACTTGAAACTGGGCCAAAATCAGCCCAGAAATCGCCATCAGCGTATTCCCTTTACTGAGGCACATGACGCTCGTCACGCATACGCGTCAGCCACGTGTACGCGTCGGTGGGCTCTGCACTAGCCACGCGTACGCATCAGTCACGCGTACGCGTCACTTGAAAGATGGCTTGATCACGCGTACGCTTCAGCCATGCACGCGCGTCGGTTCCACCTTCTCAAATCTTCAAATTCTTGTATTCCTTCCACTTTAGAATGCTTCCTCTTCATCCTCTATGCCATTACTGCTTTATAAATCCTGTAATCACTCAACAAACGCATTACAACTCGAATTGTAATATGAGAGGATTAGAAATTAGTAATTTAAAGGCCTAGGAATCATGTTTTCAATCATAGCACAAAATTCGGCAGGAAACTTAAAAACATGCAATTTACATGAATAAGTGTGAGGATAGTTGACAAAATCCACATGATTCGATACAAATTGAGTCATAAAATAGTGTTTCATCAAAACTTTTTTAGGTTGATTTCTCATCTGTTATCAGTTGTCGAAGTAGTTTCCAAGAATACATAACTTCTCCCCCTTTTTCACTCTCTAGGTTCTCTCTCTGGTCAGCAGAATTATTCTACCAGCTTTGCATAATTAGAACTCTTAACTCAAATTTCATTTAGTCCTCCTTCATTGTTTCGGCTATCAGACCAAAATCTAAAACACTTAATTTCTCCGGGTCTACCTCAATACAGAAACGACTAGCATCCTGTGCCCCCCCTTACTCTCTCCTTAACGTGCAGTCTCTAATGTTCTATCTTCACTTTTCAACACGTCAGACACTAGATTACAAGTGATGCTGCATCATCTCTTACTCTATGCCACCTAAAACATATACTTTAGTTCATGGTACACCTTAGTGACTGCAGGATGAACTCGAAAGTATGCCTTTATGGGCTTCAGACAGTAGTTCACATCTCAAACTTCTTATATTTGGTGCATACGTCCTCTCTTTAAACCTCCACACTCTTCCGCTATCTTTCTTATTCTTTTCTTGACTCCATTGGTCAACGGACTTCAACATTCTTAGTAGTTTCTTATCCTCTTTCTGTACTTCCCAAACTCTCAAGGCCTTACAATTTCTTAAAATTCACAATCGATTCAATCTAATACCTCCAGCTATTACCTCAACACCCCCACTTTAGACTATAAACTTACTTAACATTTACTTCTCTTTAATCATCCTCCATACAATACTCGGATACTTTCTGCTGAGAGCGTCCATCACCACACAACGACGTTTACTCCACGTGCCCCCTGAGTCCTTTGACGATACTTTACAGTGTTTTCGAATGGTTCACAAGGTTCAAGTATCATGAATACTAGCATTAAGGCTGAACTTCTTCTTGAGGTTCGAAGGATTTCTTTACCATTCAGGTGTCTATATACACGGTACATCCTAGCGTGTCAATTTTTAATCTCGGGTAATACGGTCGGTAAGAACTAAGGGTCCAAAACTCCTCTTGATGTCGCATACTTACACTCCTCATCTCCCGCGTCTTTAATTCTTACTTTTAAGGAACTAGCATCATGATGATTATATCAAGGAATTGTTCGAGGTGTTAACAAAGTTTGAGTTGATTTCGAAAGGATTTTAAGCTTAAAAGTGATCAACCAACACAATGGCGTTTACTAGAAAGCGGAAGGATGTGTTGCAGGGTGATCAAATCTATTAAGGATACGAAGGAGAGCACTCCACCCTCAATAAGTTTTCAAAATTCATGGATCATTTATTCATATCGCATCAGGGTCAAGCTCGCCTCAGAAGGGACAGATTCATATGCATTAAGAATGGAATTCAGAGCATGATTTAAACCGTCGTTTAGGAATAAATCCGAGATAGCACCCTGACACAACTTCTAAAAGAAAGGATGGGTGGAGTCACGAAGATTTATTGACACAAAGCATGTTGTAAAAATTTTATTTGAACATTTGAAACAATCCAATGATACGTGGTATGTTGGTAGCCCGTACAAACCATCTCACGGCAGGAAAAAGAAATTTCAAGTTTAATCGCTACAAGTTAAGAAATTAGGATTTGCACATTCAAGTCATCAGTAAAGCCTGGCACCTTTAACCCGAAGTACTCATCTTCCTCATAAGCTAAAACTAATTGCGGCATCCCAATATCATAATAAGAAATTAAATTTAGATTATCAATTTCGTGATTACCTTCACTTGGTGATTATGCCTGATCAGCGTCCTGAGTTCTCCTATGGGAGCAGTCCTTGAGTTATCCTGTTGTGTCCATGCAAGAGGCCCCCTTGCTCTAGGAACAGGTGACATTTATGGCTTTAGACACACCCCTAGTGTATAAAAATAGATGAAGAGTGGGGCTAGGCTGCATATCATTTTTGTTCCCCTTCACCATTACCATAAACCATACATTCTCAGCTCGTCAAGCCAAGGTGCATTGATCAGTGGCTCCAAACACGCGAATGCCACGTGTCTCCATCCAAGCAGCATGCAGGTTGCGTGATAACCTAACTGAGTCACGTGTCGTCCATACACGCAGCACGTTATCTGTGTGTTAACGCTGCTGCAGCAGCACGCAACATTCATATTGCCCCATGTCTCCTTGCAAATGACAGGTCCAGCTCTGAGAATAGTAGTCATTTATGGTGAGGGTTGAGTGTTGGTGCCGCAGGTGTATAAAATAGTGGTGGGACTAGGGCTTGCATTCATTCTATTGTTGAGAGTGGTGGGGTAATGGAGTGTTGGGACTGAGTGGTTTCATTCATTGGGTTGTATGTTTTGAATTAGTTTAAGGTTGAGAGTGATATTAGAACATTTAAAATGGTACATAATTATACGTCTCCTGAAGATCCTGTTATCAATTATTTGAGACATCCTAATTATATAAGTTTGTTATTTTGATTAATTTATTAGTATTTATTTGGTTAATATAAGTTTAATAGTTTGTTATTATTTATTTGGATAATATTATTCTAAATGTATTGTTAAATATTAATGAATATTATTCTTTTTATTCTTTATTAGAATATGATATTTTTGTTAATTTTTAAATTAATAAATAAGACACGTATTTTTTTTAAAATTTTTTGATATAATATTGTAGTTATTGTTATGTTATGTCAATTTTAATGATTAAATTGAAAAATAATAAAAATATTTATAAATGTTTAATTAATAAATTTGATTTAATATTATTTTTATTTTAAAAAATATTTTTGGTATAATATTTTATTTTATTTTTTGTTTCAACATATTAGGATTATAAATGTTTAATTAATGAATTCTAATTAATATTATTTTTATTTATTTTTTGTTTTAATTAATAAAATGATGTTATAAATGTGAATAATAAGATATTCGAATTTGTTTAATTATTATTTATTTTATTTGCTGTTAAAAGAAGTTATTAATTTATTCTTTTTGCTATTTATTAAATTAATTCCTTTTGTGGTTGAACTTTACCAGGCTAATAGGAATCTTCTGCTCCGTAAGTTTGACCAGCCAGAGACGTGGTATCCGGCGGTTGACGATGCCTTATGAACCACCGGATTCTACCAGCTCTCAAGAGTTGGAGTGATCAGAAGGCATTCTGCGATGCTAGCTGCTCTTGTGGAAAGGTGGGGGCCGGAGATACACACGTTTTTCATGCCAGTGGGTGAGGTTATAGTGACACTGAAGGACGTGTTACACTTATTCGGCCTACTGATCGATGGAGAGGTTGTGATTGGTTGGACCGATAGCAGTCATGACTTCTTGATCACCTAGAGCCTCGCAATATTCGGCAACGAACCCCAAGTGAGAAATTTCTCCAAGAGCTACGTAAATCTTTCATGGGTTCGCCATATTAGAGACACATAGCCTTTGAACACATGGGAGTCTATTATGCGCTATGTTAGGTGTCACATCTGCTGTCTGCTGGGTACTACCCTCTAGCTGGTACCCATTCCCCGACACCAGCTTGCGTCGGCTGAGATACCGGTGGCACCCAGGTAACCGTCATTATATTATTGGAATTTGACTTATATGTTATTTATGGTTTACTGGCAAGATGTAATTCAAACTATGTGAATAATGTTCTCTGTTGCAGATGGAGTCATCATCCACGGTCCCGAAAATGGATGTCTATTACGCATGTGAACATTAGGCACGCAATTGACTTATGGAAAAGGTGAGTATGGGTTTTAAGGTTTTATGTTATAATTTACGGTATTATTAATAATCTAATGCTCCTTGGAACATTTTGCAGTTTGTCTGGAGGCCGTATGTTGGCATCATCATTCCTGCTGAACTACACGCACACCTTGATATCTGTGACACGGTGGGGCCATTGGTGTCATTCGAGTGTATCGAATGGATTCCTGTGGACCGAGTGGTTCGATAGTACGGATATGCACATTCCCTCCTCTGGAAACATAAGCCATACCAGTTGACACGCATTGCTATACTCTTCGGGGAGTATAGTACCATGACTGGCATGTGATTCATGACGAATGGATACAACAATAGGGTAACCGCCGCAACAGTCATCTGCGAGATCGGGGTCTACAACCAATTGTTGACTTCACCCCGGCTGCCGATTACCGGAGTTGGTACATTGGATTATACGAGATGTACTTGAGGCTTTCAGATGTCATTCCTTAGCATCCACCCCAGTATCCACCCCAGCATCCGCTCTAGCAGCCAGCACAACCTTATGTCGTATTTCAGTCGTTTCCTTATCATCACCCACAGCTATCTCAGCATGACAGAGCATATCATGGGCAGTCCAGCCATCACAGCACGCAGTATAGACATCAGTCTCATCGCAGATCACATCATAGCTAGCACAGCCAGCACAGCCATCACAGCAAACTTGGATTTGAGCTAGCAGGTATTTCCCCGTTCTCACCACAGATATTTAGGGACTATGATATCATCCGTCAATTCCTTGATACAGGTGGTCTTGTTCTTAATGATGCTTACTTCCCAACTATCCCATCACAGCAGTCCTCACAATCCCACGGGGCATCAGTCGACGATTTATCTCATCGACACCATCGCTGACATACACTTGCCAATCCAGCTGCTGGTTAGCACAGCACGCAATAATACGGCGACGTGGAATTCGCTCCACCTGAAAATGCCTACAGTCACACCTCCGTCACACAATATCAACAACTAACACTTTTCTACTAGGCATTTTGCGCACCTCAAACACCTCGTTTCTTCTATCAAACCGGTGCACAACGATGTTACCTGCACACTGCATGTTTGCCTCTATCCCCTAAGTGGCAAGCTCTAAGAAAGTAAATCCAACACGCTTGCGCTCGTAAGCCTCAGTACTCTTACACGTAAACAACTCATTCAACCGATAATATGTTGCTCGGACTAGTGCCAAGATAGGAAGATTTCGAGCACCCTTCAACACTGAATTAATGCACTCGACAAGGTTCATCGTCATGTGACCCCATCAATGTCCCTCGTCAAATGCCAACACCCACTGGGACGTTCGATGTTGTCGCACCAACGAACATATGTCTCGCCTCGTTCTTGCAACCTCCTATAGTTGACGTTGTACTCCTCCACTGTCCTTGAATACCCAATGTTGACCATAAGCTTTGGCAAGTACAGAACTTTGAATTCCCTCAAGAAGTTACTACTAATGTGCCCAATATAAAACATCTACCATGCTCTCGGAGGTTTCCAATCACCTCCGCTACGATTTACTGCGGCCCAGATTGACTCATGATGATTGGAGATTATACCCACGACGTCTCTTCTTATAACATGTGTTCGTAAATTACTGAGAAAAAAGTGTCACGCATCAGCAGTCTCACCCTCTACAATGGCAAAAGCAATCGATACAATGTTTTGATTCCCATCTTGCGCAACTGCAACCAAAAGGCAACTTTTATATTTTCCGTATAGGTGGGTCTCGTCAACCTGAACCAGCGGCTTGTAATATTTGAAAGCTCTTATACATGGATTGAAACTCTAGAATACCCGATGAAGTATCCTAACATCGTCCACCTCTTGACTCCTGTTATACAGGGGTCATGTTTCTATTTGGACTTGTGAACTATGCATCTTCTGAACCATTGCCAAGAACCACAATGGCAAAGCTTGGTAAGATTCTTCCCATCCACCGAAAACCTTGGCTATCGACTTCTGCTTTGCCAGCCAAGCCTTCTGGTAACTAATAGTGCAGTTGAATATTTTCTGGACTTCTGCAATTATAGATTTGACCTTTATAGATGGGTCGGATTCAACCAATGGTTTCATAGCCTCAGCAATCGTGTTCAAGTCTAACTTGGAGTGATCCTGTGAGATCGTTCCCATAGAACACGTATGCCTCCCATTGTATATCCGAATCTCCCAATAGGCTTTCTTCTGTATCAAGCTGGCTCGGATAAGCCAATTGCACCCACGTCCATAATTCTTGTACTTTGCATAGAACGTCTGTGGATTGGATTCATAAACAACGTAATCGAATCCTCTGGAGATAGTGTAACTCTGAATTGCCATAATGACTGATTTTCTTGAGTCGTATTCCATTCCGATTCTAAACTCCCCATCCTCAGAATCAGCAACACCTATAAGAAAACAAATTTGTCGTTCATCATTCCGGTAAAACAAAATCAAGTAAACATACTACCCACTGCTCACGTACCTATGTTTGCATATTCGAGAAACTCCGGTGTATTCATGGCATCAAGATCCAAGCTACGCATAAAAAGTGGAACGTCCATTGGTTGACTAACTACGGCTGGAACCACTAAAGTTTCCGCCACTACCTCACCTCCCCCATCGCCGCCGTCGTCCTCATCATCGGCTTCATACGTAGCTTTGAACTCCTCATCGCTATAATCGTTCATTCTCGAGTACACCTCAGCTTTGTCATCTTGGCCATCTGTGTCATGTTGAACCTCATCTGCAATAATATGCTCAAAATCAACATATAACTCAATCCTCGGGTGTTGCACCTGAGTTTGCTGGTGAATATAAAACATCCGCTGAATACTAGTTTCATCGATGATTAGCATAACCTCAAACTATATTAGGCGGCCAAATACAACAATCGAACTCCTTTAGAGAATGTTGGTCACCCTCTTTAAAATATCAGCCTATATGCATTGACAGAGCACGTACTGTACTTCTGCGAATGTTGAATGGATGGGCACCACGTGGCAACACGTTACCCGCGTGTTGAATGGATGGGCGCCAGGTGGCAACACGTTACCTGCACGTTGTGTGAGATTGTGCCATGTGAGTTGTGTGTTGAGTCAACACGTTATCTGCGTGTTGTGCCTGCATGTCTGCAACGTCCATACACTTGTATATACACCAAAAACCTCCATTTCCAGGTAAAGCTCACCTCTAAAATCCATATTAAAATTCTTTAGCCTTAAAAATCTTTATACAATAAGAATTTATATTAAACTAACAAAATAAATAACGTAAAAACAAGAATATTTGTTTAGGTGGTGTATCTAGTGGCGTGCCTGTGGTGACTAACAGTGGCTACGCGTTGACCAGCCAATGAATAGAAGACAAGTGGTAACAGAGGCTGGGGTTATTAAGTTTTGTTTGACATGTTAAGCCCATTTAAATTCTGAACTACCTTTCGAATTGCTATCCATCTCACACCACTTAATACCTAAACAGACTATAATTATCAAACACAAATATTACTCACCGTAATTTTACTAATTGGTTTCCAAATACTAGCATACCATCCTCAACTTTCCACAATCTTTCTTGTGAAACAAAATGCAGTAAAGAAAAACATAACAAAAATATAAAAATGATTATTGCCTCTTACCTGTATAATATGGTCTAATTTGTCTTCGTCGGTCGCTGCTAGTCCATCAGATAATTATCTTCTCTGACGACGAGTAGCCGCTCATGATTAGCACTACGGCAGCTTCGTGCAACCTCCACGACTGATTTTCAGTGATTTTCCACTCTTACTCTTCCCTTTTGCTGCAAACAATACAATCTAAATGCCCAAGGCCTATTGTAATGTGCAGTCCTCCCAAACCCAGAAAACCCTAACTCAATTATACCTCATCGTCCATTGATTTTGTACTAACATTTGTTTTTTTTCTTATTTTCTAGAAAAAAAAAACTTGATTTCGTATCTAACGACCATCGAAATATTTACCTTCAATCTTAATTAGTTTTTTACCCTTGATTAACAACTAACTGAATGTCAAAAACCCTCATGATATCAAAGTGTCAGCAAGTAATTGGATGACTCCTTATAGCCACTGTAACCACAGCAAAACTATGGCCACCCACCACAGAACGCAACATTTATTTATTCCCAAAACATACAAAAAATTGTCTATGATAATAAAAGTCCAACGAATTATTTGGGGCTAAAAAATTTGGATACAAATATTTTTCTGGTGTTATTCTCGAATATGGAAACGTGTAATGTATTTTAAAGTAGTGGATTTTACTTTCTTACTATAAACGAGATACGTTTTTTATTTATTTTTTATTTTTTTAAATTTAATGAGAAAGCTTCTTGTTATATGCTAGCAGCTTTATTAGAAAATTTAAAAATTGAATCTCTTAATCTCTTCATCTCATAGTGTGTGAGTTTTTTTTTTTAAATAACAAAACTATTTATGTAATTATATATGTTGTATATTTTATTTAACAATATATTTAGCATAAATATATTAGTACAAATACATTTTATTAACATGAATATATAAAAGAAAAATGATATACGGTCATAAGAATTTATTGTTTTTGGTTATCAATTAGTCATTAATGTTTAAAAGTATGAGATAAAGTATGTTATTAGATTACTAAACCAAAGAAATTAGACTAAAAGAATTGAATTGATGGTTAAATAATGACCAAAATAATAAATTTTAATGACCTCCTAATATTTTTCTATATAAAATAATTTAATATTAATACATATAATAACTTTCATATTCGATAATAATTTGCTACAATTAAAAATATGAATATTAATATATAATTTACAGATTATTAAACATAAAAATGTCATACTTTTAAAGTTAATAATAATATATAATTTTAAGATTATTACACATGATATAGATAACAATAAACAATTTTAAAAAAATTAACAAACGCTAGTTACACACAAATAAATATTAAAATTTGTATAAACACTCTCATCAACTCAAGAGATGCACTCTCGTCAGCGTCGCAGAACATAGGTGTAGAGTTCCAACATGTGGCAACTCACCAGCATCTCGTTATAAGTGGAAAGATAATTGTTAGAAACAAGAGACCAAACTAAAGAAAGTATTTTGTGTATATTCAGTCTGATCAAAAGTACAATATACAAGGGGTATTTATAGGTGCTAAATGAATCAAAGTAATAAAGGCATAGAATCCTATAATTGACTTAAATTGATTCTAATGATTCTCTAACATCCTCCCTCAAACTCAAGTGGGAGCTAAGGATACCAGCTTGAATTTGGATAACAAAGTCCGGAAATGAGTCCGGTGATGAGCTTTCGTGAAGATATCAGCAGTCTGATCCAGTGTTCCAACAGCAATGAGACAAACAGCATTAATAAGGATACGTTGCCGAATAAAGTGACAATCAATTTCAATGTGTTTGGTGCGTTCATGAAACACATCATTATGTGCGATCTGAATAGCATTGTGATTATCACAAAAAACATCAGTAGGAGACGATTGAGGAGCACCTAAATCTTCGAGAAGCCAACAAATCGAGATAACCTCAGCAGTGGTGTTAGCGAGGGCACGGTATTCAACTTCTGTGCTTAAGTGAGCAGTGAATGTTTGCTTCTTAGTGTGCCAAGAAATGAGAGTGTCGCCAAGAAACAAATAGTAACCAGTAGTAGAACGATGATCAGTGGGATCACCAGCCCAATCAGCATCGGAGTAAGCCTGAAGAGACAAAGAGGAATGTGCAGAAAAATAAAGGCCATGAAATAGAGTGCCTTTGATGTAGCGAAGAATGCGAAGAATTGCTGCATAGTGAGTAATACGAGGAGCTGACAAGAACTGGCTAAGTACATGAACCGGATAGGCGATGTCTAGTCGGGTGACAGTCAAGTAGACGAGACGCCCAACTAACTGTCGATAGAGAGTCGGATTATCCAAAACAGTGCCATCCATAGGGGTAAATTGAACATTAGGCTCAAGAGGAGTAGACTCAGTGCGACTATCTGTAATCCCAACGCAAGCAAGAAGATCTGAAGCATACTTAGCCTGAGATAGATAAATGCCATTATCGGTGGAGATGACCTCGAGACCAAGAAAATAGCTAAGAGAACCAAGATCTTTCATCTCAAATGTATGGTGAAGTGAGGTCTTGAGATCAGAGATACCATCAACATTATCTCCAGTAATGATCATGTCATCAACATACAAAAGTAGAAGAACAACTTCACGTTCGCTTTTACGAATAAAGAGGACATTCTCATAAAGGCTAGAAGTAAAACCAAGACTGCATATGGTAGTGCTGAACTTGTCAAACCATTCACGAGGAGCTTGCTTAAGTCCATAAAGTGCCTTGTGAAGGAGACAAACCTTACTAGCAGGACAAGGATATCCCAGAGATGGTTTCATATAAATTTTCTTTTTCAAATCCCCATTAAGAAATGCATTCTTCACATCCATCTGACTGAGAGACCATTTTTTAACTGCGGCAATGGCAAGAAGAGCTCTAACAAACGTAAGACGAGTGACAGGAGCAAAAGTCTCTTCATAATCAATACCATATTCTTGCGTACAACCTTGAGCAACTAGGCGGGCCTTATAATGGTCAATAGAGCCATCAGAGCGAGTCTTGATCTTGTATACCCATCTACTGTCCAAAACTTCCTGATCAGAAGGAGGATAAACCAAATTCCAAGTGTGTGTTTTTTCAAGTACCTGTATTTCTTCTTGCATTTCTTGTTGCCAATTTGGATTTGTGGAGGCTTCTCTGAATGACTTAGGTTCATTTTGATGAAGGATAGTAGAAAAACAATGATAATCAAGAAGATGAGGAGGAGGATTCCTTACCCTAGAAGAACAAGCAGGAGGAGGAGGCATGACGGTAGGAGCAGGATCATCGTCCGGTCTGGAATCATCGGGAGATGGAGAAGACGAAAGAACAGGAGGCTGTGGAGGGTCACTCGAGATAGAATCTGTAGAAACATCTCTAGAAAAAAGATCAACATTAGGAATTGACTCAAAGGATGAGAATCGAGAAAACATGTGATGCTCCCAGAAAATAACATGACAAGATATACGAATACGTTTAGAGAGGGGATCCCAACAACGATAACCCTTGTGTTCAGTGCCATAACCAAGGAAACAACACATACGAGCCCGAGGTTCAAGTTTACTATGTTCATGAGGATGAAGAAGAACAAAACATACACAACCGAAAATTCAAAGAGAATTATAATCTGGGGAGGTATGATAAAGACGCTCAAAGGGAGTAACATTACCAAGAACAGAAGAAAGGAGTCTATTGATAACATGAATAGCAGTAAGAACAGCTTCACCCCAAGTACGCTCAGGACACGAAGAAGAAAGGAGCATTGCACGGACAGAGTCAAGAATGTGACGGTGTTTGCATTCAGGTCTACCATTTTGTTGAGATGTACCAGGACAAGAAAACTCAAAGTACCATGTTCTGCAAGAAAGGTTACGAGTTTAGAATCACGGTATTCCATAATATTATCACGTCGAAAAACCTTAATGACCTTGGAAAACTGAGTTTTAATCATAGTAGCAAAGTTGATATAGATCTAAGGTAACTCATGGCGATTAGTCATCAAGTAAACCCAAGTAAAACGAGAATAAACATCAATGAAAATAACAAAGTATCGAGCTCCGTCCATAGAGGCAGTGGGAGCGGGGCCCCAAACATCAGAGTGATTGAGATCAAAAGGAGAGCAAGCAAGAGATGAATTATTGTGAAAAGATAGAGCAGGTTGTTTGGCAATTTGACAAGAAATGCAATCAAAAGATTCATTTGGAACCTGACCTAAAACACCTTGAGACACTAGAGGACGCAGTTTTGCTAAGGAGGTGTGGGGAAGACGTTAATGCCATAAGTGAAGGGTAGAGGGAGAAGAAGAAGCACAGAGATTTGGTACAGGAGGAATATGAAGATTCTCGAGTTCAGACAACCTTCCGACCTTACGTCCAGTCCCGTTGATTTGTCCCGTCCGAGGATCCTGTACACGACAACCAGAAACAGAAAAAGTGACTTCAAAACCCATATCAAGTTGACCAACAGAAATAAGATTAAATTTTAATTTGGGAATATAATAAGTATCAGGGAGATGAAGAGTTGACTGTGATATAGAATCCTTGTGTGTTACGTGCAAGAGGGAGCCATTTGCAGTATTGACAGAAAGCCCATTTGTAGTGGTAGACAGGGACGAGAAAATATTACGCAACAGAGACATGTAATTAAAGCAACCCGAGTCAAATTACCATTTAGAATTACCTGGAGGGGTCAAAAAAGGAGCAGGGGTATTACCAGAAACAGAGAAAAGATGCTGAAGAAGAGATACAATATCAGATAGAGAGACAAGAGACGGGTTGAGTGGATCAGGACGTGGTGGGTGAGTAAGGCAGGCAGTAATTAAATGTCCCAAGAGCTTGCAGTAATGGCAGAACAGCTGTGAACAATGGTAGCTAATATGAAGTTTCTGGTGGCATGTGCGACATTCAACAGAAGGACAGTCGGAAAAGAGGTGCCCAGAACGGTTACAGTTTCAACAGAATTCACCCTTTCTGTCTGTGACAGCAAAAACATCTGACTTTTCAATAATAGTAGTCACAGAGATCAAGAAGAGGAGAGAAAACTATAATTTTGGAGCAGAAAATGAGGAAACAGATGGCAAAATCGGAAAGAGCTCACCAAAAAACCTTAGGGAGGGTCCCACTGTCGGACACGTCAGCAGCCACGTCAGATGCCACATCAGCTGCTTCGTCAGCAGAGCAAGACACATGGCAACACGCGACAGGAGGAAGGAGACGCGTCAGGGCTGACGCGAGCACGGAGCTGGCAACGGGTCGGAGAATGCGGGTCGGTCCGGGTCAGGTCAGACGCGAGCGGGGTGGATCTATGTGGGTGCTGGCGACGACACGTGGCGCTGTCTGGGACCGTTGATCCTGGGCGTGGATCCAACGGTTCTGGATGGCGTCTGGGGAGAGAGAACCTGAAGCGGTGATCGGACTTTTGACGCCGCGTGAGGGCGCGTCCGGCGGCGGTAGGCGGCGAGGTCGACGGTGTTCGAAAGCTTGCAACGAGTAGAAGACGAAGCTGGCGGCGGTGACGAACTAATGTGTCGGGAAGAAGTCGAAAACGGAGGATAAAGTACTGCCGGTGAAACAAGATAACGGAGGTAGAAACCAATTGTTTCTGAAAAAAATAACCTAAGCTCTTGATACCATGTTAGAAACAAGAGACCAAACTAAAGAAAGTGTTTTGTGTATATTCAGTCTTATCAAAAGTACAATATACAAGGGGTATTCATAGGTGCTAAATGAATCAAAGTAATAAAGGTATAGAATCCTATAATTAATATACAGATATGCTATATAAATATAAACGATACTAATTTATCTAAATCGATTCTAATAATTCTCTAACAACAATGTTAACAACCCTTATCATACCCTGTTCAATTTTCATTGTACTACTCATATGTTCATCACCAATCAGGGATGGATCCAAAAATTTTAATATGGAGAAGTCGAATTTTAGATAATTTTTTTCATTCCATAAAAATAATTAACATATAGTTATTAGAGTTAGTTTTTTAAAAGATTTATCAAAAAATATATATATAATTATAATTATAATTTTTTTCACAATTTTATTTTTAAAATGATAATTACATAAAAGAAATATAACAATATCAATAGTACATTATAAAATTATAAAATGCCAATAATTTATAGCGTGTTTAGTTAAAAATTATCACATATCTTATTAATTAAAATTAATTCTTTCAAAACTTTTAAAAAATTTGAAAATAAATTATAAATTATTAATTATTTGAAAGACACAGTACCCTTATAGAATACAAGATAAAAGATATCTTTATAAAATTTTTTCTTTTAACAACGTAAATTTAAAAAAAATGAGTATTTTTTATAAGAAAATAATATCTAAAGTACCTAATATAATTACTAAATATAACTACATAAGTCATTATTAATATAATAATATAAATATTAAATATATTAATATAAAAATAAATATAGAGATTATTATATAAAAACTAATTTGAAAGGTACAAAGACTTGAGAGTATGATATTAAATTAGTTAAGTAAAAAATATTAGAGAATTAAACAATTAAGGCATAAATCCATTACATAGTAAAAAATAATACATATAAAACTATTAAATTACATTATATATTTTTATTTTTTAAACACATATCTCATATATAAGTATAGTTTCTTAAAATTTTGAGGGGACGGAAGCCACTACTCGCCCCCTCCTAGGTTCGTCCCTGTCACCAATAATAAACCAATATAATAAATAATTTCTTATTGTTTGGACTTTATTTCTTTAAATTTCTTATAAAGCCAGACTTCCGAAAAATCTAAGAAATTGTGTGTCATTTGAACCAATATTATCTAGTTATCATGGTGCTAGGTTCAAGTTCACTATCTTAAATATATTCATATTTCATTGTTTATATATATATTTTTTGGTGACTATGTTTCATTGGTTATATTTATTTTGCCAGCTACAATTTTTCTAATATTTACACTTTATAATAATGATCATAATTCTATGAATATAACTATAACAATTTGAATATGAAGAGTATTTGTTATTTTTCACATAATATAAATTGTAGATGATAATAGTGTGACGACTATTAATTGATTACAATCGCCTTGGATTGATGAAAAAATGAAGATGGTGGTGGGTGGATTTTGGGCTGAGGCAGAATTGTATGTTTGAGAAAAAGCAATATAGGAAGAACTAGAAGATCCCTGAAAGTTTTGATCTATGACCAAGACGATTACACAAATGCCACTGTTATCTTGAATTCGGTTGCCATGAACTTCGACCTGCACGGCCAAATCTTGCTCCACGACCTCTTCTACCATTCAATCCACGATTTGAAAAAGAAGATTGCATCGAATTCTACTGGACATAATATATTGAGCTACACCAAGCGAAGTGTTTTTAAACTTTTCAAGCATATCCTCATGTGGTATGAGAAGAGCTTCAACTTCTCCAACTGTGTAAATTTCTAGTTTTGCAAAACTCATCCGGAAAAGCTCACAGATTGCCTTAATATGATCTTTAGGAGAAATGTAATGGCCAAGTGTAGAGAGTAAATCGACTATTTTTTTTTTACCTTGTTCAAGAATTCAGATACAGAAAATGTTACCCAAGGTGAAAAAAATGTAAGTATGTAATTCTCTACAATTATTAACCTAAGATAAACACAATGAATTGGAAAGAAATTAAGATTTATGAGTATGATGCCAAAAAACTTTTTTTTTTCAAATTATATATTCATTATTTAAATTTACTACAGTATAGTCTCATTTTTATAGTATAAACTAGCCTTATTCTCCATATCTTATGCGAGAGATTATATTGAAATTAAAAGGTTTAATTACTCAGTTGATCTTTATAATTTCATCAAATTTTCAACTAGATTTTTATACTTTTTCTCTTTCAATTGGATCCCTATATTGCTTTTAATTTTATAATTAAATCCTTCCTAGTGTTTTGCAAATTAACGATATTCATAATTAAAAACCTTATTAGATTTTTGACCGCATACATTTTGAGAGAAAAATTCAGTTAATTTTAACGTTGTTGATATAAAAATGTCTTAGTTACAAAATTAAAAACAGTGTAAAAAACCAACTGAAAAGAAAAAAAAAATATAGAAACCTAATCAAAAATTTAGTAAAACTATAAAGACCAACAGAGTAATTGAACCAAATTAAAATATCATTTTTCACAACTACAAATCACATTAATTTGTTATATATATAATATCTTATACATAATGTTTTGGAATAGACACAATAGTTTGTTACGGATAGACACAATAGTTTGTTACGGATGTAGCTCGATATTCAAAATGTTTTTCGAAGAATTCATTGTTGATATGAAGTGAGAGATGTCACTGTTAACTCCATATCTTATACTGTGATTAATGATTGACAAATAACAAATATAATTTAAAAACTCCATGATGATTCAACACAATGGCCAAAACATGTTGCAGATGATTCATATTCCACGAGTAAACTACAAAATCCTTGCATTAAAATAGCAAAGGAACTTTGATATGTGTAGAACTGTCTCAGTTATAATATTGAAAACACACATCTAGTTAAATATACTCATATACACATAGACACCAAGGTGAGATGTTCTTACCAGAAAACAAAATCTCTACCAAAGATTATGCAATATCTACACATCTGATTCCCTGATACAAAGTTAAGATGCTTAGTGTTTAATCATCAGCAAAGTATCTCTCCTCTGCATCAATATTGGCTTCCCTCATCCAGTGATCATCAAGGGTCTCATCATTATCTATCTTAGTGTAATCTAGATGTTCATGATCTTCCCCTAATAAGAACTTCTGCTGCATAATGTACGTAAATTGGTTCATGCGGTCTTCCAGCTCTTCTGCAGATAGAGATGATTCCTGACTCTCTCTGGCTGGATCGGAAGCACCACCATCATCACTTATATCGGGTTGATTTAAGTGTCTCTGCCAGAGCAAAAACAAATGAAATTGTTTTAAGTCCAAAAACATAGACATAGTTTTCTACAACCAAAGTTTTAGATATTAACATGCGTACAGTGATTTTGCATGTGTAAGCTACAAGAGTAGATTATGCAAGACAAAGTCAGTCAAATTTAGTAGAAAGTTCATAGACTCAATTATAAATGGTGGTGTGCAGTTGAGATTGCGTATAAGAATTGGATAAGATTATGTAACTAATCACTTCAAACTCATCTGTTGAATCTAATTCATCAACATACATGGTCGAAAACCAACTTGAAGAAGCTGGAGAACATGGTTGAACTAGATGGTATCCTAACATAATAACATTTAATTTGCCATTTCTTTGCCCCACACAATTTCTTGTTCTTGGTCAATTGAATCTCGGCATGCAAATATATGATGCATATGTGATTGCTGCTTGCCACAGGCATACATTAATACATATCATATCCCTCTCTTATTTAGAGAGAACAGCCAAACAAAGACTGTCCTGAACCCTTGACCATGAATAACGATGAGTGTCCCAATTCAAATACAGTTATTTAGCAGAATATCCAAATACAAGTAAAGTACACATTAAGAAACATTGTCACCAAAGTACCAGAATGCTCATGCTTCTAGATCAAATACAACACATAACTCCTTAACCAAGCTGAGCATAAAGACTATATAATAAGCTTACAAATTAAAACCTAACAATATCATAAGCAAGGTGTTGCAAGATTATACTGATAGACACAACACCAAAAATAGAATTAAACAAAACAAACTTGCATTGAAACAGGTTAAGAAAGTTTAAAGAAAAGTACCTCAGCAGACTGCGTGTTGCTTCCATCCTTTTTCCTTTCTTCATTCCGCTCCTTCTCCTCCTCCTCCTCCTCCTCCTCCTCCTGCTCTTCTTCTTCTTCCTCTTCCTCTTCCTCTTCCTCTTCTTGAAACCCCTCATTACCGACCCAATCCCTTTCGGGCACACCCATCCTCTGCTGCTCCCCTCTAATCTTGGCAACCAGCTCAGCTTCCTCACATCGTCTCATTAAAGTCTCAGACCAGCGCTCCCCGGGCCTAGCCATGCCCCTGCTGCTCTGGTCCTGAAACTTCCCAACATATTCATGGTGCAGGTAAGGCTCCCTTTCCCTCATGGCGTCTTCGGAGAAGTAATGCCCATCATACACCAATTTATCCAAGTAAGCCCGCCTTCGGTTCTTCACGGTCACTGACCGCATCCTCAACTCCTCCGAAGTTGGGCTCATTATGCTCCTAAGCCTCTTTAGATGCCAATTAACCTCATAGTCGTCTTTCATGGAATCAAACTGTCCCAGCTCATCGCTAATAAGCTCAGAACCATATCGTTCTAGTACAAAAACAGATTATAACCTTACTAAGGATACAGTAATAAGTTAACAAGAAAACCCTAACTCCATTGTTTCTCAAAAGCAAGCATAATCAACTTTGAATTCATTTCTATATTCACTCTCGATATATACCTAAAGTTCCAAGAAAGTGTCCAATCAAAATAAATAAATAACAAGACATTACAACACCTTTGATGCTGAACTTCGTTGATGGAGAAGAGTAAGGGTTTAGAATTAGATACCTAAAAAGAGAGGAACGTCTCTGGAGAGAAGGTCGCGGAAGATTTGCTTGCGCTGGGAAGGGAGAGTGGCGGAGGATTGGAGGGCGCGTGGGAAGTACAGGTTCTCCAAACACGATAGCCTCTCCGATATTTTCTCCATCGCTTCCGAACTCATCACCTGCTTCTTCTCTTTCTGCTCTTCCATCTCTGTTTCTCTCTGTCTCCTTGCTCGCTGGATGAATCTTTTTTTTTTTTTGGACGTGCTCGGTGGATGAATCTTGAATGCTGATGACAAAAGAAAAACAATGTTTTATTTTTGCCATGGAACTGAATGTTTGTTGTGTCTGCCATCTTCTCATGCTCATGGGCCACCTTAACTTGGCCCGTTTTCTTGGGCCTTATTCTCTCACATACATTTTCTTTTCCTTTTTTTTGGGTCTTATACACTCTTATCTTTATGTTATGGGCTTCCTCATGTAGTTTAGTTGGGTTGGATTGAAGATACTTCGGTCTTCATGACCCAAAAAAATGATACTTTGTTTGCTTCACATAGAGCTGCACGGATTCAAATCCTCTTGGAGAAATATAAAACCATGCTAATAGTATGTACCCATGCAGTGTGTGAGTGTATAATGCATGAATGTAATGCCTAAAATTTGGGCTGTCCAATCCACTTGACCCAAAAAAAAAAAAAAGAAGCTTTGGATTCTGGTTAGCAAATAAAGACCACTGAAAATTTTTCATTGATACTCCACATGATGTAGTTACATAATTAAATCAATTTACATGCATTAAATCACTAAAGTTCTATTGCATGTGTTCATAAACATCATCAACCATGAAAATGATTTCATCTACAAAGGTTGCAACTGGCAACATAATTGCATTTATCGGCAAAGAACAGCAGCTATGAATCTATGATTAATGAGCTAAGATCAAATGATGGATCCATTTGATGATTGATAGGATTAATGAATAATACTACAAAAAGTACACCATGACAGATGGATATTTATTGGAAAACTCAAACTATACCCACCCATTTCCTAAACTCCTGAACATGCTCAAGCCTTTTGAGTTGTGCTTCTGTTCTTGCATCTGATGCTTTTAAACTCTTATAAAGATTTTTGTGAAGTCTTAAGAACTCAACTTTATACATCAACTTATCAGCATACATGTTTTGGTCTCTCATATGGCCAATGACTTCCATCACTCGCTCAAAGTATCCACCGCGAAGAAAGTTTATTAGTAGTAACTCGTATAAATCTCTATTTGCCGGAAAACCACAACCCTTCATGAATCTCTTAATCTCTCCCCACAAGATTGTGATCTCACGATACATACCAAGAGATGAATATCCACGTAGCAGATAAGCAAAAGTCTGAATAGTGGGCTGAATGTTCATTTCAACCATTCTTCTATACACCTTTAGTGCATCTTCCATCATTCTAGCCATGCAAAAGAAGTGGATGGAAGAATTAAACTCATACACCAAAGGGATAATCTGATCTTCATCTTTCAATATTTGAACCAAGGTGACGACCAAATTCGATTTACCAAGTGAATCTGATGTTTCCACACAGTGAAAGTGTTCGTGGATAGTATCATCAGCCAATTCATTATCCAAATGAACCCTTGTCATTTGTTTTAGCAGTGCATTTGCTACTCTTTGCATTCTGCGCCTACGATATGCTGACAAGAGTAACATATATGTATCCCAGTCCAATGGAGATCCAGCAGCCTCTGCATCATCCAAAATGTCATGAGCAGATTCAAGCCATCCAAAGTAAATGCAAGCACCAATTGCATCAGAACACAAACGAGATCCTGCTACTGAATATAGTTCCTCTTGAACGCTAAGTAAAAGCTTTGAAAGTTCAATAATCCTCCCATCTTTCTTGTAACCGGTAATGAATTTTGCCAGTGCTCTGTTGCTGAGAACAAGTTTTTGACCCCTATAAAAGATCAGGTCTTGTCTACCTTCAGGTTTAACGACAGAATCATTCTGCAGCAGCTCAAGCTCAATATGTATCTTTAGTCCAGTCCTAAGGTTACGCGATCCAATTGCAATAGAGCAAGGGTTTTTAAGATCTTTCCTATTTTCTTTATGATCATGACGATTATGTGAACTATTCATATCAAAAACAAGCTTAGCAGCAGCATCAATGTCATTAAACTTGAAGTGCAAGCTCAACAAACTATCATAGAATTGTCGATAGAGGCGAATGAAAGCAGCTGACACACTATCAATGTGATCTTTTAATTCCCTTATTTCATCTCTTAAACCATTCATCTCTAGAATCTGTGAAACTATTACAACAGTGTGTGCATCAACCACTGTCCCAGTTAGTGCCACTAATTCAATCAGCAACAAGCCCTTCAAGGGTAAATTAAACCTCACACAAGCATCAAGAACAAGGCAAAAGATTGATGCATCTGGCTTAACCACATCCGCAGATTGAGCCTTTTTATCCTTCAAGCAAATGTAAAAGTCACAAACCTGAGACAAATAGTTACATGCAATATATGCTCCAATCTCTGTCTTCACAAGGTGCAAGAAGACCAAGCACAACAAATGCATAGGGGGCACACACCCCTTATCCAGCATCAATCTAAGAATCACCGCTGCAGAGGTTGACATTTGCAACCTTGCCAAAGAAAGTGCAAGTTTGGTTAACGTATCAACATGAACCAAACCAGAATTATTCTCCTCTTTAACCACCTGCAAAACCAAATCAAAAGCTTTTCTCGTCCAAGAATGATTAGATGAATAAGACAGCTGAACAATGAGCTGGTTTAGCAACTGAACCTCAGGGTACCCATACAGTGTCCTAAAATCCTGAAAGGATTCCCATCCTTCATGCATCTGATGGTTTCTCAAAGCAGTTTTGAGCTTCCCTAGTAGAATTGCTTTGGTAGAACGTTCCCATGGTAATCTTTCACAGTCACTACTACTAGAAGTGGAAATTTTTTGCAAAATGGGATTGAAATGCCCAGGAAAAAATCTCTGCAAAGTTGAAGCCTTTCTGACCAAACAGCTGTGCAATGGAATGTATCTTGTGAAAGGAAGAACCATTCCAGGATGCCTGTACCTAATGAGCTTGATGCATGCACGACTGCACGACTGCAGTGCCAAGAGAGTAAGAAGTTACAAAATAAAAGAGATATTATCAATTAAATAAATAACAATTTTAGAAGCAACAACTACATAATCCATTATTCTCATTATACACACTTAGAATTAGGCAACTAAGCCTCATACTGCCAAAAATAAAATAAAATAAAATATACAGGAAGAAAGAGAGGCTGTGATGGCTGAGGGACAAATGCCACCTGCAGAACTAACGACAACAGCGATGGTGAAGGCCTGAAGGCTCAATTGCTCAAGGCTGAGAGATGAAGGAGTGACGAGATCTTCGGTGGGGTGAGACAGAGAACATGTGGAAGCAGAGTTGGATTAGAAAACTAATAGTATCTGGGCCCAAAAGTTCCCGCTGTTTGGGCCATCTAGTTTCACTTTTCTTTTTCTTTTTGAACATTTTTATTTTTATTTCCTATAAATCCAGCATATAGCTGCACATGTCACTATATCCTTCTTCCTGATGCTTTTGTTTGCTAGCTATATCTATAGGAATTGGTCTCATTTGTCTGCATGTGCTTCAAATATTGGCGTTGGAAAGTCACCAAATGTGATAAAAGGTGGAAGTCCCCAAAGTCTTACCACGTGGCTGGTGACATATGGAAATTTCAAAAGTTAATTAAAGCACCTAGTTCAAAGAGAATAAATGTAAATTCAAAGAATGAAGAAGTGTGTTTGAAATTTGGACAATCTATTGTTGAAAATCTTATCCCCTACATATGCATCATTGATGCAAACTTTACCTATAAAAAACAGTGATCACTCAACAGAAGAGCAAAACTTTCTTTTGAGGAAAAGAATCCAATTCACTCCTCCTTTACTGTTACCTATTTTTTCTACATCAAATATTTTACATGTACCAAAGCATCACCATTATCACATGCAAACACTTCATTGTCATTTACACACTTTCATTTACCCAACCATCACAATTATCACACACAACCACTCCATTGTCATTTACACAGTCACAACATATATTGGGTATACACAGTCGTCTCTGCAACGTTTCAATTCACAAACATTACAGAAAATAAATACAATAAGAGAGAACTGAAAACCAATTCTGTGTGACTTGCACAATATCACACCATCTTAAAAGCAAGAATAAAGAAGAAAGAAGAAAACTGAAAAAACAGTGGAAGAAGATAATAGGAGCAAAGAGAAGGGAAGAGAAGGGGGCACAACTTCACCAATGGCTACTTCATCTGAGCCGCCACCGGACATGAGGTTGCTGTCTTCCATAGTTGGTGAGTCGCCGAAAAATCTAAATGAACGAACCATGGTGGTCGCAAGTTTCATGGAGCCACCTTTCCTCTCCCCAGTCTCCTCTCTCCATCTCCCTTCGCTCTCCCTCTGTGTCAGAAGCCCACATTCGTCTCATTATCAAACTCTCTCTCCCCAAGTTGTTGGTGATATATATGTGACTTAAACTAAAACCAAGAGCACGCATACCCTTTGATATATGTTTTTTCTTACTTGGGTTGGGCAAGCATGACTAAAACAAAACAAGCCCACTACAATAGTCCAAAACAACAATGCAGCACACTCCCTTCTTTTCCTTTATTTATTTGTTATTTGTTTATTTTTCAAAAAACCATGAATGTCAAAGGAACCACTAACTTGAATGATTATGTCAAAAATTTTAACAAGGATAACTCAGAAAAAATGTAATAACAATATCCAAAGCCAATAGCATTACTATCTAAAGGCTTAAAGGAATGCTAAGGATTAGCTTAGGGAACTATAATGTGTCCATGACAGACAAGGGAGCTCCATATGAACCAATTATTACAGTTCCAACTACAGCAAATTCAATGAGCACACACATATTATTAGAAATTATATAATTTACCTTAGGGTCTGTCCGCAAAGTCAACTTTAAACATGCCTTACTATTTCATTTGGCCAGTCTTTTCTCATGCAGTTACCAATCTTTATTTTTCCTGCACAAAACCAGATGTTAAGTCATCAAGTTCATCATGATATAAGATCCATCATATTTGTCAGTGATGAAAAAGGCATGAAAACCTCAAGCTCATCCATAGGATGTTGAGGTTTGCAAAATAAAAGTTCCAGACTTTATGGTTTGAATTCAACCATGCTCCCTAATCCATGCTTTCATGTGCCCGTAATTAATCTAACAGTAGCTCTGCTGTTAACAATTTCAACTCTCATTATTCTTTATCAGAAAATTCAACTCACATTAATTCCAAGTTCCTTAATCCATGCTTTCATGGGCCTATAATTACTCTAATTCCTTTCTTGGTTTGAATTCATAGTAGCAGTAGGTGGTGTTGGTCATTGCAATTTAACTTTGAACAATCATATGCAAGGCACTCACTACATTGTGTTTGATGAGGATGGATTAGTGAACCTAAATGGCAAGCAAAACAGAAGCAAACTAAGTCCTATCTCCTTCCATTTGTCTTTAATTAAATTCAAATTACAAGCAAAACAAAAGCAAATTAACGGTCCAGAATGTTAATTGGTTCATTTTTTCATAAAGTAACAAGGTTTAATCATACACAAGCAAATTACGGCTATTAAAGAGCTCTCCCTGAATTTAATGAAGCTTACTCACACACTGTATTTTCACCCAATAAAGAGGAAAAACCAGAACTAATCTAATAAAATAAAAATATAAAAACTTGAACTAATGCATATTCTTAAGAGATCAACTCATCAGTATTGAATAAGAAATCAAGATATGGAGAGAACTGACAAAGGCGACGAGAAAGAGAACACATAGCAGCAGCAGCAGAGAAGAGAGAGGACGCAAGGTTCTGAAAACCGGACCGGTCATCAAACTGCTCTAGTCACTGGTTCACTGATCCAACCGGTCTAACCGTGGTTCAACCAGAAAAACCGTTCCATAATAAAATAATAAATAAATTATAAATAAATATTCTAAATATCTTTCAAATTTAAAACCCTACATAAAATATCACAAACTAAATGTAATTAATCATCAAAATATGCAATAACTTGCTGCAAATTTGTTGATAATTAACATAATTATACTTCCATTAAAAATAGCTTGGATTGAATTACAATGCACAAGTTAAAGATAGAGAATATTGTCTTAATGTAGCTAAGTCAAAAAGTAAAACAAAAAATGATAGTGTCGCACAATAAACACACAACAGAGCCTGAAACAAACACACAACAGAGCCTGAAACAAAAACACAACAAAGCCTGAAACAAAAAGAATCCAACACGGAGGAGGGATAGCAAGTCGGCAGAGATCAATAATTGTTATAAAATAGCAACCAAACAATGAACAAAACAATGAAAACAGAATTTTTTTACATAACAGAACAATGAAAACATGAAGAATATAATAAATCAAAAGATCACCAATTGCAAATTTTTTAATAATTATAGAAGTTAGAACAGTGAAAAATGAAGAAAGATTAACAGATTTCAACCCAATTTTACCAAAGCTCATCACAATGATTAATAACAAAAAAAAAAGCAATGAAGGAACAGTGAATCAGTAACATAGGCAGTGCAAATTCAAGAAACTTTAATAAAATTTAACTACAGACTATAGAGTTATCAATTTAAAATTTATTATCAAATACAATCAGCAAGCAAAACCAATCAACCAAGTACTGACTGGGCATTCAGAAAAAAAAATCAAAAGAACATTTAAATCACAGCAAAAACACAACAACAACAATAGGAACATTTAAAACAAAGCAACCTAAAAATAAAATCTAAAAATCACCATTGCTGAAAACAATGATTTGATACGTGTATGCCCAAAGAATTAAAAGCTAAGCTTAAAGGAAAGTGAAGAATACCCAAATCAAAGATCCTTCAATCACAGCTTAAATCAAGAACAGAAAATCACAAAAAAAAAAAAAAAAAAGTAACAGAAGAACAACAGAACAACAACACAAGAACAATTAGCAAATTAACAAGTTCACAATAACAGTAAAAATTTACCAGAAGAATACTAATGCAAGTGGAATCATCATGCTAATATGTTTTCTGCAAAGATGCTATTTGTGCAGCTAAAATTTTCTAATTACTAAGATCCAATTATTCTTATTTCACATGCAATCACTAAGTTTCTAAAAGCTAGAAATTATAAAACCAACCAGAGATATGGCTAAAGGATTTCATCAAACATGTTGAGTGCGGTAAAATTAAAACGAAATAAGAGAATTCAAAGCTTAATATCAATGTGATAGAGAAGAGAACATAACTATTGTAACTTTAATTCAGTCTGAAAAAATCCAAACCACTACCAAATCAAATAGTTACTTATTGTAATAGAAATCAGAAGTTGCAGAGTTTGAAGCAATGTATTGGTGTTGTGTGAGTGTATTGTCTGGTGGCGGGTTTAGGGAACTCACGGCGGCGATAAAAGAGAGCAGTTCGACGGCTAGGTGGAGCGCGCGGGTTGGTCGCAGAGTTTGAAGCAGAGCAACGTGGCTTCCAAACGCGAATGCGAACTCGACGGTGAACGGCGAAGAACGCGAACGAAGACGACAGCTGAACGAAGACGTGAACGTGAACGGCAAACAAACGGCGACGGAAGCGCGGCTGAGCAGACAAAGACGACGGACGCCGAGCTCGAGGAAGCAGCCGCGATCGGTGACAGCGAACAGGGGTTGAAGACGGACGGCGGCAGTATGCCACTCCTTGCGGCGGTGGTGTAGGCTCACAGTGCTAGGGTTTTTTGGCTGGGTTTGTGTGATTTCTTTCTGAATGAAAGAAAGAGGGAGAAAGAAACGAAGGAGCTTCCGTTTTTCACCGGTTTTCTAAACAACGGCCTGACCGGATCGTTAATGTTGCCGGTTCGTGGTTGAACCGGACGGTCCGACCGATCTGGTCCAATTTTCAGAACATTGTAGGTGACTAGGAGTGATGTTGGAGAAAGAAGTGTGTTTGACAGAGTGATAGACTGGGGTGGAGTTGTCGGAGCAGATTTGGGATTTGGAGGAGGTGGAGGCCGTTGAAAGAAAGGATGAATCTTGGCTCAATTTGGGCCGGCTTGCTGGTTAGAACCAGGACCAAAGAAATGTAGATTTAGTTATAGTAATCCGATTCCAGAAATGATTGTTCGGCTCCTGTGCACTAGAAATATTTGTAAGTTGGAAATTTCATTAGCAATTATTTTATTCGGGTGAAATATCCTTTTTAAAAGCATTGTGAAAAATATAAAGTGATATTTAAAGCTGTCCACGAATTTCGGCCGAGTGAAATTATCTGTTTTCATCCCACCAAAATATCTTTGTAGTTCGACAAAAATGTCTTGATCCATATTAGTATTTCATCCTTCTAATTCATATTTGTATAAAACACCAATATAGCATCCATTTAAAAAATAAATTCGAAACAAAAGCAACAACTGCAGCACTAATATATAAAATATGAAAAATACTATTTGTACATCACTTTTCAGTCAACAATTTTAGCTATTTTCATTAGGATATAATAAAAAATACGGTTACAAAAATAAACGTATAAAGATACACTAGGATTCAAAGACAATACAACGCGCTTAGGAATTTTTTCATCATGCTAAAAATCCCTTCTTTTAATCGCGATTTTTTCTCTTCTCGATAGAGGAGTTCCACTACATGTACCTCACTTCTCTTCTCTTCGATTGCGTCACTGCATGCACCTTAGTCCTTACTTTTTTCTCTTCTCCACATTTCTCTTTGCTCTGCTTCGATCCCATGGTTCACAAAAACTCTTCTCAGTACCATATTCTTTTGATTCTTGTTATTTTAGGGTTTTGATTATAACTTTTAATTCAATGAGGTTTGTATTTAATTTACTTCGTATGTTAATTTTTTTATTCCAAATTTAATTTTAATTTTTTTATTATTTATTTTTTATTCCTGATTTGATTTTAATTTTTTTATTCCTAATTATCCATTATCTATTTTAATTTGCATCTGAATCGAGATCTTCATGATTGTGGAGCTAAATACGTAGCATTGCCATTGATTTTGTTGCATACATTTGCATTGTGTTGTCTTAGGACTTTTATTTTAAAGAATTTTGGCATTTGATTTTATGATGAAACTGAAATATATGGTGTCAATGTAGCTAAGTGTTCTAAGTTTAGAGAGATATACAACATAGCATTTGATTTTAATTTTTTGATTATCCATTTTTTATTCTTGATTTGATTTTAAATTTTTTATTATCCATGTTTTAGGTTGTTTCAAGCATAGGAACGGCATTTTTCTTTGTAAAAGATTATGAAACTTTTTATACCAAATTATGCAAAAAAGGTTGATTTTTCATGAAATATAAAAACTACTAAGTGGGATCAAAATAGGCAGATGATATACTAAATATTGGTATGTTCTAGAGCTGGTTATCGAAGATCAAAAATTGATCCATTAAAGAAGACAAATCTAACTTTTGAACAAAATTGTGAAGTTAGGATTATTGTAAAAATGGATAAGAAGCTAGAATATGTGTTAACCTTTGTGAATATCCAGCATAATCATGCTATTAGTCCTAGCATGGCAAACACTTTGAAAAAAAATAGGAAACTAAGCTTGCATATCAAACGGATAGCTGAAATTAATAATGAAGCTGGTGTTATAACGAGAAATACCTATCAGAGTTTAGCAACTGTTGTTAGTGGCTATGACAAATTGACTTTTGCATGTGTTTGATGTATAGGAATAGGTAGAACTTTAGAATGATATAAGACGGTGTTATTGAAATGCTGGGTGCTTTACACCATCGTGATGTCAGCGTAACAATAATTGGACGGTCCGAGTTGTGGGTATAATAATGGGACAATCCGATTTAGAGGAACCATTCAATTTGTCTGATGCCATCAACGTGTCGCGCATACAAGTCCCTCCTCTTCAGTTAACCCCAGTGCTCACTGTCTCTCACACATCACTTTCTTCGAACTCACTCTCTTCAAGTCTCTTTTTACTCCAGAAATTCTAATCTCCATTTTTTCTATTTTCTTTTTCATCAACCTCCCTCAATCTTCCATAGAAACAACATAATGTTAAAAAAACAAAAAAAAAAGTTAAAGATATAGATCATGCTGAACTTCACATTATTAATTATTTCAATTATTTTTTATTATGTAAGTTATTATTTTAAATTTTTTAATTTAACAGAAATATTAATGTTGTTAATGTTGATTAAATGATAATTGTTGTCATAATTAAAAATGTATTAAATGTATTGTTGAATTTAGTTAGTGAATATTTTAGTTAGTAATAATGATAATATTGCAGTGGTAGGTTATTAGAAAATATATTTTTAAGGTATTTAGTAATAATTATTAGAATTATATTTAAGTTTTATTAATTATTATTAGAAGTTAGATTATTATTGTGGAATTTCTGTAAAATAGATCTAATAAATATAATATTTTTTAAATTTTAATAATTAATTGATTGTTGTTAAATATTTAACTAATATATTTATTGTAGTTAAGTTTTTTAAAATTTTTAACGGTGTTAGTTAAATAATTTGTAGATTAGCCGTACGTATGCATGCTAGTTAATTAATTAACTAATTAACACTAAATTTAGTATTAATTTTATAAATTAGTAATTATTATTAATAAATTATTAAATATTATTAAATAAATTATTTGATAAATTATTTATTAATAAATAAATAAATAACTATTTAAGAAATAATTTAATGAATAATTTAATAAAAAATAATAAAAAATTTAATAAATTATTTATTATTATTATTAATATCAGAGTTATTAAAAATAAGAAACTGTTCAAAAATTTTTAATATGTCACTAGTTAGTTATTTTAAGTTGTTAATTATTATTATAATAATATAAATTGTATTAGCCTTATGTTATTATGTGTTGTTAATGTATGTATGTGTGTGAGTAGAATAGAATATAATAAAATGTTAGTATTATTAAAATTATAATTAATTATAATTTTATTTTATTAGTCGGATAAGTGATGGTACTTTGTTAAACATAACTAAATTATGTTAATGATAATAAAAAATATAGTTTTATTGTTATAAATTGTCATATAATAATTAGTCAGTGTTTATGGATAATTTTATTTGATATAATATTTGATTATATTTTTGTAGAGTTTATGGGTGTTAACGTATAACCACTTACAGCTGTCAGATCTATAAAATCCTAGTGTGGAGGAGTATTTACGGCATACTAGTTTTTATTATGTTTCTCATATTAGAATAATTCAATGTCAATCGAAAATGGTAAATGCTCTAATCGAGAGGTGGTACCCTAACACACATACATTTCACCTTCTGGTTGGTGAATGTGCTATGAAATTGGAAGATGTGACTATTATTCTTGGTCTTTTGATAAATGGTCTTCGAGTGACAGGAGTGACTATGAGTAGTCATAATACTTTAGAGGTTGAGTGTTTGCACCAATTTGAGGTTGCACCTAAGAAGTGAGATTGTAGAAGAAGCTTCATCATAAAGTTGTTGTGGCTTTGAAATCTAAAAGATCGTTTAGATTTGACTGACAAAAATGGCATTCAAAGGTATGTAAAATGCCACATCATACTATTATTTAGTACAATCTTATTTGGAGACAACTCTGTAGCAGCCATGCACTGAAAATTTCTGCCTTTGCTTCGTGACTTTGCCAGTATAAGAGAATTTAGTTGGGGTTTGGCATGCCTAACACACTTGTACAAAGCGCTATGTAGGGCATCTCATTTTGGGTGCAAGAAAATCGATGGTCTACTAACAGTTCTGCTAACTTGGGCTTGGATCCATTTACCATTCTTCGCGCCGATTCCCAGTGACTTCCAAGTTTTTTTGTTTGCAAACAGGTAAAATTATCGAATAATAACTTTAGCTAAGTGTTGCACATTGTATTTTAATATTTAGGATAAAATTATGTTAACCAAATAAATAATGTTAGGTGGCTTAACTGGGAGCGTGATGATTGACGCTATAGATTTCATTCTCTTACTCGCTTTAGAAAGTCGTTAGATGAGCTGCAGGAAGGCCAAGCATGTTTTCATTATATTAGTTTTTATTTTTGGTTGAATCTTATTATTATTTAGTGTGTGATCATCTGTTTCTTTTAATATGTCCAATTTGTGTGAGAGGCTTATGGTGTTGATCCCATTGAGGTAGATGTAATTCCTGCAAACATCCATCCGCGCTCAGTTGTTTGGAGCGCTACGGTGCCATTGATATCATTTGAATGGATTGAATGACATACAATCGATAATTTTAGGCGACAGTTTGGTTTTGTCTAGAGAGTCTCTCATCTGGAACGGTGTCTAGACAAAACACACAGGAAAGTCTTGATTGGTCCAAAGAATCTTGACTGATCCACCACCACCACTCATTCATTTTGTGTGATGTAGTGGACGAATAGGTATAGTCACGTTTTTACTGAGTTTTTCGTGCCTCTACAGCATACCCTAGATATTTACATGTATTGGTACCGCACAAAATGTGACAACCGTTTGAACTTGTCGGATCTTATGGTCCAAGAGAACCAATAGAAAAATTCCATTGGTGTTGATGAGAATCAAGAGCAGCAGCCACAGTCACCGCCACCACCACAACCATAACAACAACCACATGCTACACTGATCCAAGAGCCACAGCATTCGTCGATCCCATATATTCCTCACTCAGTTTATCCCGTCATACCCTTACATCAGTAGTATTGGAGTGTTTCATAGTTTGACACAGAAAAAAAAGTTTTATTTAGCCAGCTGATTGGTTCATGGATTCACATCCAGGCCAATCACAATCTAGCCATCAGCCTGGTATGACGTCGGGTAGGTATTCCTTAGATTTGAGACATTCATGCCGCACTCCTTCAGAAAATTTTAGAGGAAAACTATTTGGTAACTCAAGTAGGAGTGACAGAGATCGAGGGATTATACATAGCAGGAACCCATTGTATTTCAATGGGTCTAATTGAAGAAAGCACTAACGGGGTTGATCACAAGACTGGTGACTGCCTAATAGACCATTCGGATGGTGATGATGAGGATAAGGATGAAGATGAGGATGAGGATGCCGATCAGAAATCTCACAACAATGATTACGATCGTGGTGATAATCCAGGGCCTAGTGCCAGTAATGTATTATGTTGGTTGATTACTTAGCATTCTATTTGGTTTTTTTAGTTGGTAGATGCAATGTTATTTCTTAGTTTCAAGTAATTTGGTTGATGTATATGATGTAATTATATGTTTATGTAGGTGAAACAGGTACATGTACAAGCGATGCATCAACTCCAACGGATAGAGACAGAGGCTACAATCTTAGAGTTGATCCTTCACATCGTAGCACTAATCGATTCACCCTGTCTACGTTCAATATGGTAGCCAAGAAGTGCAAAAATTTTGTGAATTATGTTAATTCATTTGGTGTGGATGTTGTTAAGTTAACTTTTTTTATATAGAATTAATGCGAATGTCATAGAATACCTGGATACAATATAAACCAATGCAAATGTCCTAATGTTCTTGGATATGATGAGCGGATAATTTATACGTTTTTTGGCATTATTTTTAGGTAGTTTTTAGTAAGTTCAAGCTACTTTTAGGGATGCTTTCATTAGTTTTTATGCTAAATTCACATTTCTAGACTTTACTATGATTTTGTGTGTTTTTTTGTGATTTCAGGTAATTTCTGGCTGAAATTGAGGGACTTGAGCAAAACTCTGAAAAAGGCTGACAAAAGGACTGCTGATGTTGTTGGATTCTGACCTCCCTGCACTCGAAATGGATTTTCTGGAGCTACAGAACTTCAAATGGCGCGCTCTTAACGGCGTTGGAAAGTAGACATCCAGAGCTTTCCAGCAATATATAATAGTCCATACTTTATTCGGGAATTGACGACGTAAAGTGGCGCTCAACGCCAAGTACATGCTGCTGTCTGGAGTAAAACGCCAGAAACACGTCACAACCCGGAGTTGAACGCCCAAAACACGTTACAACTTGGCGTTCAACTCCAAAAGAAGCCTCAGCTCGTGGATAGATTAAGCTCAGCCCAAGCACACACCAAGTGGGCCCCAGAAGTGGATTTATGCATCAATTACTTACTCATGTAAACCCTAGTAGCTAGTTTAGTATAAATAGAACATTTTACTATTGTATTCAGTGTCTTTTGACCACGTTTCATCTTTGGTCTCAGTTTCGTATTATTCTTCATCTTAGGAGGCCATTGATCACGTTTTGGGGGGCTGGCCATTCAGCCATGCCTGAACCTTTCACTTATGTATTTTCAACGGTGGAGTTTCTACACACCATAGATTAAGGGTGTGAAGCTCTGCTGTACCTCAAGTTTCAATACAATTACTATTATTTTCTATTCAATTCTCTTTTATTCCTATTCTAAGATATTCGTTGCACTTCAACTTGATGAATGTGATGATCCGTGACACTCATCATCATTCTCACCTATGAACGCGCGTGACTGACAACCACTTCCGTTCTACCTTAGGCCGGGCGCATATCTCTTAGATTCTCCAACAGAATCTTCGTGGTATAAGCTAGAATTGATGGCGGCATTCATGGGAATCCGGAAAGTCTAACCTTGTCTGTGGTATTCCGAGTAGGATTCCGGGATTGAATGACTGTGACGAGCTTCAATCTCCTAATGGCTGGGCGTTAGTGACAGACGCAAAAGAATCAAGGGATTCTATTCCAACCTGATTGAGAACCGACAGATGATTAGCCGTGCTGTGACAGAGCATAGGACCATTTTCACTGAGAGGATGGGATGTAGCCATTGACAACGGTGACACCCTACATACAGCTTGCCATGGAAAGGAGTAAGAAGGACTGGATGAATGTAATAAGAAAGTAGAAATTCAAGAGGAGCACAGCATCTCCATACGCCTATCTGAAATTCCCACTATTGATTTACATAAGTATTTCTATCCTATTTTATTTTCTGTTTATTATTAATTTTCGAACTTATCATAAATCAACTTAATCCGCCTAACTGAGATTTACAAGGTGACCATAGCTTGCTTCATACCAATAATCTCCGTGGGATCGACCCTTACTCACGTAAGGTATTACTTGGATGACCCAGTGCACTTGCTGGTTAGTTGAACGGAGTTGTGATCACACGTGCCATTATCAGGGATTATTAAGATCCCAATTCATCATACCATGATCTCTTTGGGGTATTCTTGATAGAGCCAATATTTAAATTTCATACAAGTACAAAGAGACCAACTTTGAGGATCACAATTTCGTCCACCAAGTTTTTGGCGCCGTTGCCGGGGATTGTTCGAGTATGACAACTGACGGTTCATCTTGTTGCTCAGATTAAGTAATTTTCTTTTCAAAAACTTTTCAAAATTTTTCTTTTCTTTTTCGTTTTTTCCAAAAATATTTTCGAAAAAATTAATAAAAATCCAAAAAAATCATAAAATCATAAAAATCAAAAATATTTTATATTTCTTGTTTGAGTCTTGAGTCAACTTTTAAGTTTGGTGTCAATTGCATGCTTTAAAAATTTTTTCTTGCATTTTTCAAAAATTTATGCATTCATAGTGTTCTTCATGATCTTCAAGTTGTTCTTGGTAAGTCTTCTTGTTTGATCTTGATGTTTTCTTGTTTTGTATTGTTTGTTGTTTTTCATATGCATTTTTCGTTTGTTAGAGTCCATGCATGAAAGATTTCTAAGTTTGGTGTCTTGCATGTTTTCTTTGCATAAAAAATTTTTTCAAAATTATGTTCTTGATGTTCATCATGATCTTCAAAGTGTTCTTGGTGTTCATCTTGACATTCATAGTGTTCTTGCATGCATCTTGTGTTTTGATCCAAATTTTTTATGTTTTGGGTCATTTTTGTGTTTTTCACTCTCATCATTAAAAATTCAAAAAATAAAAAAAATATCTTTTCCTTTTTTCTCTCAAAATTTCGAAAATTTGAGTTGACTTAGTCAAAAAAATTTTTTAAAATTAGTTGTTTCTTACAAGTCAAGTCAAAATTTCAATTTTAAAAATCTTATCTTTTTAATTTCTTTTTCAAATTATTTTCAAAATCTTTTTCTTATCTTTATATCAAATTTTCGAAAACTCACTAACAATTAATGTGATTGATTCAAAAATTTGAAGTTTGTTACTTTCTTGTTAAGAAAGGTTCAATCTTTAAGTTCTAGAATCTTATCTTATAGTTTCTTGTTAGTGAAGTAAGTAATTTTAAATTTTTAAATTAAATCTTTTTATCTTTTATCATATCTTTTTCAATAATTTTATCTTTTTCAAAATTTGATTTCAAAATATCTTATCTAACTTCTTATCTTCTAATCTTTTCAAATTTGATTTTAATATCTTCTTCAACTAACTATTTGACTTTTTGTTTGTTTCTTATCTTTTCCAAAACTACCTAACTACCTTTCCCTCTCTAATTTTCGAAAATATCTCATCCCTTTTTCAAAAATTCTTTTTTGTTTTAAATTTTAATTTTAATTATATCTTATATTTAATTTTTGAAAATACTAACCCCTTTTTCAAAATTATTTTCGAAATTCTCCCTCTCTTTTCTTATTCTATTTAATTATTTACTAACACTTCTCTTCACCTCTCTTCATCTGAAAATCCGAACCCATTCTTCTTCACTCTTCTCCCCTTTCTTCTTCTACTAACATAAGGAATCTCTATACTGTGACATAGAGGATTCCTCTTCTTTTCCTGTTTTTTTCTCTTTCATATGAGCAGGAACAAGAAAAAAAAAGCACTCTTGTTGAAATTGATCCCGAACCTGAAAGGACTTTGAAGAGGAAACTAAGAGAAGCTAAATTACAACAATCTAAAGGTAACCTTTCAGAAATATTAGAACAAGAGAAGGAGATGGCAGCCGAACCCAACAACAATAATGCAAGGAGAATGCTTGGTGACTTCACAAAGCCAATGTCCAAATTTGATGGAAGAAGCATCTCCTTTCCTGCCATTGGAGCCAATAATTTTGAGCTTAAGCCTCAACTAGTTGCTTTAATGCAACAGAACTGCAAGTTTTATGGACTTCCATCTGAAGATCCTTACCAGTTTTTAACTGAGTTCTTGCAGATTTGTGAGACTGTTAAGACGAATGGAGTTGATCCTGAAGTCTACAGACTCATGCTTTTCCCTTTTGCTGTAAGAGACAGAGCTAGAATATGGTTGGATTCACAACCTAAGGATAGCCTGGACTCCTGGGATAAGCTGGTCACGACCTTCTTGGATAAATTCTTTCCTCCTCAAAAGCTGAGCAAGCTTAGAGTGGATGTTCAGACCTTCAAACAAAAAGATGGTGAATCCCTCTATGAAGCTTGGGAAAGATACAAGCAGTTGACCAAAAGGTGCCCATCTGACATGTTTTCAGAATGGACCATATTAGATATATTCTATTATGGTCTATCTGAGTTTTCTAAGATGTCATTGGACCATTCTGCAGGTGGATCTATTCACCTAAAGAAAACGCCTGAAGAGGCTCAAGAACTTATTGACATGGTTGCAAATAACCAATTCATGTACACTTCTAAGAGGAATTCCGTGAATAATGGGACGCCTCAGAGGAAGGGAGTTCTTGAAATTGATGCTCTGAATGCCATATTGGCTCAGAACAAAGTGTTGACTTAGCAAGTCAACATGATTTCTCAAAGTCTGAATGGATGGCAAAATGCATCCAATAGTACTAAAGAGGCAGCTTTTGAAGAAGCTTATGATCCTGAGAACCCTGCAATGGCAGAGGTTAATTACATGGGTGAACCTTATGGAAACACCTATAACTCATCATGGAGAAATCACCCAAACTTCTCATGGAAGGATCAACAAAAGCCTCAACAAGGCTTTAATAATGGTGGAAGAAATAGGCTCAGTAATAACAAGCCTTTTCCATCATCTTCTCAGCAACAGACAGAGAATTCTGAACAAAGCTCCTCTAATTTAGCAAATTTAGTCTCTGATCTATCAAAAGCCACTTTCAGTTTCATGAGTGAAACAAGATCCTCCATCAGAAATCTGGAGGCACAAGTGGGCCAGCTGAGTAAGAAAGTCATTGAAACTCCTCCCAATATTCTCCCAAGCAATACAGAAGAGAATCCAAAAGGCGAGTGCAAGGCCATTGATGTGATCAATATGGCCGAATGCACAAGGGAGGAGAAGGACAAAAATCCTAGTGAAGAAGACCTCCTGGGACGTCTCTCAAGCAAGAAGGAGTTTCCTATTAATGATCCAAAGGAATCTGAGGCTCATATAGAGACCATAGAGATTCCATTAAATCTCCTTCTGCCATTCATGAGCTCTAAAGACTATTCTTCCTCTGAAGAGGATGAAGATGTGACTGGAGAGCAAGTTGCTCAATATTTAGGAGCTATCATGAAGCTGAATGCCAAGTTGTTTGGTAATGAGACTTGGGAAAGTGAACCTCCCTTGCTCATTAATGAACTAGATACCTGGATTCAGCAAATTTTACCTCAAAAGAGACAAGATCCTGGCAAGTACTTAATACCTTGTACCATAGGCACCATGACCTTTGAAAAAGCTCTATGTGATCTGGGGTCAGGGATAAATCTTATGCCACTCTCTGTAATGGAGAAGCTGGGGATCATTGAGGTACAACCTGCCTTGTTCTCATTACAATTGGCAGACAAGTCATTAAAACAAGCTTATAGAGTAGTAGAGGACGTGTTAGTAAAGGTTGAAGGCCTTTACATCCCTGCTGATTTCATAATCATAGACACTAGGAAGGAAGAGGATGAGTGCATCATTCTTGGAAGACCTTTCCTAGCCACAGCAGGAGCTGTGATAGATGTTAACAGAGGTGAATTAGTCTTTCAATTGAATGAGGACTACCTTGTGTTTAAGGCACATGGCCATCCCTCTGTGACAATAGAGAGTAAGCATGAAGAGCTTCTCTCAGTACAGAGTCAAGAAGAGCCCCCACAATCAAACTCTAAGTTTGGTGTTGGGAGGCCACAACCAAACTCTAAGTTTGGTGTTAAGACCCCATATCCAAACTCTAAGTTTGGTGTTGGGACTATACAACATTGACATGATCACCTTTGTGGCTCCATGAGAGCCCACTATCAAGCTAATGACATTAAAAGAGCGCTTGTTGGGAGGCAACCCAATTTTTATTTATCTAATTTTATTTTTATTTTATTGTTATTTTGTGTATTATTAGGTACATGATCATGTGGAGTCACGAAAAACATATAAAAATTAAAAACAGAATCAAAAACAGCAGAAGAAAAATCACACCCTGGAGGAAGGACAGACTGGCATTCAACGCCAGTAAGGAGCATCTGGCTGGCGTTCAACGCCAGAACAGAGCATGAATCTGGCGTTGAACGCCAGAAACAAGCAACATTCTGGCATTTGAACGCCAGGAATGTGCCTTAAGGAAAGCTGGCGCTGAACGCCAGTAACAAGCATGAAACTGGCGTTCAACGCCAGAAACATGCTACACATGGGCGTTGAACGCCCAGAGTGTGCATTATCTCGGCGTTTAAATGCCAGAATGGTGTGCAAAGGCATTCTACATGCCTAATTGGTGCAGGGATGTAAATCCTTGACACATCAGGATCTGTGGACCCCACAGGATCATCTCAGGATCTGTGGACCCCACAGAATCCCCACCTAACATATTCCCACCTTACCTCCTAATCCTATAACACTCTTCTCCATATCACACTTCCCAACAACTTCAATCTCTCTTCCCAATTACCCCCTTCACCACTCACATCCATCCACTCTTCCCCATAAACCCCACCTACCTTCAAAATTCAAAAACACTTTCCCACCCAAACCCACCCTAAATGACCGAAACTACACCCTCTCCCCTCCCTATATATACCCTTCCATTCTACTTCATTTTCACACAACACAAACCCCCTCTTCTACACCTTGGCCGAAAACACCATCTCTCACTCTCTTCCATATTTTCTTCTTCTTCTTCTTCTTCTCTTCTTTCTTCTCTTGCTCGAGGGCGAGCAATATTTTAAGTTTGATGTGGTAAAAACATAAGCTTTTTGTTTTTCCATTACCATCAATGGCACCTAAGGCCGGAGAATCCTCTAGAAAAGGAAAAGGGAAGACAAAAGCTTCCACCTCTGAGTTATGGGAGATGGAAAGATTCATCTCCAAAAGCCATCAAGACCACTTCTATGATGTTGTGGCAAAGAAGAAGGTGATCCCGGAGGTCCCTTTCAAGCTCAAGAAAAATGAGTATCCGGAGATCCGACATGAAATCCGAAGAAGAGGTTGGGAAGTCCTAACCAACCCCATGCAACAAGTTGGAATCTTAATGGTTCAAGAGTTCTATGCCAACGCATGGATCACTAGGAACCATGATCAAAGTATGAACCCGAGTCCAAAGAATTATCTCACAATAGTTCGGGGGAAATACTTAGATTTTAGTCCGGAGAATGTGAGGTTGGCGTTCCACTTGCCCATGATGCAAGGAGATGTACGCCCCTACACTAGAAGGATCAACTTTAATCAAAGGTTGAACCAAGTCCTAATGGACATATGTGTGGAAAGAGCTCAATGGAAAAGAGACTCCAAAGGCAAACCAGTTCAACTAAGAAGACTGGACCTCAAGCCTGTGGCTAGAGGGTGGTTGGAGTTCATTCAACGCTCCATCATTCCCACTAGCAACCGATCTGAAGTTACTGTGGATCGGGCCATCATGATTCATAGCATCATGATTGGAGAGGAAGTAAAAGTTCATGAAGTCATCTCCAATGAAATCTACAAAATAGCCGAAAAGCCCTCCACCATGGCAAGGCTAGCTTTTCCTCACCTTATTTGCCATCTATGTTACTCAGCTAGAGTTATCATAGAAGGAGACATCCCCATTGAAGAGGATAAGTCCATCACCAAGAAGAAGATGGAGCAAGCAAGAGAGACCCTCCATGGATCTCAAGAGATGCATGAGGAAGCTCATCATCAAGAAATCCCTGAGATGCCTCAAGGGATGCACTTTCCTCCCAACAACTATTGGGAACAACTCAACACTTCCTTAGAAGATTTGAGCTACAATGTGGAACAATTAAGGGTGGAACATCATGAGCACTCCATCATTCTCCATGAAATAAGAGAAGATCAAAGAGCAATGAGGGAGGAGCAACAAAGGCAAGGAAGGGACATAGAAGAGCTTAAGGACATTGTTGGTCCTTCAAGAAGAAGACGCCACTAAGGTGGATTCATTCCTTGTTCTTATTTCTTTCTGCTTTTCGGTTTTTATGTTGTGTTCATTTATGTTTTGTGTCTCTATTTCAAGATCATTAGTGTTTAGTAACTATGTCTTAAAGTTATGAATAATTCCTTTAATCCTTCATCTTACTTAAATGAAAAATGTTTTTAATTCAAAAGAACAAGAAGTACATGAATTTCGAATTTATCCTTGAATTTAGTTTAATTATATTGATGTGGTGACAAAACTTTTTGTTTTCTGAATGAATGCTTGAACAGTGCATAATTTTGATCTTGTTTATGAATGTTAAAATTGTTGGCTCTTGAAAGAATGATGAACAAAGAGAAATGTTATTGATAATCTGAAAAATCATGGAATTGATTCTTGAAGCAAGAAAAAGTAGTGAAAAACAAAAGCTTGCGGAAAAAAAAAAGAAAAAAAAAGTGGCGAAAAAAAATTAGAAAGAAAAAGAAAAAGCAAGCAAAAAAAGCCAATAGCCCTTAAAACCAAAAGGCAAGGGTAAAAAGGATCCAAGGCTTTGAGCATTAATGGATAGGAGGGCCCAAGGAAATAAAATCCAGGCCTAAGCGGCTAATTCAAGCTGTCCCTAACCATGTGCTTGTGGCATGCAGGTCCAAGTGAAAAGCTTGAGACTGAGTGGTTAAAGTCGTGATCCAAAGTAAAAGAGTGTGCTTAAGAGCTCTGGACACCACTAACTGGGGACTCTAGCAAAGCTGAGTCACAATCTGAAAAGGTTCACCCAGTCATGTGTCTGTGGCATTTATGTATCCGGTGGTAATACTGGAAAACAAAATGCTTAGGGCCACGGCCAAGACTCATAAAAGTAACTGTGTTCAAGAATCAACATACTTAACTAGGAGAATCAATAACACTATCCGAAATTCTAAGTTCCTAGAGAAGCCAATCATTCTAAACTTCAAAGGAAAAAGTGAGATGCCAAAACTATTCAAAAGCAAAAAGCTACAAGTCCCGCTCATCTAATTAGAATTAATATTCATTGATATTCTGGAATTTATAGTATATTCTCTTCTTTTTATCCTATTTGATTTTCAGTTGCTTGGGGACAAGCAATTTAAGTTTGGTGTTGTGATGAGCGGATAATTTATACGCTTTTTGGCATTGTTTTTAGGTAGTTTTTAGTAAGTTCAAGCTACTTTTAGGGATGTTTTCATTAGTTTTTATGCTAAATTCACATTTCTGGACTTTACTATGAGTTTGTGTGTTTTTCTGTGATTTCAGGTAATTTCTGGCTGAAATTGAGGGACTTGAGCAAAACTCTGAAAAAGGCTGACAAAACGACTGCTGATGCTGTTGGATTCTGACCTCCCTGCACTCGAAATGGATTTTATGGAGCTACAGAACTCCAAATAGCGCGCTCTCAATGGCGTTGGAAAGTAGACATCCAGAGCTTTTCAGCAATATATAATAGTCCATACTTTATTCGGGAATTGATGACGTAAAGTGGCGCTCAACGCCAAGTACATGCTGCTGTCTGGAGTAAAACGCCAGAAACACGTCACAACCCGGAGTTGAACGCCCAAAACACGTTACAACTTGAAGTTCAACTCCAAAAGAAGCCTCATCTCGTGGATAGATCAAGCTCAGCCCAAGCACACACCAAGTGGGCCCCGGAAGTGGATTTATGCATCAATTACTTACTCATGTAAACCCTAGTAGCTAGTTTAGTATAAATAGAACATTTAATATTGTATTCAGTGTCTTTTGACCACATTTCATCTTTGGTCTCAGTTTCGTATTATTCTTCATCTTAGAAGGCCAGTGATCACATTTTGGGGGGGGCTGGCCATTCGGCCATGCCTGAACCTTTCACTTATGTATTTTCAACGGTGGAGTTTCTACACACCATAGATTAAGGGTGTGGAGCTCTGCTGTACCTCAAGTTTCAATACAATTACTATTATTTTCTATTCAATTCTCTTTTATTTCTATTCTAAGATATTCGTTGCACTTCAACATGATGAATATGATGATCCGTAACACTCATCATCATTCTCACCTATGAACGCGCGTGACTGACAACCACTTCCGTTCTACCTTAGGCCGGGCGCATATCTCTTAGATTCTCCAACAGAATCTTCGTGGTATAAGCTAGAATTGATGGCGGCATTCATGGGAATCCGGAAAGTCTAACCTTGTCTGTGGTATTCCGAGTAGGATTCCGGGATTGAATGACTGTGACGAGCTTCAAACTCCTGAAGGCTGGGCGTTAGTGACAGACGCAAAAGAATCAAAGGATTCTATTCCAACCTGATTGAGAACCGACAGATGATTAGCCGTGCTGTGACAGAGCATAGGACCATTTTCATTGAGAGGATGGGATGTAGCCATTGACAACGGTGATGCCCTACATACAGCTTGCCAGGGAAAGGAGTAAGAAGGACTGGATGAATGTAATAAGAAAGTAGAAATTCAAGAGGAGCACAGCATCTCCATACGCCTATCTGAAATTCCTACTATTGATTTACATAAGTATTTCTATCCTATTTTATTTTTTGTTTATTATTAATTTTTGAACTTATCATAAATCAACTTAATCCGCCTAACTGAGATTTACAAGGTGACCATAGCTTGCTTCATACCAATAATCTCCGTGGGATCGACCCTTACTCGCGTAAGGTATTACTTGGATGACCCAGTGCACTTGCTAGTTAGTTGAACGGAGTTGTGATCACACGTGCCATTATTAGGGATTATTAAGATCCCAATTCATCATACCATGATCTCTTTGGGGTATTCTTGATAGAGCCAATATTTAAATTTCATACAAGTACAAAAAGACCAACTTTGAGGATCACAATTTCGTCCACCAGGATACAAAATATAAAAATGCAAATGTCATAGAGTACTTGGAGAAATTATAACCCAATGCAACTGTCATATAACTCCATTGAGCAAATGAACTGGCACTTGCATCACCGCATTGACGACATCTACTTTGGTTGTGGTCTTCACTACTACATTGGCTATATTGCCTAGGACCACGCAATATTTAAGTGTCCATCTCAATCAAACAGTGCATCATCTTTGGTCGACCTTTGGTAACTCATTTAAGGAACGAATTTAGTATGAGTCGAAGTCCATAGTAAGAAGGCCGCGTATTGGAATTCTCTAGTGGCCTAAACCTAGCTCTGTACATCCTTCGAACTTGGTTCATCTTATAAACATCATGAACATACACTTGCCAATCTAGCCGTTGATTCGTACAACATGCAAATACATGTCAACATGGAATTTGATCCACCTGAAATTTTCCATAGTTTTAACATTGTCGATGTAGGTCAACTGCTTACTCCACTCTATTTGGCATCTCACGCACTTCAAAAACCTCATTCTGCCTGTTGAAACAATTAACCTGGATGTTTCCTTATGCACGTTGATTTGCATGCAACTTTGAGGTCATAAGCTCAGAAAAAATATGTCCAGCATTAATGCGAGCCTCAGTCTCGGCTCTTTTCTGAGCGAGCCTCAGCCTCGGCTCTTTTCCAAGAGAGCCTCAGCCTTCGCTCTTTTTCAAGTGAATAACTTATTAAGCCTATAAAATGTTTCCTTGACAAGTGCAGTGATAAGGAGATTGCGTGCACCCTTTAAGATTGAATTGATGCACTCCACTAGATTCGTGATCATGTGACCCCATCAGTAACCACCATCGAATGCCAATGCATACTTTTCACGTGGGATTTGGTTTAACTATATAGTGTAAGCCTCACCCCATTCTCATAAATGCTGATAATGCATCTCGTATTCGCAAACTATCCTCGAATATCTTGCGATATAAAAAATACAAGTACAAATACCAAGTATAAATGAGATTCATAATAATGGTAACTCTGATAATAACTAACTTCAATATATTCAAACTTACCTATATTGACGACAAGCTTTTGCAGGTACGATTCCTTGAACTTTCTCAAGAAGTTTGACCCTATATGCCTGATGCAAAACATGTGGAAAGCGCTAAGAGACGACTAAGCTTCGTTACTACAAGCAATAGCTGAATTGATAGATTCATGTCGGTTAGAGATAAGTCCCACACTATCCCGAGTCACCATATGTTGTTGCAAGTTACTAAGAAAAAAGTGTCACGCTTCAGAAGTCTCTCCCTCCACAATGGCAAATGCAATAGGCACGATATTGTTGTTACCATCCTGGAAACTACAACCAATAAACAACTCTTATATTTTCTATACAAGTGGATCCCATCCACCTGGACAACTGATTTGTAATGTCTGAATGCTCTAATGTAAGGGTAATAACTCCAGAAGACTCAATGTAATACCCAGATATCCGTTTACCAAGTTATTACTCTGATATGCAGGCATAGTTTCAAAAATGGATGGCTGTTGATGGCTCCCTGTGACACATGGTCTCAAACCATATGCGTAAAATTTCACACGATGTTTCCCAATCTTCAAAAAAAAAATTTCACTGACTTTTGCTTTTGCCAACCATGCTTCGTGATAACTGATGGTGTAATTGAACTTCGACTGTACTTCTGTAATAACTGATTTTACCTTTATAGAGAGGGATCAGCCTCTACCAACGGTTTTATTGCTTTTGTAATTGTGTTGAAATCAAACTTCGAATGATCTTGAGAAATGGTGGTTTTAGTACAAGTGTGACTACCATTGTACCTCCTTATAATCTAATAGTACTTCCTGCAGATCATGCTAATTCTGATAAGCCAATTACAGCCTAAGTCGTAAGTGTATATTTGGCATGAAATGTCATCGGTTCCTACTCATAAACAAGTAATCTACACCTCTGCGGATGGTATAATCTTTCATCGCCATAGTGACAATTTTTCTGAAACTGAATTTCATTCCTACAGTAAATTCACCGTCTACAACAACATGAAATTCTACTACAACGACACCATAAATTAAATATTTAATAATAAATATTAAATAAGTAAAATTTAAATCCACCTATCTATTATAAATCATTAATAAATATTTATAAATTTATATTAAAATTATACATTATAAATAAATATTTAAAATATTAATATAAATATGGTTTAATTATTTTGTTAGTCCCTATAGTTTTGCGAAATTTTCAATTAGGTCCCTATACTTTTTTTCTCTATAATTGAGTCCTTGAACCAAATTTTTTTTAAATTGGGTCCCTACACTTTTTTTTTTCTTTTATTTAGGTCCCTATACCAATTCTTTTTTTTTAGTTAGGTCCCTATAAAATTAAGCCAATTACAACTAAGAAGGATTTAATTGAAAAAAAAAATTTAGTGTAGGGACTCAATTAAAAAGAAAAAAAATATAAGAGCCTAATTGAAAATTTCACGAAACTATAGGGACTAATAGAGTAATTAAACCTATAAATATATACATTGTATTTATTCCTACTCAAGTAATTACTTTAAATTTAACCAAAAAATTATTCTAACCTGTAAGGTTATTAACTTAAATTTAACCAAATAAATATATAAACAAATGCTAATTAATTATATTTTCATATATCACGTAAGTAATTGATCGATCGACAATATTAATAATAACAAAATTGTAATCTCACATAAAAATATCCAAATTATATACCTGCATTCATTCAGGAAATTTCGATGCATGCATGGCCTCCAAATCCAACGCGCACATGAAAGATGGCTCCTTAAACGGATGTTAGTTTGCTAATACATTTGTCACCTCCGCGACATCTGCCTCCATGGTGTCATCAGTTTGATCTTCGTCAACATGAAATATGGTTTGCAAATACATGTCAACATGGAATCTGATCCACCTGAAATTCGCCACAGTTTCAACGTTGTCGATGTAGGTTAACTGCTTACTCTACTCTATTTAGCATCTTACGCATTTCAAAAACCTCATTCTGCCTGTTAAAACAATTAACCTGGATGTTTCCTTATGCACGTTGATTTGCATGCAACTTTGAGGTCACAAGCTCAGCATTAATGCGAGCCTCATCCTCGGCTCTTTTTCGAGCGAGCCTCAGCCTTGACTATTTTTCAAGTGAACAACTTATTAAACCCATAAAGTGTTGCCTTGACAAGTGCAATGACAAGGAGATTGCGCGCACCCTTTAAGACTGAATTAATGCACTCCACTAGATCCGTGGTCATGTGACCCATTGGTAACCACCATCGAATGTCAATGCATACTATTCACGTGGGATTCAGTTTAACTAGATAGTGTAAGCCTCATTCCGTTTCTCATAAACGCTGATAAAGCATCTCGTATTCGAGAACTATCCTCGAATATCTTGCGATATAAAAAAACAAGTACAAATACCAAGTATAAATGAGATTCATAACAATGGTAACTCTGATAATAACTAACTTCAATATATTCAAACTTACATATATTGACAATAAGATTTACGGTGCCTTGAACTTCCTCAAGAAGTTTGACCCTATATGCCTGATGCAAAACATGTGGAAAGCTCTAGGAGATGACTATACTCCGTTACTATAGGCAATAGCTGAATTGATAGATTCGTGTCGGTTAGAGATAAGTTTTACACTATCCCGAGTCACCACATGTTGTCGCAAGTTACTAAGAAAAAAGTGGCACACTTCAGAAGTCTCTCCCTCCACAATGGCAAAATGCAATAGGCACGATATTGTTGTTACCATCCTAGAAACTACAACCAATAAACAACCCTTATATTTTCTATACAAGTGAATCTCATCCACCTGGACAACTATATTGTAATGTCTGATTGCTCTAATGTAAGGGTAATAACTCCAGAAGACTCAATGTAATACCCGAATATCTGTTTACCGAGTTATTACTCTGATATGCAGGCATAGTTTCAAAATGGATGGCTGCTGATGGCTCCCTGTGACACATGGTCTCAAACCATATGGGCAAAGTTTCGTACGATGTTTTTCAATCTCCGAAAATATTTTCCACTGACTTTTGCTTTTGCCAACCATGTTTCGTAATAACTGATGGTGTAATTGAACTTCGACTGTACTTCCGTAATAACTGATTTCATCTTTATAGAGGGATCAACCTCTACCAACGACTTTATTGCTTTTGCAATTGTGTTGGAATCCAGTTTCGAATGATCTTGAGAAATGGTGGTTCTGGTACAATTGTGACTACCATTGTACCTCCTTATAACCTAATAGTACTTCCTGCAGATCATGCTAATTCTGATAAATCAATCACAGCCTGAGTCGTAGGTGTACATTTGGCATGAAATGTCATCGGTTCCTACTTATAAACCGGTAATCTACACCTCTGTAGATGGTATAAACTTTCATCGCCATAATGACAATTTTCCTGAAACTAAATTCCATTCTCACGGTAAATTCATCGTCTACGACAACAAAAAATTCTACTACAACAACACCATAAATTAAATATTTAATAAATAAATATTAAATAAGTAAAATTTAAATCCACCTATCTATTATAAATCATTAATGAATATTTATAAAGTTATATTAAAATTATACATTATAAATAAATATTTAAAATATTAATATAAGTACATTGTATTTATTCCTACTCAAGTAATTACTTTAAATTTAACCAAAAAATTATTCAAACCTGTAAGGTTATTAACTTAAATTTTAACAAAATAAATACATAAACAAATACTAATTAATTATATTTTCATATGTCACATAAGTAATTGATCGATCGACAATATTAATAGTAACAAAATTATAATCTCACATACAAATATTCAAATTATATACCTGCATTTATATATTCAGGAAATTTCGGTGCATGCATGGCCTCCAAATCCAACGCGCGCATGAAAGACGGCTCCTTAAACGGATGTTGGTTTGCTAATACATTTGTCACCTCCGCGACATCTGCCTCCATGGTGTCATCAGTTTGATCTTCGTCTCTAATTGGATCAACGACCTCATAGTTGCTTTCAAACTCTTACTCGCTATCACTATTGTAATCTTCCCCTTCGATGTGTCGGTCGGCTTCAAATTGTTCGAACTCAACATACAACTCAATGAATGACATCTAAGAGCAAGTTTCAATACACATTGAAAACATCTATCACATGCTCACTTTATCAGTCACATATTTAATTTGAAATTGAACGAATCTACCAAATACTGATATAGGATACTTATACAAAATACACGATACTTTCCTTGATATTTGAGAATCTATCTTCTCACAGATCATACATTTTAGTTCTTCAAATGAGAGTGTGAATGGAATAACAATATCCAACTAATTTTCACATACAAATTATGTTTATAACAAAATTTGACCATGACAATATATTTTCTATAAAACTCTATCATTCATTTTATATATTTTAACTCACATTAAAAATATTCAAACCGTAATTTTTTGAAGCAAGAAAAGAGAGTATGACGAGAGGGATCGTTTTGAAGAGGTGAGCGACGTTGAAATAAAGAAGAGGGAGTTCTGCTATCTGGAGTAGGGTGAGTATATATATAAGAGTACAAATCACATGGTCCGATTTGTATTTAAGTATTTAAAATTTTTTTAACTATACAAATCGGATGGTCCGATTTGATGCGGCTCGAAAAAAAAAATTAAAAACACTCAAATCAGACCTACCAATTACAGTACTTTAGAAATTTTAAATTTTTTCCCTCCATATAAATCAGACCATCTGATTTATATTAAAACTTCAACAACAAAAAAATCGGACGGTCCGATGTTTAATCTGTCAATTTACAAAAAGTAACACCACCCCCAATCTATAACACAGCGCCATATCTATATCCAAGCATAGCACACACATAACATTCATATAAAAAAATGAGCCTAAAAATTATGCAGTCTCTTACAACATATTTGAGAGCTAGATATTCTCTAGTGGGTCAGTAAAATGAAACAATTCAAGAATTTGGTTTAGAACAAGTGCAATTTTCATATTTGAATAATGATGATGATGATGCCGTGAAAACTTCCATTAGCTCTTATTCTCCCACCACAAAAATAAGGTAAAAACATTCAAGTTCATTATGTGATCACTGCCACTTTTGAAGTAGCATTACAACAAACATGAAGAACACAAGATGGATGAGTATAGACCCAGAACCATGTCAACATTCTCCCCCTAAGATTCAAAACAAAATGAAAGCTTAGACACCGCTTTCGCCGCCACTAGAAAACAGAAGGGAAAAAAAAGAAGAAAAAAGATAAACAGACAGAGAGAGAGGCAGATTTATGTAATATGATCAGAGGCTTCCTCTCTCCCTAAACCTAGTAAGCGTTTTTAAATAGTTAGGCCTTCCTCCTTGGTTTCTTCTTACACACATGCCATTATTTGAATTCTTGGCCCTTCTTTGTGTTTCTATCTACAGCGAGTTTCGACTAATGCTGCCGTTTATTACACAGTGTAGTGCTGCTGGATTGTGTCAATGTCCAAACCTTTCAGCTTCACCACGGATTCAACGTGTCCTTTAAGCGTGTGAAGCTCACGAAGCCTGAAAAAAGAGATGGTTAAAGAGAGGGAAATTGGTTTCATGTATTAAACTAACATAATCAAATTAATGTTCCTAAAAGAATGAGTAGTTGTATATTGGTTACCTTGCAACTTCAGCTCTTCTCTTAGCTTGTTCAGCAATCTCAGACAATTCTCTGTAGCTGTTCTTTTCATTGAAGATGTTAGAAGTCTCCGGTGGTTGGAGTCCATGAAGGGTTCTTTGAGCAAGAGCCCATTGAGCTTCCCTCTCTTCCTTGCCATAGTCTTTCTTGGTGGTGAAGGCAGTCTGTCATGCATTTTGAAACAACACTTCAATCAAATCCATTCTCTTAAAATAAAAATAAGGTAATCCCAACAGTATAGACTTGAATCATGACAGAGTATCTTCTGTCTTGAATCGAATCTGTAATATTGGATTACCTTAGTGCATAATTAGAATTAGCATATGTATCACGGACCTTGTTTTCGAGGAGATTGAGCCAAGCTTTGCCACTTAAGATGTAGCGAATGGCGAACTTCATGAAGTCAAGTGGAACATAGAAGACAAGACTGTAGAGCCAGATGACTCCAGCCCAACCCCAACCAATTCCCTTGATCTTTGCAAAGCCCCAGTTGGCATACACTGCTATAATTGTAGCAATCTGCAAATTCATCATCACAAAAATATCAACTTCATCTTTCTCACAAGTAGTTATCATCTTATCACTTCACAAGAAATCGACACGAAAAGATGGAGCATCATCCTTACCAGTTGAGCAATAATGAAAGCACTAACTAAAAGCAATCCAGGGCGTTCCACGTACGACCAGCTGCGCGAACGCGTTACAAATATTAGAGCTTGGCTGACAATACTAACTTGTAGGTACAATGCAGCCGTCATTTCATCACGGCTTTTATCCAGAGGTCTAACTCCGAATTTGTCCTGCATTGTCAATAACAAATAGGGGTCAGATCTTGAATCCAAAACAAGAACAAGGACAATTAAAGAATATCAGGAATGTTAGTTTATGTTTCTTACAGGGAAGAATGTAGTTTCTTTCATTGCCCAGAAGAATATAACAGTCATGAGAGCCAAGTAACCTCCAAGAACTATTCCGGTAGCGAAAATTTCCTTCAGTTTCCAGCTATCAGGCAAAGGAGATGGCTTAACCCTGTCCTTTGAAATTGTCATGATTGTCCCTAATATTTTATGACAAGTTTTGTGTGAGATTACCATTTTTAAAAGGTGAATTTCAAAGGTATTTCAGAAAAAAAAAAGTTTAGAGCTGTAACTACTTACCATCATTAAGAATGGCAATGATTAGAACCATGAAAGGAGAGAAATCGAATTTCCAGATCAACGCGATAAACATGAAGCCAAACTGCATTCAAAAAATAGAAAATCCAACATGATCAGTTTTCATTTTACTCTGCTAATGAATTACAAATATAATCACAAATACTGTCTACTTACCACAATACGGATGGTGATAGACACTGCATAAATCTGAAACGCAAAGAAAATAGTTTTAAGTTACATCATTGAGAATGAAATTTAGAAGGGAACTATATGTGCATCATCATAAAAAAATTGAAGAAAGCAAGTAACCAACCGTGTAGTTCTTCATTCTCTGGAAAATAGCTCTGCTAGTTAAGACAGCACTAATTATAACACTCAATCCAGGTTCAGTCAACACAATATCAGAAGCACTTCTTGCAGCATCAGTGGCGTCAGCGACAGCGATTCCAATATCGGCCTTCTTCAAGGCAGGAGCATCGTTCACACCATCTCCAGTCATACCACAAATGTGCTTCCTCTCTTGTAACTTCTTCACAATCTCATACTTGTGCTCTGTAGTGAACAAAAATAGCAGAAAAAACAAACCAAGAGTTAGATACTATACAATTTCAATGAACATATAGAGTGAGAGAAAAATAGAGAAAATAGTAATGAGTATAAACCTGGAAAGACTCCGGCAAATCCATCGGCTTTCTCAATCAACTCTTCGACGGGAAGTGCAGCGATACTTGCATCTTTGTCTTGGCCAAGAAGGGAAGCAGATGGGTACATATTTGTTCCCATTCCAAGTCTTCGGCCTGTCTCCTTAGCAATGGCGAGTTGATCACCTATAAAGAAGAGTAAATGGTAAGATACTAATTCATAATATGGCGTCGATTCCTGTAGCTGATTCTACCTATTAGGATAAGGCTTACCTGTAATCATCTTGACATTTACACCGAGATTAAGAGCCCTGCGAATGGTTTCGGCACTGTCATGCCTTGGTGGATCAAATAGGGACAACAAACCAACAAACTGCCATGGAGCTCCAGGGCTGTCCTTGCTTTTCTCAGGAACTTCCTGCAGTAGCAGAGAAGATGCTTCAGATTCAGATTCTCTTTATTATTAATATTTACAAGAAACTTGGGAATATGTGCTGAAAAATTAAAGCATGAAGACTTTGCTGTAAGAACCTGTCTTGAAACGGCTAGGGAACGAAGGCCTCTTTCGGCGAACTTGTCAATAATGGCATGAACCTTCTTCTTAGCATCATCCCTTAGATTACACAAGTTCATGATCTATTCATCATAACAAAGAATATCATATCAGCATCAATTGAACAAGCCAGAACCTCTCACAAATCATGAACAAACTAAAGATTGTTACCTGCTCCGGAGCGCCTTTGCTTGCACGGTGCCAGTTTCCATCAGCATCAATGTAAGTCAGAGCAGTTCTCTTGTCAACAGGATTGAAAGGTAAAAAGTGAACCTCTCTGATTCCAGCCCTTGCCTACAGCACAAGGCATATACATGTTCAATTTTTCGCTCGATTTTCGAATAATGAAATCAAGGGCAAAACTTAAGGACACTAAGCTTTATGAAAGAAGTTAAACCTCTTTAGGATCTGCAAGCATTCCAACAATAGCAGCATCAATGGCATCCTGGTTTTCAGTCCTGGAAGCTCTTGCGGCAAGAAGGATCACATGATCCTTGTCCACTCCTTTAGTAAAGACCTCAATCAAGTTCTTGTCAACACTAAGCTTGTTAAGTGTGAGTGTTCCTGTCTTGTCACTGCAAAGCACATCCATTCCAGCCATTTCTTCTATGGCAGTCATTCGCTTCGTGATGGCGCCTTGTTGCGAAAGCCTGTGAGATCCAATGGCCATTGTCACAGACAACACAGTAGGCATAGCAATGGGGATTCCACCAATCAAGAGAACCAAAAGATTGTCAATTCCATCTCTGTATTTTCGGTGCTGAATTGGATACATGACAATGATCTCAGCCAGCATACCAACCGCAATGGAACAGATACAGAAGTTTCCAATGGCGGTTAGCACCTTCTGGAAATGTCCAACTTGGTTGGTGCTGTCAACAAGGTGAGCAGCCTTTCCGAAGAATGTGTGGACTCCGGTTGCAATGACAACGGCTTCAATTTCACCTTGCTTGCAAGTTGAGCCAGAAAAGACTTCATCTCCGGGGTTCTTGGTCACCGGAAGGGACTCTCCGGTAAGAGCTGACTGATCAATCTTTAACGGATCACCTTCTAGAAGACGAGCGTCGGCCGGTACAATGTCTCCAAGCTTGATGCTTATGACATCTCCGGGGACTAAAATTGCAGCCTCTTCTTCAGTCCACTTGCCATCTCTAAGAACCTACAAGGCAGTAAACACATTTTAGTCAAACATGTCAAATCATCTCATGATTTTTAACTATCAATCTCCACCTATTTAATTGGTAAAAACTCATGCACAATTGTATTTATCTTAAAGTTGTAAACATCGTTACACAACAATTTAGTTAAACATGTAAAATCCTTCAATGATTTTTAACTATAAAGTTCACATATTATATATGGTAAAAACTCACCTGCAATTGTATTTATGTGAAGTTGATTGCTGATAATGGTTAGATAGCAATTTAGTCAAACATGTTAAATTATTTATCGATTATCAACTATTAACTTTACATGAAGATAACTGCATATGCATATAAGTCTCCATCTTAAATATTTTATCATTCCACAAATTGTTGGTGCATTCAGCATTACCTTTGTTTTAGGAGCAAGACCGGCCATAAGTGCGGCGGCGGCATTTCCGGCGTTGTTTTCTTCAATGAAACTGATGGTGGAGTTGATGACCAACAAGCAAACAATACCTACAAAATCTTGCCAATCCGGGGGCTTGCCATCACCATTTGCAAGAGCAATGGCCATAATGGCTGCAGCTTCCATAACCCATGACAGGGGATTCCACATAAACCCAAGAAACTTGAGAAGTTTGCTTTCCTGTAATATTAACAATGTTATTAAAGTTAATAGTCAGAGCATCTTTGTGTATTGTAAATAATAATAATAATTAATGTTGTTAGAGAATATGAAGTATGAACCTTTTTCTCTTCTAGCTTGTTTGGTCCAAATATTTGAAGCCTGCTGGCACCTTCAGTAGAGGACAAACCTTCCCTGGTACATTTCAATTGCTCGAACACTTCTTCAACTGGAATTCGTTCCTATAAAACAAAGTTGTGTTAAAATTCATTGTTCTGTTTCAGGTTTACCACGCATCACCTCAGAAAGAAACCAAGAATACTGCAAATTGAGTCACTTATTATAAGTTTAACCTTTCAGATCCTTTTTTGTTGAATGTAATTGCTTGTTTCTTTTCGTTCTTTTTAGAGAAAATCCCAACGAGACCCTTAACCAAAAAAAAAAAATACTAATCCGACCCTTGAACTTTATTTTTATGGAACTGATTAGTCCTTGTACCAAAAAAAATGTGTTTTTTTTACAGAGACTAATCAATCTAAAAAAAATCAGGAACCTGGTTGGATGTTTTTTTTTTCTTGGGGCATCTGTTATCCTTCCAAAATAATTGTCAGGAATGGGTATTCACTCTTGTTTTTTATGTGATTATTGTCAATGATCAACCTTATGGATGATTCTTTCAAGCTTAAACCTTTGTTTGAATAATTATTTGCATTTCAAACTACTGTACAAAGCATTAACATTAGCAAAGACAGATGAAGATGGAAAAGGTAGCGAGTGTGTGGAGGACTATCCTAGTCATACTTTCATTAAAATATACCTAATCATGATTCATGATGATTGATTTTTTGAAAAATAATTGTTGTCTTTAATACATTTATTTTCAGAAAAAAAATAATAGAATATTTATGCATACCTAGAAAGAATAGAATTGAAACTCAAATAAAAATTATTTAAATCATTTCGGAATTTTTATTTATTATTATTAATAATAAAAACACTAATAGCAAAAATACTTTAACTTATCCATTAACAAATTATTTATTTACTCAACAATTCTCTTATGTAATAACAAAGTAAAAATAATTAAAAAAAGTTATAATACAATAAATATATAGGAATTTAAAAATAATATTTTTAATGAAATAATTTCATTGTAATAATTTTAACGAACTCATAGTATTGGTTGTCTAATTGCACAGAACTAAAGTTATAAAAATTTAAAGAATAGTATTACATATTTAGGTTATTTTATTAACTAAGTCTAATTAAGTTGGTCTAATATTAACGAAAATCAATTATGACTAATATTATTTTAAGTATTATTATTTAACTTAGTTAGACTTAATTTATAAAAAGACTTAAATATGTAGTATTATTCAAAAATTAAATGTAGTGATTAGATATTTTGACTTCCTAATTACAATATCTAATCTAACAAAAGATAGTTGTAAACTTATTGATTAATTTTAATGTATTGATAATATAATATATTTTAAATAATTATTTATTCAATTAATATAAAAAAACTATTTTTGTTGATTAATATTATATAATTAATATATATAATTGTTTTATATTAATAATATATTAAAATTAAATTTCTATCAAAATAAAAATTTAAAGTCTATATTAATAAAAAAGTAAAAATTTATGTATAATTATTTTTTATATAAAATTAATAATTAAAAATTATTAAATAATTTAATAAAATTATTAAGTGAATTGTATCCTGCCGAAACGATACAGGTGGAGGCAACGAAGAAGGCGTTAAGAGGGCGGGCAGCAGGCGCGCCAATAAGGAGAAAGCGTTGACTGTTGGAGCCGTGACATCCTCAAAACTATTGAGTGTCAGACGGGACACCGCACCCTTCTCTTCTCTCTCTCCATGTGATTGGTCCGCCTTATGTGTTGCCAACACCTTTCACGCCTTCCAACTTTCCCATTTAGGTCCCCCTCTTTGCTCTTCTCTCAATTTACTCAAATACTTCTAATTATTATTATTATTATTATATTATCATGCTGTTAATATAGAAAATTTAACTGAAAACCACTTGTGCGGTTGTGCCTATTATCAATTTAAAAATTGTTATTGGAAAAACTAAAAGAATTTAAATTAATTTAAGTATTTGGCATATTTATTATTTTAAGAGTCTAACTATAAATTTATGCAAAAATGAATATTGTCCTTGCTTTTGAAAACATTATTCATGTATATATATAACGCGAAAAAATTATATATAATGAAATATGAAGTGATATTATCAAAGATAAAAATAACGGTACATTTTAATAATAAAATATAAATGAACTTTATCACAACCAGAGTATGAGACTATATTAGAGAAAATTTAAAATGTTGTCTAAATAATAAAAGAGTATATAATTATATATTGACTTAATAGGTAAAATAGAATTAATGCGGAATATAATTTTTCAATAATAATTCCCTTTTTCAGTAATAATAAATGAATATTCTATATTTTTTATGTTGGTGGGTGGACAGAGTGAAAAATTTGACCGGGAAAAAAAATAAGGCAAGTAGGTAACAGTGAGCTGAAATTTGCAGGAGTTGTTGAGGGGCAAAATGGGCAAGTCAAATGAAGGGATCCAAATTAAATGTGGACCCTCTTGGTGTCAGGACCGTTGAATGTGAGAGTTACAATGAAAACGGTTAATCCCAATGGCCAAGATTTTCACATAAAAATATAGAAATTGGTGAAAAACTGAAAATGCCAAAGTACCACGGAAAAAGTACTTAATAAAATTCCCACTCAACCAAACATAGCCGCAGACAGAGAGAGACACGAGAAGGTGTGAACTTTTGAGGAGTGGTTATGATTATGAGTATCATACTGTACACAAACACCTTTCATTAATTTTTATAATATAATTTTAGTTAATTTTAATACAATATAGTACTTTAATCCTATTTAATATCAAATGTGTACCCAACCTTAAAAAAAAAAAGCAATAAATACGGTGAAATTTTAGACGTGTTGAAGTCTATATGCTTACCTGTCTCTCACATGTTAAGATCCACCAGAAAAAAATCATTAAAAAAATAAAAATAAAGAAAAAAAATACACTACGGTATACCTTTCTTCATGCATGTTCATATTACCTAACCAAAAACTGTCCTTTGAAGAAATCGATTCCATATATATGATTTTTCCCAGCAAGGGAAATTAAGTTATATATACGAAGAAGAAAATATTATAGTTCCGAAAATTCTTTTGGCAGACCAATCCTAAAGGGGCAAAAAATAAAGAAATTTATTCAGGGGGTTCATGAGTCATCATCATATGGTTCAAGCTTTTCACATAAGAACTAACAAGTCAACCGAAGAGAAGAGAGTAGTTAGTTATAATAACTTGCAAAGTTTTATTTATATATGCTTCAAGGCAAAGGGTATAAGAGTATATAGCTTTAAAGACAATCAAAATCAAACACTTCATCTTGAAAAAGGAAACAATTGAAAAAAAAAAAGTAATTAAGTAAGGAATTTTAATTAACATACCAGATCAACGGTTTCGTTCTTGATCTCCTCTAGGGAGATGGTGGCCTTTTCAGCAGCCATAGTTTTTCAGCCTAAGCAAACCTCCGTCCACCGCAGAGAGCTAGCTAACTAGAGTAGAAGAAGAAGAAAGATTGAAGAAACAAGAACAGAGCAAAAAGGGTGTGGAAGAAGAAGAAGAAGAAGATCAAAGGGTCATTGAAGAATGTGAGTTCTGAATCCCAAGAAAATGGAACACATACATAACCGAGAATAGAGAAGGATGTGAACTCACACCTATGGCTTTGTTTTTATACCGTGTTGGAAAGGAAGAGTGAGCCTCACATTTAAGACTCTGATAATGCCCACCCTCTCTAATTTTTCTCTCTCTTACACTCCTACTATTATCTGTCACATGTAGGTTAATATAATTGTTTACTCATAAATATTTTTATCATTTTTAAATTTCATAATAATTTAATTTTGATGTATTATATTAATTATGCAAATAATTATCCTAAAAAAATAAATATTTTTAAACGATCATATAAAATATTTTATTTTAAATACGTTAAATTAAACTCATGGCATAAACATAAACAAATAATTATAAATGTTTTATTATTTTTATTTAATCATTTATTATTTAAAAAATTATATTTATTTAATATGATAATAATACAAAATTCTTATTTTGTTATATACTATGGTCAAGATATACACTAATTAAATTTAAGATTTTCACAAAAAAATCAAATATGACTTAAAAGATAATTAAAGATGAAGTATTTTTCATACTGTGCTGACGTAGATGATCGTGATTTCTTTGGAGTTCAATGTTTCTATTCTACCCAATAAAAAGTGCGGGTCCCAGAAACAATGTGACTAGGGATTTAACTCATTGTAGTCGCCACCCTACTTGATACCTTGAATATTAAATTATTGAATCAAATTTTTCTTTAAATTAAAGATGTTAGTAAAATACAAAAGTAAAAGTCTAATAATTATTAAATTAAATAAAACTTATACATGATATAAATTATAAAATTAACTATAATTAAATATTTTTCTTTTACCAATTTTTTCTTTTAATTTTTTTCTAAACTATTAGTATAATGAATACCATATATATATATATATATATATATATATATATATATATATATATATATATATATATATATATATATATGTCGTAGCTATAAGTTTTGTTTGCTACTCAAAGTTGAGTTTAAAATAATACCCTAGGAGCATAATAATGTTCCTTTTAGTGTAAAAATATCTTAATCCAAACGAATATGAAATAACTCTCTTGCAGTCTAGTACTCTTTCTTAGGTTCAATCTTGACTGCTATTATTGATTATGTAATTTTGGAGCAGCCAACGTGTTCCTAAGGATAGGATTATCTTTGTAGTTTAAAAGTTTAGCAACAATAGTTATTTCTTGTCAAAATTGAAAAAAAAAAGAGAGAGAGAGAGAACAATTTCTTATCAAACAATATATATTCTTAGAGAAAAAGGCAAAAAAAAATAAACTTTTTTGCAACAGTGAATTGAATTTTACACTTATTAATTAGAAATATAATATGGGAATTCGATTTCTATAAATAAAAAACGTACTTTTTATTTTATATTTAAGGTTGATCAAATGAATTATAAAAATTTACTATGTAATTTTATAAAAAAGAAAAACAAAAGTTTTTCATAAAAACAAAAATGATTTACCTCATCTCTCTTTTAATTTTATTTTTACGGTATCTCTCCATTTAATAGGTTAAGAACTAATATATCTAAATTTGATTTAAAGATTTATCACTAATTAATAAATTATTACACATATAAAATAAAGTTTAAATTTTTAATATTTATTTAAAAAGATGATTGAATTAACATTTTTTAATCTGTTCTCCTACATTTATAAGAACTTCAGGCATTTTGTCCATAAAAAGCCAATGAAAAAAATGGGTATAATTAATGCTCTTTAACTAGGATATATCCTTGATAAAATAGTAAATTAAGGACAAATTACATAATTAAATATAACAATTAAAAATTGGTTTAATCATGTATTTACCCTATAAAAAAATGTTAATAATCGTTAGATTTATTGTCGGATATAGCAACAACGATTATAGTCAGAATTACTGTTGGATTTAACAACGGATTTAATGAGAAATTCATCAACCCAAATAATTACCGACGGATAGTCGTTTTCGATGGTAAAGTCGCCAGTAACTTTTGATGGGAAACCACAAAAAATATGCGTCAAGTTTAGCGTCGGATTTATCGTGAAAATAATCCGATGATAGACATGTTTAACGGAGTGTTGCATTTTGGTGATCCACACTGTGTTACCATCGGAAGTATCCGCCGGTAAATCTGACGGTAAATCGTGTTCTAATTGACACCGCGAATCCCCTTCTCCCTTTATTTCGAATTCAGTCTTTCTCTCTCTGACTTCTCAGCTTCCCCCCTCTCTCTCTCTCTAACATTCTCATCTCTCCTCACCGTCAATCTCCTTCGCCACTGCTATCTCTGATGTTGCCACCTCTGTCGAACCCCATTGCCGCCGCTACTGGACCTCCCTGTCGCCGTTGCTACCTTTACCGCTTCTACTTCTGCCGCCACTACACCTCCACCCCTTCTCCATTTTCTCTTGTTCTGCATTCAGGGTTTTAGTATCTGAACGCTGTTTATTTTAAATTATGTTATATCAAGTTAATTAATTAGTTAGTAGAGTTCAGTTAGTTTAATTTTCTATTTTAGTAGATTTAGGTGGTTAGGATAGGTTAGAATAGGTTAGATTAGGCTTTGAGATTGTTGAAAAATATTGGATTATTGAACTGTTTGCTGATTTTTGCTGTTGATTTTGTTTGAAAAATGCTTGACTATATTAATAATGATTAACCTGTTTGTATGTTACCTTAATAATAATTGAATTAATTAATAAATTGAGAAGGTTTATGGTTATTTGATAGAACCCTTTGAGGATGGCTAAATCCAAATTTTAGGGGAGACTCCGTCAAAATTTTTATAAGATATTCAGTGAAATCGAAAAAAATAAAATTATATTTTCGAAATTGTTATAATTATTTGTTAGGTTGTTGTATTTTTAGTCAATTGTTAATTTGAATAATTATTTTGAAATTAGTTTATGTTCTTGATTTTGTTAATTTGGTGTTATGACAAATATGTATGGCATTTACAAGAGTACTATATATGTATATATTCATTTTGGTTCTTATGAAAGAAAATTTTCTCCTTTGCAATTACACGTTTATCTTTCTATAGGCACTTGTTAGTTTGCTAATGAGCCAAGCTACTTATCCATTCTAACTTAATTATTTTGTAACTAAAACACAATATAATTTTTCTTTTTTTTTAATTTACTAAACTAAAACACTTTTAGAATTATTTGTTATTTATTGAGTTTCTTCTTATGTTATTATTTATTGGTGTTTGTTATGTTATTAATAAATTTGCTATACAGACATGATGACAGGTAGCAGAGGTAGGTCGAGTAGGTCATGTGACTGAATTTCCCAGGACTGCCCAGCCATCGCCCTTGACCCCGACTACCCCGTCGACCCATGTGGCGCCACAGTTGGGTCCATCAGACCAGCAATTCATCATGGCCCCAAACCCAAACTGAGGTGCCTCCTTTTGCTATACCCCTGCAAATGCAGTGACGATGTCGACAGAGTCCATGGTTGGTGATTCCTCCAATGGCCCAAGCAGGATGCCCCTCCACCACCGGCATGAGAATTTGACTCGATGGCATGCAGTCGTGAGTTCAATTTTTTAATATTAAGCTTGCTTATCTTAAGTTTGTTTGTGTTAAGTTTGTTTATCTTAAGTTTGCTTATCTTAAGTTTTCTTTTGTTAAGTTTGTTTATCTTAAAATTGTTTGTGTTAAGTTTGTTTATCTAAAGTTTGTTAATGTTATATTTGCTTATCTTAAGTTTGTTTGTGTTAAGTTTGTTCATCTTAAGTTTGTTAATGTTAAGTTTGCTTATCTTAAGTTTGTTAATGTTAAGGTCACTTATGTTAAGTTTGTTTGTGTTAAATTTGTTTATGTTAAGTTTATTTATCTTAAGTTTGTTTGTGTTAAGTTTGTTTATCTTAAGTTTGTTTATCTTAAGTTTTCTTATCTTAAGTTTGTTTATTTTAATTTTATTTATCTTAAATTTGTTTATCTTAAGTTTGTTAATGGTAAGTTCGCTTATGTTAAGTTTGTTTGTGTTAAGTTTGTATATTTTAAGTTTGCTTATCTTACGTTTGTTTATCTTAAGTTTGTTAATGTTAAGTTTTCTTATGTTAAGTTTGTTTGTGTTAAGTTTGTTTATGTTAAGTTTGTTAATGTGAGGTTTTTTCTTTGACAGGTTTGCACCAAACCCCAATGCTTGCACAAGAGATATCCGAGGTCATTAAGTCCATGTATGACCCCCATGACCGACCTACACGCAGATCCCAACTGAGACCAGAGACTGCTGGTTTCAGACGTGAGTGGTAATTAATTAACTATTCTTGAACTGCATTTGAATGAATTAACTATATTTGAACTGTATTTCATTCAGTCTAACTAATCTTAGTGAACCACTTTGTGCAATTGAAATTCATATGCGATGCATAACACAATGTCATGATCAGGAAGATCCATGACCATCGAGCAGTCAAGCGGTTTCGGCAGATGATGAGCGACGTGCGTCAGAAGAAAGACCACCTGACGAGATGGATCTGTCCAAACATCAAGCATGAGCTGGAGGCTTATTTTAGAGATAACGACGGGTTCAAGCGGCGCCGTCTGACGAACTTCGCTAACAGGGCTTCGCCCAAGTAATCGAGGTACACGGTTCGACAACCTTTATGAAGACAAAGAGCAGACTGGTAAGAATAGAACTGAGCTGAACTGATATGAAACTACTTCGTTGGTTTAACTTCCTTTTTTTATTATCAATTCAATTAATTAGTTAGTAGAATTTAGTTAGTATAATTTTATGTTTTAGTGGATTTAAGTAGTTAGGATAGGTTAGAATAGGTTAGATTAGGGTCTGAGATTGTTGAAAAATGTTAGATTATTGAGTTGTTTGGTGATTTCTACTTTTGAGATTGTTTGGAAAATGCTTGACTATATTAACAATGATTGACCTGTTTGTATGTTACCTTAATAATGATTGAATAAATTAATAAGATGAGAAGGTTTGATGATTATTTGGTTTGGATGGAACACTTCAAGAGTGGCTAAATCCAAATTTTAGGAGAGACTCTGTCGAAATTTTTATAAGACTTTCAATGAAATCTAAAAAATTAAAATTATATTTTCAAAATTAGAATTAAGATTTCCTATAATTTGTTATATTTGTCTGTCATTGTTTAATTTGTTCGTTTATTTTATTGCTTAGTTGATATATCAATTTGTAGTCTAAGTCGTTGAATCGTGAGGCGACACTGGCGGAGACCTTCAAGTATATGCATACTTTGAAGGCAAACAAGGAGAAATTTAATGATAAACGGTCTGCAACTCATTGTGTAAGTTTAAATTAATCCTAAGTTTCAACTTCATTTGGTTTAAAGTCAATTATTTAACTATTATCCTAATAACAACTAATGTGTGTGACGTAAGAGGAGTACATGCAGAGGTTGGAAATCGCGATCCTGTAAACTTCGAAAAATTAATAAATAATTAACTAATAAATTAATTATTATTCAAAAAAATTATAAAATTAAATTTTATAGTTTAGAGAAGTAGAAATATTTAAAATACGAATTTTAACACTAATTTTAAAGATTTTGGCCCAAACCGAGCTAACGGACCGAACCGATTAGACCGGGTCCAAACCGGATCCAAAGCCCAACATATAAGAAGCCTTACTTGGTCTTCTTCCCCTTCATTCACTTGAATCACACTGAAGAGGAGAAGTAAAGCCTTAAACCCTAACCTCCATTCCACTCCCAATTTCAATTCCTTGTAACTTTCAATCCGGAGCTTTGATTGACGAGTCGTTAGTGGCCACAGCGTTCATCTCAAAATTTTCAAAGTTGTGAGTATATCTGAATTTCATGCCCAATTCTCAACCTCCTTCATTTGTGCAAATTTGGTTTGGGTATTGAGTGATTTTGATGATTTTGGTAGTTTAGGTACAATCTAGCATTGTATCATTGTTGGGTTTTATCCCAATCATCATTGGTTAAGATAAAGAAACTCTAAACTCTTGTGGTTTGTCCAAATTGGTGAATTCTATATTGATTATAGTAAAATTGTATGGTGTTAGATTGAATTGTATAAATTAGAATTAAATTGGTGGATGTTGGATGCTTAAATTGAGCCTTGGAAGCTGGAAATTCAGTTGGTAAGGATATTGGAGACTTGGAGCTTGTGGAGGAGAGGATTTTGAGGTGTTCCGAGCTTAGGAAGAAATCGGCCAAGGTATGGCTTTGGTTTCTCGTAATTGAAATATAATGTTGCGTGAAAACCTAGGCTACTTGTCTTAGGATAGGCTTGAATGTTTGAATGGTTGGTTTTGATGGAATTGAGGTATATGTATGTATGTAAAGAATTTGGTAATGATATGGTTGGACTTGATGCAATTATTGTTTATATGTAGGTATGAGATGAGTATGATGTTGAATTGATTAGTATTTGGTGAAATTGTTGAGTTTAATGGGATTTGTGGTAAGAAATTGATCAATTTATATGTTGGTATGTTGTGGAGTAATTGAAAATTATGTGAACATGATTTAGAAACTTTTTGGGGCTGTTTTGGTTATGAAACAATTGGTTTTGAATTGAGGATTTTGGAAAATTGGAGGTTTAGTGTTTTTGAAAAAATTTGGTTTTTTGGACTAACTTCGACATGCCATAACTTGGCTTCCGGAATCCCAAATCTTGTAAAACTGATTTTGAATAACAATTGGGTTCCTGAAGTTTATGACGTTTGAAGAACAGACTAAAAATGATTATTAACGAAAAAGTTATGCGCATTTGAAGTTTGGGGCCTAAAAACAAGATTATGCAGAAAGTGTTAAAAACCAGAAAATCTGGTATGGGTGCGTACGCACGCTATCATGTGCACACACGGACTAGAGCATGTGGGGAAGCTCGTGCGTACGCACGAGGGGGTGTGCATACACACATTCTGAGGATTCTGCAAGTTGTGTGTAGACACACTATGATGTGTACGCACAGGCTGGGAAGTTTCCTCTGGTGCGTGCGTATGCACACATCAAGAAAGTTGTAGGGCGTGTGTATACGCTCGCATGATGCATATGCACGATGCTCTGTTTTACACTAAAACTCTATTATCACTATTTGACCTTTCCGACAAGCTTGTAAACCTTTGAAACCACTGTTTAGATGAAAATCCACAATTTTTGAACCATCAACTATTCCTCTAATTTTCAAATCTCTGAAAACTCTATTTAAGGTTCAATAGTTAGGTCGTAGGCTACGAAAAAAGTGTAAGTGAGTTAAGAAAGATAAAATTAGCATTAGAGGAGTTTTGAATAGGGGATGATTGACTTGATGAGATGTTAAAAGTGATGAATGAGACATGATTTAAGAATGATGTTGACATTGATGAATTATGTTTGAGATATTTGTATGACTTATATAATCGAATAAGACGAGACACGGGTTTTTCTGGGTGAATTTAGTGGCTTGTTACCACTTGCTCCAAGTTGAGACCCGATACTTTATTAATTCTATGTTGCAAGATGTGACCGAGCACTTTAGGGATGCGCGCATAGAGGGTTTGTCCAAGGTTAGTTACCGGGACATGTCGGTTGGCTGTATAACGATAGATGAGACTCGTCAGCCATAGAACAGGCATACATCATGTGCATTTATATGTTTTTCTTGAGTGTGCATTGTTTTGGTTTGCTTAACTGCTTAACTTTACTTATCTGCTACTTGTTCTACTTGCTGTAATTGTACCCCCATTTGTATTTTCTTTGTTTGATTTATCTGTGTGTGTATCTGAGAGACCCTCTTTTGGCAGATGAGTGTTGAGGGTTGTTCCACCGGTGATTCAAAGGTTTGGAGGAGACAGATGATGCAGAGTTAGACTAGGGCTAGAATCCCTTAGTTAGATTACAGATTTTATTGTCTTAGAATAAATTTTAAGATTAATCTAGGCATCAAAATTCTAGAATTACCTCTTGCTTTCCTGGAACCTTATATATTATCTATGTGGGCACTATTATCATGCTGAGAACCCCCGATTCTCATTCCATACATATATTCCTGTTTTTCAGATTTAAGTCGACACTGAGTGTTTGAAGATTCTCTGAGCAAGCAAAGATTTGGTTTTTAGGCTATGATATTTTGTGTTTAGGCTATGTATATATGTAGTTATATTTTCTGCCCTGTCTATTTTGTATTTTGTCCCTCCTAGAGGTTGATTTGGCATGAGACTGCCTTTGAACCCCACAAGAATCGCCACTTCGAGTTGCGGTTGTTCTTCGCCAATGGCCTTCGCTCCTCTGTGTTGGCAGCTTCCTCTGTGTCTGCCTTTACCACCAGCCCTGCTGATTCCAAGCAAGTTGTCGACTTGAAGGAGGAGGTGCAGAAGCTAACACAGGAGCTTCATCAGTAGGCGGAGCAGTATGAGTAGATGTATTGAGACCTGCTTGCACGCATTACCGTAAGCTCAGACTTGATGAAAAAGCTGGAGCAGCTCGATCGGTTGTGACAGCAGATGGAGGAGTATAGCCAGCAGATGCGCGCTGGAGGCAGCGGTGTTGTTGGTTCCAGTGGCAACGCTACTGGTAGGTATCCAACGGCAACACCTACTTCGCGATTTATGAAAAAAAATGTTTACTTTAAATGCGACAAAGTTTAATGATTTATATAGAAAAATTAATCTTTAAGAGAGCGTAGTTATTTATAAATGGTTAATGTGGTTGTATGATGAGTTTTGTATCATGATTTTCTTTTTGTCTCTTGATTCTTTTATTTTGAACTTAATACTTTACTTCAAAAAATATTAATTTATTTCATAAAATTATTTAAATAATTTAAATATTTAAAAAAGAATTTAAATTAAATTTACATTTTACTAATTATCTAAAGTTATTAAAGGATAAAATATTTTTTTAATAATAATATGTTTTGAAATAAGTAAATGTCCTAATTGAGAGTATTGAAGATAATTGTCTATGTCTTAGTAGTGTTTGACATAATAGCGATTCCATAATGGTGCTATGGTGATATATTTTTACAATTCTACTATGGAGATAATGCAGAATATAAACAATGTGAACAATGGTCTTTGAACTTGGCCCAATACTAGAGAAAAAAAAGTAAGAAAACTCCCCAAATTATCTAAGCCAAAAAATTCAAACAGTTATCTCAAAAAATTAACCATTCCAATCCTAATTTACCAAAAAAATTTACCCAAACATCCTCTTCCCCCCAAATCGTCTGCCACCCCCCACACTCATCAATCATCCCATCTCTCTGGCGTTAGAATCTCCCTCACCGACCATCATCGTCCACCCCTATAGTCCCCTCTCCCATCACTGTCGTGGGATCATCATCAAACAATCATCCACGTAGTTATTAAAATAATCGTACCTAGTGAAATGACCATCCAACATTTGTTAATTGTATATACTTAAACTGAATTGAACAAAATATTCATCCAATTAAGAATTAAAATAACCATCTATATACCTAGTGAATTGAACATCTAGCACATTTGTGGAGTAGAGAGAGTCGACGGCGACGTATGGAGGCAGGGGAAGAGATTTGGTAACGGAGCAGCCACGCAACGACAACTTCGGCTAGACAAGGTAGCGAATCTGCTCCGTGGACTTCAAACCCAAATGCGCAGTGGCCAGAGATGAAAGAGGAGGAGAAGTCGAATCGGTGGGAGGAAGGGCAGCATCGATGAGATACGGCACAACAGCAACAATGGCACGACGGGGAAGACAGATGACGGAAATAATGTGCATCTCGAACAGCATGACGAGAGGCGGCGGCCTGCAGTGGGACCTGCATGGTCAGCGGTGGGTGGGTAGCGGTAACGCAGACACACGGGGCTGCTGTGGCGTGATCTCCCATTTCTACGGTGCGCAAGCGAAATGCGGAGAGGTTGGGCATTGTCGGTGGAAGACTGGTTGGCGTCGGCGGGAGGATGGGCGGCGTTGGCTGGGCGGTGTCGGGCTAGATAGCAAAAAAGTGCAACATCACTGGGGTGACTCTACGGACCAGAGATTGCAAATGGAGAATGGGAGGTTAGCGTGATATTAGGAGTAACTGTGCCAATTATGATTTGGTTTAAATGTAAATTTTTATTTTTCAAATTTCAAAATCTGAAATTAAAAATAATTAATTCATAATCTGATTTATGATTTTAATTTTAATTTTAATTTCTTTTTTTACTCTATTGTTTATATTGTTTAGTATTTTTATGGTCTTCATATACTTTTCTATATTTTTAATATGGCACCCCATAATTTTTTATTTTGATCCTCTTTTTTTGAAAAGGATATTTTATATATAGTTTATTAATGTGTAATTAAGAATTTAAAATAAAAATTGAAAATATTTAGTGATGAGTTTTATATATAATTTTACGCATTAAATTTATCTATAATTTTTAAAATTTTATTCTTATATTTATTAAAAATACATAAGGATATAAAATAATAAAGTAACGTGTATAATGATATACATGAAATATTTAAATTCAGACAATGTACTAATTATTTATACTAAATTTTCACTAATTTTAATTATAATGAAGTAATTAAAATTACACCATAAAATCATCAATTATTTTTTTAATATTTGGCCCCTCGAAAATGGTCTAGCTTCCTTCTTGGAGACACAAAAATAAATAAATAAATCATAATACAAAAAGTTATCACTATAAAAAACGCGTTGAATATTGTTGGATTTACCATCAAATTTAGCGTTACACATTAGTATCGATATTACCAGCAGATTTATTGACAGTTTTGGTGTGAAATTCTTCAGGTCAAGTAATTATCGACAGATTATCGCTTTCGACGGTAAATGGGCTGGTAATAATTAGAAAAAAAAGGAAAAAATAGGCGCAAAATGTAGCGTGCGATTTGCTTGCAGATTTTTTCGCCGCTAAACCCAATTAGTGGAACATTGCGTTTTGTTGACCAGCAATACGTTACCATTAGATTTATTTGCCAGTAAATCCGACGGTAATGAGCCCTAAAATTTGAAGCGCGAACCCTCACTTCCTTTATTTCAAAATCCTCTCTCTCTCTCTCTCTCTCTCTCTCTCTCTAACTAACCTCTCTTCTCCCACTATCTCTACCCTCTCCTCTCCCCACCTCTCCATCAGCCCCGCCATGCCGGCACCTCCTTTCGTCGCCTCCTCTCCCCTTCACCGAAACCAACCCCTTCCTTCTCTCCCCTATCTTATTCTCTCTAACCTTTCTTCTCCTACTCTCTCTCTGACCCTCTTCTCTCCCTGCTGCTCCGTCAGCCTTACCACCACCAACGCCTCCTTTTGCCGCCTCCTCTCCTCCTCACTGAAACTAGTCCCTTCCTCTTTTCTCCTTCGTCACCCATGACTCTTTCTTTCCCTCTCCGTTAGCTGCGACTCCCTTCGATCAAGCAGCAAATTAGGTGCTCTCTCTCTAGCTGCCAATAGTGAGTTTCAATATTCTATTATTCGTTTTATGTTTGGCCTGTTATTAAATTCTGTACTTGTCAATGTAGTGATTATCTTGTTCCATTTTTGTGTCCTAATTCACGTTCCATCTACTTTTTGACACTTTTTTTACCCTAACTACGTGGCTCCTTTGCTACACCTCCCTTTGTTCCAGTGACAGAGACCGCGGTGGGTGATTTCTCTAATGCATCCTAGCCAGATGTCCCTCCTCCATTGGCCATCATACGGATGAGGATTTGACCTGATGGCATGCAGGCATGAGTACATACTATTTTAATGTCTTTTATCCGTAATCTATTTTGAATTTATTGAGTTTTATGTGTTTTTATATGTTTGCTAATCTTAAGTTTTTCATTGATAGGTTTGTACCAAACAACAATGCATGCACACAAGAGATCTTCAATATGATTAAGTCCATGCACGACAACCCATGATCGAGCTACACGAAGATCCCTGCTGAGACCAGAGAGTGATGGTTTCAGAAGTGGGCAGTAAGTACCCAATGTTGTTGAATTAACTGTATTTTATTTTGACTAACTAATGTTATTGAATTAATTTGTGCAGGAGAAATTTATATGGGATAAGGAACATGATATCTAATTAGGAAGATTTACAACCACCGAATACATAGGCAGCTTTAGTAGATGATGCAGGACATTCGTCAGGGGTATGACCACCTCACGATTTGGCTCCGTCCAGATCTTAAGAAGGAAATGGATGTTCATTTTATTACTGATGAGGGTTTCAGTGTCGCCATCTAATGAACATAACTAACAGGGCTTCGCTGAGGTCGTTGAAGTATACCGGTAAGTTGGCGACTTTCATGAAGACGAAGAGTAGGCTGATATATAGTTTGCTAATTTTTGTTAATTATTACTTGAATTAATTGTTACTTGATTTATTTTATTAGTTGGTTTCAATATGTGTAGTCTAAGTTGTTGGAGCGTGAGGAGACATTGGCAGAGACCTTCAAGTATGCCCGTACGTTGAAAGCCAAGAAGGAGAAATTTTTTGATGAGTGGTCTATGACTCATTATATGAATTTCAATTAATTCTAACTTTGAAATTTATTCAGTTTAATGTCAATTAACAGTCATCTTAATCACAACGTGTCTTACACAGGATGACTATTGCGACCCAGCAATCTAAACCTAGTGGGAACGACCCCAGCTCCAATGCCTCAGTCTTAGATCTTGATAAGGTTTGGCATGAGACCGCCTCTAAGTCTTACAAGAATCATGTCTACGGTTTGGGGTCGTTCTTTGCCAGCGGCCACTGCACCTCCACATTGGCGGTGTCATCTGCCTCTGCCATTGCCACTAGCCTTGCCGATCCCAAGAAAGTTATTTGAGGGAGGAAGTGCAGAAGCTCACACAGGAGCTTCATTAACAAGCTCAACAGTCGAAGTACAACAAGTGATGCGTGAGCATCTTGTACCTATTTTTCCCTTGTTTTCTAGTCATTTTTCGTTAAAATTTATTAAATTTTATTATATTTTAGTGTTAAAATCCTCTTTGGATGCTATTTTGAGTTGTTTTGGTATTTTAATTATTTCAGGTAAAATTCGGGTGAATTTGGCAAAGTTTTGTGCAAAAACAAACGAAGAAAGTGGATGTTGTCAACCTTGATCTCCTTACATTCGAACGAGCATAACTTAAGCTACAGAGGTCCAATTGACTTGGTTATAATGGCATTGAAAATCCAACCTCTAGAGCTTTCCAACGATATATAATAGTCTGTACTTTTCTTTTGTAATTACTGCCATGAATAGAGCTAAACGCCGAGCCTGGCGTTTAGCGCCCAGGAAGACAAAATCAGCGCCCAAACCATTGCCAATTCTGGTGTTGAACGCCAATTCTGGCGCTAAACCTTATTCTAGATGCGTTCTTGTGACCCTTGGGATAGGTGTCTCACCTGAACACAACTTGAAAGTAAATTTCTCCTATATTTATAATTACTTGAACTAATCTGGATACGTGACATATAATCCGTTTAGCCTTGGGTAATTAGGGTTTTTGTAGCCATAAACTAGATTTGAACTTAACCCTCTAATCAGAATCAAGTGACCAAGAGATTGACGGTTGATGAAGATTAGAGGAGACTAAATCACTAAGAGATTAGGATTTAATCAACTATAGTTTGCCATGAAATGAATCTTGCATGATTAAAATAGTTGGTAAGAAAACTTAATCCGGAAAAGTAAACATCTCCGATACTTTGACTGTCTCTTTCATTGATTTTTTCACCAAACTCATTATTTGTTTTTCTTATTCTTGATTTATTGTTTAATGCTTTTGACAACTACCAAACCTACTTTTCTGTCTGCCTAACTAAGCTAATCAGTTGACCATTGTTGCTCAGTCCATCAGTCCTCGTGGGATCGACCCTCACTCACTTGAGGTATTACTTGGATGACCCGGTGTACTTACCGGTTCAGTTATGAATATTCTCAAAATCCGCACCAACAAGCTTCTTGCATGCGTGAGAAATACCGTTGCCATTAACTCGGAGCTGGCAAAGAAGATGGAGCGGTTAGAGTGTTTGCGAGACCAATTGGAGGTGTACAACAAGCAGATACGCGTTGGAGGCAGCAGCGCTGCTGGTACCAGCGGCAATGCTGCTGGTGGGACACCGACATCAGCCCATAGTCCGTCGCCTCAGCAAGGGGAAGATGATGACCACGATTACCGGGATTCGTAGGATTTAAGGATTTAGTTTATTTTATGTCTATTTCATTGAATTTTATTTTTTTGACTTTTTATTGTATTCAGACCCTTGATATTTAATAAAATTATTAGTTGATTTTTGGTAATTTTAAATATGTGCCCTAATTCTAATTGTGCAAAAAAAAAAAGCATATAATCGGATTTACAGGCGGAACAATCCGACGGTTATTAGGCGCCACGAAACATAATATGGCACCAAAGTTTCTGTCGAAAAATTATGACAGTAACCAACCTCTTATTTTTGTCACATTAATTGCGAAATCCAACGCAAAATCCACTGGTAATTAGCATCGGACGAAATAATCCTTTGGTAAAAATTTTTCGGTGTCGTTTATACCGTCAAATTCAATTCGACGACAAACTAATTACCAGCATATTTATTTGATAGAGCTGCCAGTAGATCTGAAGATACTCAGTATTTTTCTTGTAGTGCATACAACCATATTAACCATTTATAAACCACTATATCATCTCAAAGATTAATGTTTCTACGTAAGCTGGTATAACCTTTTGTGTTTTATGTAATTATACTTTATTTTTCATAACTATTAGGATTAGTATTACACCTATAGTCCAATTAGAGAATTATACTATAAACAGGAATATCATGTAATAGTGTAGTATGCATGATACAATATATCAAATGTTGCATTATTGAGCTCCAAGCCGGTGATGATTACCACTTCCCAAGGTGGTTCAGACACCTTTCTTACCATGATGCTCTACCACTGTTCGATGGTGCAAACGACTATTAGTAGATTCTTTGTACTTGGAAACGGTGGAATGCTACTAGAACCTTTGAAGTGCAATATTTTTGCAAGATCGCGAGAAGACTGATCGATCGTGATCTAGCATGGTTTCGACTCTCGCGATAGCACAATCCGATAGCAGATTGGTTAACCTTCGAAATAGCATTTCTAAATCGATACCAACTAAATTTTCAGCCAGTATTACCAGTAATGGTTCAACACAATATTTCATATTGGAATGTTGATTTAGAAGAAGCAGATTGTGCAACATCAGAATATCCAAAACCAAAATCTTTAATAGAGAACCTAGATCTAATAATTCAAGGAAAATCAAAATTTGATTTTCAACTAATCAACAAGAATTCAACAATAGTAGGACATAGATTTGAAGTTGCAATCGGCACCGAGGATGGCACCTCCGTGGCAGGGAGGGATGAAGGCATCCAATATCGGAGGTGATTCTATGACAATGGCGCACGACACACAGTGAAAAACGGTGCATCGCAAAGGAAAAAGTGGAGAACGCAGATCTTGAAATGGCAGAAGAGGAGTAGGTGCTTTGCACTGGCGTTGTCGCACTGCGAGAAGGAGAACCACGAACAATGACCAATCACGTGGCGGTAGTACTGAGTTTTGATGGAGATCTTTGCAGAGGTTGGCTCTTCTGTGCTTCTCCGTTAATGGCTAAGCCACCACCGCTCATGGCAGTGGCATTTCCATGGAATCGCAATGGATTGTTGTGACTAACGGTGGATTCAGCAGAGGGCAATGCAAACGAAACCGAGAAAAAGTGGAGAAGGAGCCACTGGAGCCGAACAGTGGTACCTGGCTCGTTGACGGCGGGTCTTTCGACAGCAGCACCACACATAGTAGAGAGGGAGAGAGGAGAAATGAGATTCGGGTCTCTACTTCTGAATGGTGGAGAGGAAGAGATGACCCCTAATTTTGAGGTGGACCTTCTCTAGTTGGGCCTTTACTTTTAATACCAAGTCCAATTTAAATTTCCAAGTGGATTAAGTGCTATAAAAAAACTATTTTAAATACATAGAAGATCTTTTTTTTAAATAATGGGATCCTAGTAGTATATTTTTAAACAATAGCATAGAAAATATTATTTTACGATTAACTATTTCTTTATTAATTGTAATTTGCATTTATAATTTTATTAAAGTTGTTTTAAAGGGGAGGATAATGTTAGGATTAGTATTTGACATATAGTTCAATTAGAGAAGGATATTGTAAATTATATAGGAATATGACGTAATAGTGTAATATGCAGGATGTAATTAGAAACTCTAATTTCTGTCTTAACTCTAATTCTAGAAATTTTCATTCTATTCTCTCTGGATTTCTATCTAATTTTTTCTATTCCTTGATACAATATCATTTCAATAACTTGTATCAGTTTATGTTAATAAATATTTTCACATAAAATATAATACTATATAGTAGTTTATCTGTAAAATTTGAAAGTTTTATACCTATAATAATTTATGTAAAATAAATATAAGACTAAAATATAATTATAGAGTAAATAACCATTTCTAATCAAGAAAGATTCAAGTACTGACAAATCTACCTATGAAAAATAAAACTAATGCTGTATTCATAAAAGATAGATTTCAATTGACAAAACTAATCAAAATCTAAAAAACTATTTAAAATTTTCAAATTACCTTTCCTTTACCAAATTTAATTTCACAAAACCCCTCCCTTCCTCTTCCTCTTCTATCATCACACTCATTTTTTGAAAAACACAATTTCTAAAAAAAATGTTGTTTCGTCAGGAAACATTCAGCCACACTTTCCTCACTTATCTCTACCTCAAATCACAATACCACAGGCCAAACTCACTATTCTCTTATTCCCAAATTTTTTAAAGAACATAGAATCCAAATGAAATTCCACATGCACTCCAATTCCAGCACAAAGCTCACCAAACCGTGGAACCAATAGCCACCATAACAACCCTTGATCATGAAATAATGAAGTTCTAACCTTGCAACAAAAGAGTTCTCTTTTTTGGAAAATTTTTACACCCTAAAAAAGGATTGAAGTTCTGAAACACTAAAACCACAACAAGAACATGTTTTAAGGTTGCTGAGAGGTGAAAAAGAAAATTTTGAATCTCTGGAGTCGATGGAGTGACATTGGCGGCGAACCGAATAATGAGGGAGTTGTCGGAGTAGAAGATGAAGGCGATAAAAGTGAAAGAGACCAGGTGCTGGATGAGTTGATGAAGGAGGATAAAGTTAGACTTGTCAAGTTGAAGGTACGTGCAGTGGTGAAAGAGAAAGAGGAAAAGAGGTTGTACGTGAAATTAGATTTGGTAAAATATGAGTAATTTAAAAATTCTGAATAATTTTTTAGGTTCTGTTAGTTTTATCAACTGAAATCTATCTTTTATCTTTTATGAATATAACGTTAATTTTATTTTTTTATAAATAAATTTGTTAACATTTAAATTTTTTGTAGTTAAAAATTATTATTTATTCATTAATTTTTAATTATTATATTTGGATAATTTTGAGATGCCTTTATTTCATTACGTAGTTTGCCCTAAATTTAATCATCCTAGCTTTTTATTCAAAATACCTTTCAACACTACTTCGACTGGTTGGTAAAATTTACGGCTGTTTCTTTCATGAATCCTTTATATCGATGGTTATTCTTATGAAACATAGTAATACCTACCTAAGTACTTGAACTTATGCATTTAAATCTTAATTTATTTGTTTATATATATTGGAAAGAGTAAAATGGAAAAAAAGTTAAAAATAACAACAGAATCAATATTATTGATCAAACACATCAATGCATGTGCGGAAGACAATTAAATTATCTATTAACTAAATTAGAGTAATTAATATAGTAAATTGTAAGAAGATAATTATTAAGGAAATTCGAGCCCCACATGCTTCTTGCTTCCTATATATTTTCATGGAAGCAATCAGAAATATTAAGTTAGTGATTAATAAAATATTATTTTTAAATTAATTCAATATTTTGAGGATAATATTAAGCATCATATTTTTTTAATAAATTTTTTACTTTCGTTATGTATCATTCACGAATTTTGATCGAGAGCAATTATTACAATTTTTTTAATTCATGAGTTTGGTATTTAAATTTCTATATTAATTAAGGAGGTATTTCATCTAAAATTTGTTGAGAATAATAATCCACTTCTACTATGAGGTCAGGTATTTTATTAACCAAATATATGTAGGACTTCATTTTTTAATTTAGTGTTTTTTAGTGTACCTTTAGAAAATTTTCAATAATGATTTCAAATAAATTAGACTTTCATGTATATAATATGAGTTTAATTTTAAGATATTTATAGTGTAAAATAATTTTATATAATCGTTTAATTATATTTTTTAATAATTATTTATATAATTAATATAAAAATAGTTATTTTTATTGATGTGGTATTATGTACATTGAATGTATCTTATGTATGTATAAAATTATTTTATACAGATAGCGTATTAAAATTAAATTCATATTGTTAAGAAAATAATTAGAATCAAATTAGATCAATTAGTATCATTTGTATTTATATAGCTGATAAACTGTTATTTTACTATTTATTTTGTACTGAATTGAGTGAATTTTACTCACTATTCTCACACTTATTCATATAATTCGCATGTTTTACATTTTCCTTCCTAATTTTGTGATATGATTGAAAACATGCTTTTTTTGCCTTAAATTTGCTAATTTTAATCATCTCTTATTACCATTCGATGCCGTGATATGTATGTTAAGTGTTTTCAGGTTTTATAGGGCAGTAATGGCTTAGAGGATGGAAAGGAAGCATGCAAAAGTGGAATGAATACACGAAAGTGGCATTGTGAGAAGCTGGAAGCGACGCGTACGCGTGGGTGACGAGTACACGTGACCAGTGCAGCAGACGAGCGACGCATATGCGTGACATTACACGTACGCGTGACCAAGATCTTGTCAAGCGACGCGTACGCGTGGCAAAGCGTCACATGCTGCAGATATCAGAAAACGCTAGGGGCGATTTCTGGGCTGTTTTTGACCTAATTCCAATGTCGAAAACACATATTAGAGGCTGCAGAGTGGAGGTATCATTGATTGACACATTCATTCATATAATTTTAGGTTTTGAGATGTAGTTTTCTAGAGAGAGAGGCTCTCTCCTCTCTCTAGGTTTAGGATTTCTCTTAGTCTTAGTTTTAGTTCTTCTCAAATTCAGGTTCAATCTTCCTGTGATTTAGTTTGTTCTTACTTTTATTTGTTTAAGCACTTTAGTTCATCTTCTTCTCTTGTTAATTTTCTTTTTTGCCATTTTCATGTTTATAAGCTATTGTTACATTTGATTTTTTCTAATGCAATTTGTGTTTTCTATGTTTATTGTTGCTCTCTTTAATTGTTAGTCATTGATGCTTGCAATTGGTTGTTTAGATTTATTTTCCTTGTTAGTTTTCTATGCTTTTATTTTATGCCTTCCATGTGTTTGATAAAATGCTTGGTTGGGTTTTAAATTAGATTTTTATGTTCTTAACTTGGATTAATCAATTAGAGACTCTTGAGTTATCAAAACTCTTTTGTTGATTGGTAATTGAAGATTGCCGGTTAGCTTGAACTTCACCAAAGCTAGTCTCTCACTTTGAGTTGACTAGGACTTGTCAACTCAAGTTAATTGTATGCACTTGACCTTCCTCCATTGGTTAGATGTTAACTAAGTGAAGGCAATTCGCATTTACCATCACAATTGACAATGATAATGAGGATAGAACTTCTAATTATCAATCCTTGCTAAGAGCTTTCTTAGTTACTAATTTATTTTCTTGTTATTTACATTCCTTGTTTATTAAATTCAAAACCCAAAAAGATACAATCTCATAACCAATAATAAACTACACTTTCCTGGAATTCCTTAAGAGATGACCCGAGATTTAAATACTCCAGTTAATTTTATTGGGATTGCTTAAGTGGCAAACAATTTAAATTTGATTGAGGTTTAATTGTCGGTTTAGAACTATACTTGCAACGTGCTTATTTTTGTGAAATTTTTTACTGACAATTTTCCTCTATCAATAGCATAACTATATATTAATTGTAGGATTCTATACTTTTATTACTTTGATTCTTCTAGCAGTTATATATACCCTTTGTACATTGTATTTTTCTTTAGACTGAATAATACACAAAACACTTTCTTTAGATTGGTCTCTTATTTCTAACATGGTATCAGAGCCATGGTATCCTCTTTGAGGAGGATAACTTGATTTTCTTCGGGTGAAATCACTGTACTTTTCATACTTTTCTTCCCTGCCATTTTTCTCCTTCTCTTTTGTTAATGCTTTGATACTTTTCTGAACTCACCGATTTACACATCCACTACTTACTTATTCTCATGGAGAAACCATATGCTTTTCATCACCTTCTAATAGTTTGTCATCTCTTTGCACTTTGTCACTTTTTAGCAGTTTTTTGGCAGTTCTCATCTTTTCAATAGTTTTCAGCAGTTGACCATTCTTGCGGCAGTTTCGTCTACATTCTCTTTCACCAGTTACGTCTGTGTTCCCTTCCGGCAGTTTCGTCTGCGTTTTCTGTGGCAGTTCTGTTTGAGCTTCCTTGTGGCAGTTCCGTCTACGGTTCCTTGCAACAGTTCCATCTGCACTTCCTTCCGTCAGTTTCGACTGCACCCATTCTATCAGTTTATGTATTATTTTTTATTCAGTTATTTAAATAAATTTCAAACTCATGTGTCTTTGTGCTACTTCTTCTCCATCTACCCTTCACTTATGGCATCAACATCTTGCCCACAGCTCCTTAGGAAAATTACGCCCTCTTGTATCTCAGAGTGTTTTGGGTCAGGTTCCCAATGAATCTTTTGATTGTATTTCTTGTCAAACTGCCAAACAACCTGCTTTATTTTTTCACAATAATTTGTCTCTTACTTGCTCTCCTTTTAATCTCATTCACTCTGATGTTTGGAGCCCCACTTTCACTGCTTCTATGGGCAGAGCTCAATACTTTATCATTTTCATTGATGATTATTCACGTTTTTCTTGGGTTTATTTGATGACTAATCGCCATGAGTTTCCTCGATATATATTAACTTTGCCACTATAATTAAAACTCAGTTTTCCAAGGTCATTAAGGTTTTTCGACGCGATAATGCTATGGAATATCATGATTCCAAACTTTTAACCTTTTTTGCAGAACAGTGTACTTTGTCTGAGTTTTCTTGTCCTGGTACGTCTCAACAAAATGGCTGAGCTGAACGCAAACACCGTCACATTCTTGACTCTGTTCGTGCAATGCTTCTTTCTTCTTTGTGTCATGAGCGTACTTGGGATGAAGTTGTTCTTACTGCTGTTTATGTTATCAATAGACTCCCTTCTTCCATACTTGGTAACGTTACTCCCTTTGAGTGTCTTTATCATACCTCCCTAGATTATAGTTCTCTTCGAGTTTTTGGTTGTGTCTGTTTTGTTCTTCTTCTACCTTATGAACATAGTAAACTTGAACCTCGGGCTCGTATGTGGTGTTTCCTTGGTTATGGCACTAAACACAAGGGTTATCGTTGTTGGGATCCTCTCTCTAAACATATTTGTATATCTCGTCATGTTGTCTTCTGGGAGCATTACATGTTTTCTCGGTTCTCCTCCTTTGAGTCCATTCCTCATACTCAGTTACCTTTTTTCACTAACCCCAATGTTGATCTTTTTCCTAGTGATGATTCTACAGGTTCTATCTCGAGTCACCCTCTACAGTCTCCTGTTCTTCAACCTTCTTCATCTCCCGATGATTCCAGACTAGACGACGATTCTGCTCCTATTGTCATGCCTCCTCCTCCCACGCATTCTTCTAGGGTAAGAAATCCACCTCCTCATCTTCTTGATTATCATTATTTTTCTACTATTCTTCATCAACATGAACCTAAGTCATTCAGAGAAGCCTCCATTAATCCACACTGGCAACAAGCAATGCAGGAAGAAATACAAGCACTTGAAAAAGTACACACTTGGGATTTGGTTGATCCTTCTTCTAATTATGAAGTTGTGAGAAGCAGATGGATATACAAGATCAAGACACACTCTGATAGTTCTATTGAACGTTATAAGGCACGATTGGTTGCTCAGGGTTGTACGCAAGAGTATGGTATTGACTATGAAGAGACTTTTGCTCCTGTTGCTCGTCTCACATCTGTTCGAGCTCTTCTTGCCATTGCTGCGGTCAAAAAAATGGTCTTTCAGTCAAATGGACATGAAGAATGCGTTTCTTAATGGAGATTTGAAAAAGAAGGTCTATATGAAACCCCCTTCGAGTTATCCTTGTCCTTCTAGCAAAGTTTAACTCCTTCGCAAGGCACTCTATGGACTTAAGCAAGCTCCTCATGAATGGTTTAACAAGTTCAGCACTACCATATGCAATCTTGGTTTCACTTGCAGCCCTCATGAGAATGCTTTCTTCATTCGTAAAAGCGAACGTGGAGTTGTTCTTCTACTTCTGTATGTTGACGACATGATCATTACTGGAGATGATGTTGATGGTATCTCTGATCTTAAGGCATCCATTCAACGTACTTTTGAGATGAAAGATCTTAGTTTCCTTAGCTATTTTCTTGGTCTAGAAGTCATATTCACTGATGATGGCATCTATCTTTCCCAAGCTAAATATGCTTCGGATCTTCTTGCTCGAGCCAGAATTACAGATAGTTGCACTGAGTCTACTCTTCTTGAGCGTAATGTTAGATTTACTCCTATGGATGGCACTGTTTTGGATAATCCTACTCTTTATCGACAGCTAGTTGGAGGACTCGTCTACTTAACTGTCACTCGACCAGACATCGCCTATCCAATTCATGTTCTTAGCCAGTTCTTGTCATCTCTTCGTACTACTCACTATGCGGCAGTTCTTTGCATTCTTTGCTACATCAAAGGCACCCTATTTCATGGCCTTTATTTTTCTACCCATTCATCTTTATCCCTTCAGGCGTACTCAAATGCTGATTGGGCTGGTAATCCCACTGATCGTCGTTTCACTATTGCTTTTTGTTTGTTTCTGGCGACTCTCTCATTTCCTGGTCAGTTAAGAAGCAAACATTCGCTGCTCGATCAAGCACAGAAGCTAAATACCGTGCTCTTGCTGACACCACTGCTAAAGTTATCTCGATTCATTGGCTTCTCAAAGACTTGGGTGCTCCTCAGTCATCCCGAACTGATATTTTTTGTGACAACCGGAGTGCTATTTAGATTGTCCATAATGATGTGTTTCATGAACGCACCAAACACGTTGAGATTGATTGTCACTTTGTTCAGCAACGTATCCTTATTGATGCTATTTGTCTCATCGCTATTGGAACACTGGATCAGACTGCTGATATCTTCACGAAGGCTCATCACCCGACTCGTTTCCGGACTTTGTTATCCAAACTCAAGATGGTATCCTTAGCTCCCACTTGAGTTTGACGGGAGGATGTTAAGAGAATAATTAGAATCAAATTAGATCAATTAGTATCATTTGTATTTATATAGCGTATGTGTATATTAATTGTAGGATTCTATACTTTTATTACTTTGATTCTTCTACCAGCTATATATACCCCTTATACATTTGTATTTTTCCTCAAACTGAATAATACACAAAACACTTTTTTTAGATTGGTCTCTTGTTTCTAACACATATATTATTTACTTCTACTACATATAAACTCAGTTATTTTTCTTAACTAAAGATTAATTGATTTTAAATATAATGTTTTTTAATAATGCACCTTTACAAATTTTCAATAATGATTTGAAATAATTTAGATTTTTACATTATAATATTTAGTTCTCCTATGAAGTGGGTTATTTTACATATATAGTATTTACTTCTCCTATGAGGCGGGTTATTTTATTAGTCTAAGGATCTCTAAATAGGTAAATGCTATCCAACCCTCTCTAAAATAACATGTAAGTTACCCTTCATTATGTGTCACATTGTAATTGGTCCTTATCTTAACCATAGTTGAGTTATTTTATAATTTATTATTCTTAAAATATCAAAGCTCCACTCCCGTTAATTGAAGCACATTCCAATCCTCCATTTTTTGTTCATCACTTCATCACCTAGATTCGGTCCTTCCAAGCACCGTTGCGTTCGTGACAAGAAGCACCAACGTCATCGCCATCTACTGTCTTCCCACACAACCTCTAATTAATGGTTAATTTTAGTTATTAAATTTTTTTATTAAAAAAATATATCTTTTATTTAATTACGTGACGGAACATATATTTATATGTAAAATATAATATAATAAAATAAATCTATTCAAAGTATTTAAAAGTTTAATTAAAATTATGAACATACAAATATAATAATAAAATTTGTACTCCAAACAAATAAACATATTTTTTTATCATACATATATTATTTAAAAAATAAATATATTATTAAAATTAATAACAGAAATTTAAAATAATAAAATTTAACTTTCTTACCGTATTTTTTATAGTATTTTTATTTTTTTAATTTTTAATTTATTAGTACTTTATTATTTAATTAAAAATTAAACAAATTATTTTTATGAAAAATTATTTTTTGTATTATATTAGAGAAGAGACCAATATAGCAGTTTAAAAAATAAATTATATAAATATTTAAGAGATAAATATGAAATACATACCTAAAATAAATAAAACGGACAAAATGGGAGTACTATTGAGAAATGGAGAATTATTTTTGTCTGTTTTATTTATTTTAGGCATGTATTTCATATTTTTCTCTTAAATATCTATCTATATAATTTACTTTTGTATTTAAAAATTTTAATATTATCTATTTTTTATTTAAAAATTATTTTTACATTATTTTTTAGACTGTTATATTGGTCTCTTCTTTAAGATAATACAAAAAATAATTTATCATGAAGATAATTTATTTAATCATTAATTAAATAATAAAGTACGAATAAATTAAAAATTAAAAGAATAAAAATATTATAAAAAATACTTGTAAGAAAGTTAGATTTTATCATTTTAAACTTGTGTTATTAATTTTAACCATTTATTATTTTTTAAAATAATTTATGTACAATAAAAAATATATTTTTTTTGATTTTAATTATACTTTTAAGTACTCTAAATAGAGTTATTATATTATATTTTACATATGAATATATGTTCTATCGTGTAATTAAATAAAGATTTATTTTAATAAAAAAATTAATAACCAAACTAAACATTACTTAGGTATGTATTTCATATTTATCTCTTAAATAATTATACAATTTATTTTTTAAACTGTTATATTGGTCTCTTCTCTAATATAATATAAAAAATAATTTTTCATAAAAATAATTTGTTTAATTATTAATTAAATAATAAAGTACTAATAAATTAAAAATTAAAAAATAAAAATACTATAAAAAATACGGTAAAAAAGTTGAATTTTATCATTTTAAATTTCTGTTATTAATTTTAATAATATATTTATTTTTAAATAATATATGTATGATAAAAAAATATATTTATTTTTTTGGAGTACAAATTTTATTATTATATTTGTATGTTCATTGTAACACCCTCACTATCAGTAGTCACGCTTCCGGCTGCGCCACTCTGATAGCAAGAAGTATTACGACTACTTTACATACTAAATAATAAAATAGGAGCCTGTGACTCGACATTGTATCGCTGATTTCTTTGAAAATTAGAAATAAATATTTTATCTTAAGAAAAATACAAGCAGGCATAGATTCATATATAAGACTCCTTACATAATAACTTTATATTATACATATAAAACATACAATTCCTATCCCTCTTACAAAATTGTAATAACAAAGACGAGGGAAGAAAAATAATCTAATGAATACAACAACATATAAGCCAAATGCAGTGTAACTCTTCATAACGCTTCTTCCGGTTCCTGAAAAAGTAAAGCTGTAGGGGGGTGAGAACCTAACCACACGGTCTCACCACTGAGTTTCAAAGTTGTCATAAGAAGATATTTAATAATAAAAAAAATTGTTTTCAAACTCAGTGATTATCATTGCCTTATGAATCTTTTAAAAACCAGTAGGTAGTCGTTCAAAACATTTTCAAAGAAACGTTTAATCTATCAAAAATCCGAAACCTTTGCTTTCTTATATGAAAAATCTCAATCAGAAACCAACCACGCAATCAGACAACACAATCATTAATTCAGCACCAAAGTCCATTCTCAAATGTAGCACGCCAGGACAATCACAGGCAAAACAGACAAGGAAAGCACAAGTAGGTAGCAGTTACAGCAAATAGTTCAAGTAGCAGTTAAGAACAGTTTAGCAATTAGGCAAACCAAAACAAGTTCAAACCCAAGCAAAGCATACAAATGCATATGATGCATGCCTGTCCTATGGCTGATGAGGCTCATCTGTCGGTTATCCAGCCAACCCGACAAGTCTGAATTGTCCTTAGACTGTCCCCCGACGTGCATCCCCAAGAGTCTATGCATAGCTTTATCTCAAATAATCAATATTGCTCAATGGGGGTAACATTCCCGGGAATTTATATAGTGCCCGGTCACACTTACGTCGTAGGGTCAACAGAGTATCGAGTTCTCAACCTGGTACACGTGGTGGCAAGCCACGACACTTAATCCAGGGAACCTCGTATCTCAGATATTTCAAATTCACAAGTCAATGAATAATTCAAAGATCATATCTCAACATTCTCAACATCATAATCATTCATTAATCCAAATTTCATTTCCAAGTTCATTTCAAAGCCATATTTCAAATAAAATCCTCATCCTCCTCTTTTTCATTCTGTTCGTTAACAATCTCAATTCCAAAACAAAATTCTTTCTTTGATAGGCAAATCAATCTTAAAACGTATAATGCTTAAAAACAAATCTTTTTAATTTGTTACTTTAAATAAAACTTCTAATTTTATAAAATTTCGACAGCATCTCCTCTAAAACTCGGACACTGCCACCCTTTTCGGGTCCCATCCAAACATTTCTCAAACCTTTTCTCAACCATATCCAAATCTCAAACATTTTCCAGAATTGAACCAGTTCCAATGTCAAATTATTTTCAAACCAACCAACTCTAACAATAAAACTCTTTTTAAAATCAAATCAGCTCAAATATTAAATCATTCATAAAATCAAACCAACTCACAATCAAACCGCTCCCAAAATCAATTTATTTTCATATCTCAAATTATTTCCAAAATCGTTTCATTTATATATTACTAAGTAAACTCCAAAACCAAGAAAATTCACCTTCCTTAATAATCAAGTAAATGACATTCCAAACCGGTTTTTATCCACAACCACACACCACTCACGCAATCAAGCGCCCAATAACTCAGTCCAACAAACCATCACATCCATAAGACAAATATAATCACAAAAGTAAATCTCTTTGCATCAATATCTATTTATCACAACTCTGTAATATAAAATAGATTTTAAGAAAACCCCTACCTCAATTATTCACAATCCGCATAATTAAATGCGTAGAATCTCTTTTTCCCCCGGCTCATCATAGCGGCAGCCACAACCGCGGCTCCAAACCACTTTTGCAGCAACCATAGTTACTCTAATCGCAACAAGAAATAACCGAAACTCAATCAAATAGCAAATAGCATTGCAAAATCCTCAATAAACTATAACGAATCGCTAACCACGAGAGTTCCAAAACAAGAAAAACTCACCGAATCAAGAGGGAAATAAAAGTTGGAGCGTTACAAATCCAATGGCCAACACCGGCAAGAACGGGACTTGACAGAAATAATGGAAAGTGAAGGTGATGCAAAATAGCTATGGTGGTCAATCCAATCAGCACCGAGAGCGGCGTCAGTAATTCCAGCAACAGTGACCATGGTTACAGCAAAATAGAGAATTCAAACTCGATGGAATCGAAACAGAAATGAATTCAATGGAACTGGAAACAAAGACCGCTTACGATAAAAGAACGAAGCAGCAGCAATAGGAGAGGCAGCACCCGTCTCTCCAGTCCGTGATTTCGGCAACCAGAGACACGGCGGTTGTTCCCCAGTAACACTCGACGATGGCGGCTGAAGCTTCTTCGATGGTGACTAAAACCAACACACAGAGACAATAAGGTTTTCAGAATCTTAAACGAAGGTAAACCAAACTCAAAAACCCTTACCGATGGTGAATCTCAGTGGCGGCAGCGGGGCTTCTCGGCGGCAGAGGCACGGCGGTGGCTGAGCACGGGTCTCTCCTCTCTCTCCTCTGCTCCCGAGCTCTCTCTCTCTCTCTCTCTCTCTTTCCCTCTTCACGAACGGCAACGGCGCGGGCTGGAGGTGACGACACGAACGGCGGCAACAGAACTGGAAGCTCCTACGACGCAACGGCGCGGTGGCGACGCAGCAGTGACGAGCTTCAGCATCGGCGAATCGCTGGCGACGGCAGTCTAGCAGTGGCGAACGACTTCTCTGCTCCCCTCAACTCCGTGCTCGCTCTCTCAGATCTCCCTCCCGACGGCACAGCGACGGCGACGGTGGCAGTGATGCCCACCGGCGCCGTCTCCCTCTCTTCTCCCCACTCCCTTTCTTCTCTTCCTTCGGTCCCCCATCTCTCTTTCCTTCTTTCTCTTTTCTTTCTTATGTGAATATGCTGCATGGCTTAGGGAAGTAAAGGGGGGTTCGGTGAATGAGGAGGTAAGGCGGCTGGGTTTTTGGGGAAATTAGGGTTAGGGTGATGTTTTGGGAATTTAGGATTTTGGTAAAAATTAGGTATAGGGATAGTTTGGTAATTTTAATAAAATTGGAGTATAAAGTATTAATATTTGGAAAACTAATTTAATCTCTAAACTTACTTTAAAATATTATTTGTGGTATAAAAATACTAATTGATTCTCAATAAATTACTCTAATTGAGAATACATGGTAATATAATTCATTTTCTTTATCTTTAACTTAAAGTGCTAAATGATATAAATTCAATTAATCTAAAATCGAATCATATAAAATTCTTATTCTTTTACAACTATTAAGCTATATAATTTAAATATAGAAAATTATTCAATAACTATAAAATTAAGTAAAATTTCTAATTAATTATCAAACCTGATTTAATTAGCTTTAATAAAATCATTTCTAAAAATAAAATTTCTAATGAATATATGAATTTAAATTAATTTATAATAAGATTTATTTAAAAATTATAGGTCTTACATCCTACCTACCTTATAAAAATTTTCGTCCTCGAAAATTAAAGTAATATACAAGGTAATACATAGTCTTTGTACTCTACTTTTTAAGCACTTTATAGAAAAGTATGAAATCTTAGTATGCATATATAAATGTTCAAAACTTTACAAAAGTTTGGAGGAACAAAATAGGGTGCAAATCAAGATAAATGTTCACAAAATAAAACAGTAACTAGTGTGGCAAAGAGGCTACAAAACAGGCTGGTATAAAACAACAGATACAATACTCGCTCACATATCTCTTACCCATTCCAGAATTTTAACTCCTCAACTCCTTCAATCATTTCACAACTCCATAACCCGTTACAATCCTAACATCCGTAAACTTTTACGAGGAACAAACTGCCATACTTCTTATAACATTGCATACTTACCAATCCATCTTTTATGTTTACGAACAGCATTTTTAAAGTTTTGTTTGCTACCCCTAAAAGTCGTACGTAATTCTAAGGTAATCCTCGAATTTATTTCAAAGAACACAAGACCTTGGAAAAAGATAAGCGACAAAATCCGCCAAGCTTGAAAGGATTCTTGAAACCACAAGTAATCAGGAATGCATAAGGAATGAAGAGTGTCAGACAGAAAATTAGTTTGGGCAATTCTCAAGAATGATTCCCGAATCAACAAAATCCGATAGGAATAACAAAAGAAAAAGTAATGCAGTAGTTTGAAACAAAATTAAATTGAATCAAGGAATACGAGGTTTACAGAAAAAGAATGTTTAAGACCAATGACAAAGCTCATAAGTTTCGAGTAGAATTAAGAACACTTTCAACTAAATTGCTCATAGAGAATGAAAAACATTTTAAAAACTATTTCACGTTTTTAAAGGAAAAGTGCGCATCAAACATTTTGTAAAAAAAAAATAAAATAAAAGTATATTTGTGGTATTACGATAATACAATTCCACGTTGAAATAGGTTATGTAGAGTTTTAAAACAAAATGAATACCGATTTGGCTAAGAACAAAAATATTTCCTCAAATATTTGAGAAAAATAATTAGGTGCACCACTTAACCAAAAATAGGCATAAAGCTCGGAAGGAAATCAAATTGCCTTTTGTTAAAATAAGTTACAAGTTAAAGACAAAATAGGTGAGGTTTAAAAAGGAAAAGTCAATTGGGTTAAGGCCAAAACAATTTTCCGAAAATCTTAATAGATATTTAGGTATTTAGTCAAATAAAGGTATATAGTGAAATTGTGGCAAGGTTATAAGAAAATCAAACGTTTGTTTAAAAATTCTCAAGGTTTATATTCAATCATGTATAAAAATTATAGCAAATATGGAAAAGGAAGAAGTTAAATTTTATTTAGAAAAGAATTCCGAAGTAAAAATTTGCTTATAAGTCGATTTCAAAACTTCATTTAAAACAGTGCATGACAATTCCAAAATAACTTTGTCAATTTAAAGAATAACTATGGATGTGATTCAAACGAGAAAAATTGATTTAACTTTCTTAAGAAGAGAATCCAAAACTTGTTTTAAAAGTTAATATCAAAACGAAATTGCCATCACATAAGAACATTCAAGAATGTTAAGATGTACCTAAAAATGAATCAGGCCATATGAAAAAGGATCTTAAATCAAGGAAATTCAAACAAGATCAACTAAGCATAAGACATCGGACAAGCTTCCAACCGAGCTACTGAAAACTTAAACCTCCTCTTCCACCAGTCATTCCTTAAAAAGCTAACACATCGATTTTCATCTCTAAGGACCACGTGTGACACTGAGATAAGTACAAGTACGTTCAAAGAGATACAATTCGCAGGAAGAGAAGAATAAGCGACAAAATTATGTTTCTCATAAATTTGGAAGGAGGTGTAAGATTGCAACTAAGCAATGATGTACAGGCACGAGAAAATGTTTTGGAAAGAGTCATTTCGCACCATAACAAGAAATATTTAATTTAGGAATTCTAAAAGGTATAAGAAAAGGGTAGTAATAAATTTAGATCAATATAAACTAAAACCAAATCAGAGGAGCACAAAGTTCACAAGAATATGAAGGAATGGTTCAAATCACCGACAAATAAGAATGATCAAAAGTCATGAAGTATTCCGGAAGGAAGAATCAAAATGTAAACAGGAAAGAATTTTGATTTCAAAGAACTCCAATAGAAACTATAGAGGAAAACAGGGCAATTGCTTTACAAAATTCCAGAAAATCCTCAAAACGTAAATATTATGTCATATTAAAACAAATTCAAGTTGAACTAAATTATGCAATATTTGTGAAATGAAAATAAGTTAAGCTAAGGATAAAATGTTTTTCTCGACAATCTTGAAGAGTACCTAACATAATCAATTAAGAATTTACATAAAAACAAAGTGAGGTTGGTAGGAAATCAAGTTGTTTTTCGTTAAGACTACTTCTAAGGTAAAGACAAAATATATGAAATTTTAAAAGATGAAATTTAATTGGACTAAGGATCAAAAGTAGTTCCTCAAAAATCTCAAAAGATATTCAAACATTTAGTCAATTAGGAGTATATGTTGAAATCACAGTAAAATTGAAAGGAATTTCAAATTTTGTTTAAAAAAAAAAAATTTGAGATATGATTTCAAAAATACATATAATCAGAGACATGCCCAATTCAAAATATTTTTATCAAATTTAAAGAATAATTTTAGGTACAATTAAGTAAGAAATGATTAAGTTGAAATTTCTTCTAAGAGAATCGAAATTTTTTTTTTCTTAAGTTTAAAACTAAAATTTCAAGTGCCCCCTTTTTTTTTTAAACAATTTCAGATTTACATAAAAGACTACATGAATCAAAAAGAGTTTGAAAAGACAAACAAATCCTCCAAAGAATTTAAGTAAACGTAAGCAGTTAGGATTAAACGAGAATGCATTTCAGCAAGAGGTAAAGTTGAAAAATAATCAAACAACTTTTCAGAAAGAAATCTCAAATAAGGATTTTAAGGCACACTATAAAAGAACAAATTACAAGTCATTAGTAAAATTTTCGAGACATATAGAAGAGTATCCTCCAGAATTAATTCCTAACGTCCGCAAGCAGCGCGATAAGCATTACCTATTACTTATCAATTCTAATTCGCCCATAATAACCTATTAACTTCCCCGTTCACATAGCCATCAACATTAAGTTGGCCAGACTTAACATCAACAAATATGCAACGATAAGCTAACAGTGTTAATTAATAGGCAGTCATGTACATAAAATTCTAATTCTTGTTACTTGGACAAGTCCTACAACACGATAGACACTCAGAGAATGCAATGAAGCATAGTTAGTCCATTCCCAAGGCTCTAATTAGGATGAACTGCTCTGATACCATAATGTAACACCCTCACTATCAGTAGTCACGCTTCCGGCTGCGCCACTCTGATAGCAAGAAGTATTACGACTACTTTACATACTAAATAATAAAATAGGAGCCTGTGACTCGACATTGTATCATTGATTTCTTTGAAAACTAGAAATAAATATTTTATCTTAAGAAAAATACAAGCAGGCATAGATTCATATATAAGACTCCTTACATAATAACTTTATATTATACATATAAAACATACAATTCCTATCCCTCTTACAAAATTGTAATAACAAAGACGAGGGAAGAAAAATAATCTAATGAATACAACAACATATAAGCCAAATGCAGTGTAACTCTTCATAACGCTTCTTCCGGTTCCTGAAAAAGTAAAGCTGTAGGGGGGTGAGAACCTAACCACACGGTCTCACCACTGAGTTTCAAAGTTGTCATAAGAAGATATTTAATAATAAAAAAAAATTGTTTTCAAACTCAGTGATTATCATTGCCTTATGAATCTTTTAAAAACCAGTAGGTAGTCGTTCAAAACATTTTCAAAGAAACGTTTAATCTATCAAAAATCCGAAACCTTTGCTTTCTTATATGAAAAATCTCAATCAGAAACCAACCACGCAATCAGACAACACAATCATTAATTCAGCACCAAAGTCCATTCTCAAATGTAGCACGCCAGGACAATCACAGGCAAAACAGACAAGGAAAGCACAAGTAGGTAGCAGTTACAGCAAATAGTTCAAGTAGCAGTTAAGAACAGTTTAGCAATTAGGCAAACCAAAACAAGTTCAAACCCAAGCAAAGCATACAAATGCATATGATGCATGCCTGTCCTATGGCTGATGAGGCTCATCTGTCGGTTATCCAGCCAACCCGACAAGTCTGAATTGTCCTTAGACTGTCCCCCGACGTGCATCCCCAAGAGTCTATGCATAGCTTTATCTCAAATAATCAATATTGCTCAATGGGGGTAACATTACCGGGAATTTATATAGTGCCCGGTCACACTTACGTCGTAGGGTCAACAGAGTATCGAGTTCTCAACCTGGTACACGTGGTGGCAAGCCACGACACTTAATCCAGGGAACCTCGTATCTCAGATATTTCAAATTCACAAGTCAATGAATAATTCAAAGATCATATCTCAACATTCTCAACATCATAATCATTCATTAATCCAAATTTCATTTCCAAGTTCATTTCAAAGCCATATTTCAAATAAAATCCTCATCCTCCTCTTTTTCATTCTGTTCGTTAACAATCTCAATTCCAAAACAAAATTCTTTCTTTGATAGGCAAATCAATCTTAAAACGTATAATGCTTAAAAACAAATCTTTTTAATTTGTTACTTTAAATAAAACTTCTAATTTTATAAAATTTCGACAGCATCTCCTCTAAAACTCGGACACTGCCACCCTTTTCGGGTCCCATCCAAACATTTCTCAAACCTTTTCTCAACCATATCCAAATCTCAAACATTTTCCAGAATTGAACCAGTTCCAATGTCAAATTATTTTCAAACCAACCAACTCTAACAATAAAACTCTTTTTAAAATCAAATCAGCTCAAATATTAAATCATTCATAAAATCAAACCAACTCACAATCAAACCGCTCCCATAATCAATTTATTTTCATATCTCAAATTATTTCCAAAATCGTTTCATTTATATATTACTAAGTAAACTCCAAAACCAAGAAAATCCACCTTCCTTAATAATCAAGTAAATGACATTCCAAACCGGTTTTTATCCACAACCACACACCACTCACGCAATCAAGCGCCCAATAACTCAGTCCAACAAACCATCACATCCATAAGACAAATATAATCACAAAAGTAAATCTCTTTGCATCAATATCTATTTATCACAACTCTGTAATATAAAATAGATTTTAAGAAAACCCCTACCTCAATTATTCACAATCCGCATAATTAAACGCGTAGAATCTCTTTTTCCCCCGGCTCATCATAGCGGCAGCCACAACCGCGGCTCCAAACCACTTTTGCAGCAACCATAGTTACTCTAATCACAACAAGAAATAACCGAAACTCAATCAAATAGCAAATAGCATTGCAAAATCCTCAATAAACTATAACGAATCGCTAACCGCGAGAGTTCCAAAACAAGAAAAACTCACCGAATCAAGAGGGAAATAAAAGTTGGAGCTGTTACAAATCCAATGGCCAACACCGGCAAGAACGGGACTTGACAGAAATAATGGAAAGTGAAGGTGATGCAAAATAGCTATGGTGGTCAATCCAATCAGCACCGAGAGCGGCGTCAGTAATTCCAGCAACAGTGACCATGGTTACAGCAAAATAGAGAATTCAAACTCGATGGAATCGAAACAGAAATGAATTCAATGGAACTGGAAACAAAGACCGCTTACGATAAAAGAACGAAGCAGCAGCAATAGGAGAGGCAGCACCCGTCTCTCCAGTCCGTGATTTCGGCAACCAGAGACACGGCGGTTGTTCCCCAGTAACACTCGACGACGGCGGCTGAAGCTTCTTCGATGGTGACTAAAACCAACACACAGAGACAATAAGGTTTTCAGAATCTTAAACGAAGGTAAACCAAACTCAAAAACCCTTACCGATGGTGAATCTCAGTGGCGGCAGCGGGGCTTCTCGGCGGCAGAGGCACGGCGGTGGCTGAGCACGGGTCTCTCGTCTCTCTCCTCTGCTCCCGAGCTCTCTCTCTCTCTCTCTCTCTCTCTCTCTCTTTCCCTCTTCACGAACGGCAACGGCGCGGGCTGGAGGTGACGGCACGAACGGCGGCAACAGAACTGGAAGCTCCTACGACGCAACGGCGCGGTGGCGACGCAGCAGTGACGAGCTTCAGCACCGGCGAATCGCTGGCGACGGCAGTCTAGCAGTGGCGAACGACTTCTCTGCTCCCCTCAACTCCGTGCTCGCTCTCTCAGATCTCCTTTCCGACGGCACAGCGACGGCGACGGTGGCAGTGATGCCCACCGGCGCCGTCTCCCTCTCTTCTCCCCACTCCCTTTCTTCTCTTCCTTCGGTCCCCCATCTCTCTTTCCTTCTTTCTCTTTTCTTTCTTATGTGAATATGCTGCATGGCTTAGGGAAGTAAAGGGGGGTTCGGTGAATGAGGAGGTAAGGCGGCTGGGTTTTTGGGGAAATTAGGGTTAGGGTGATGTTTTGGGAATTTAGGATTTTGGTAAAAATTAGGTATAGGGATAGTTTGGTAATTTTAATAAAATTGGAGTATAAAGTATTAATATTTGGAAAACTAATTTAATCTCTAAACTTACTTTAAAATATTATTTGTGGTATAAAAATACTAATTGATTCTCAATAAATTACTCTAATTGAGAATACATGGTAATATAATTCATTTTCTTTATCTTTAACTTAAAGTGCTAAATGATATAAATACAATTAATCTAAAATCGAATCATATAAAATTCTTATTCTTTTACAACTATTAAGCTATATAATTTAAATATAGAAAATTATTCAATAACTATAAAATTAAGTAAAATTTCTAATTAATTATCAAACCTGATTTAATTAGCTTTAATAAAATCATTTCTAAAAATAAAATTTCTAATGAATATATGAATTTAAATTAATTTATAATAAGATTTATTTAAAAATTATAGGTCTTACATTCATGATTTTAATTATACTTTTAAATACTTTGAATATATTTATTTTATTATATTATATTTTACATATAAATATATGTTCCATCACGTAATTAAATAAAAGATATATTTTTTTAATAAAAAAATTTAATAACCAAATTAACCATTAATTATGTAGGTAAGCAGTGATTCACGCCAAAAAGAGGCACTGTCTATACTATACTGGGAAGAGAGGTTATGTGGGAGGACATGACGATGAAGAGTAAGAACCAATTACAATGTGACACGTAATGAAGGGTAACTTACATGTTATTTTAGAGGGGATTGGGTAGCATTCACCCTCTAAATAATAATAGCACTAGAATATTTCCAATAATTATTTGAAATAGTTTGGACTTCTATATATATAATATTTAGTTCTAGGGTCAGTTATTTTTATAAAGTAAAGCTGATTTGATTTTTAATGTAATTTTTTTCAATGTAAACTTTAGAACATTTTGAATTAATTATTTGAAATAATTTAGATGTTTATATATATAATATTAGGGAATTGACTTTAAATGGAGGGTCCCATAATAATAGAAAAAAAAAAGTCGTCTCATAGGCACGAATAGCAACCCAATTCTGGTTTTTCCAATCAACAATAATAGAGGGTATATGGAATGTGGACCACACCCTCTTTCTACATTATTATCATTAATCTAATCAAATCAAACAATATTCTATGAACGAACGGTAAAATTGTATAGAATAGTTCAATGCCAAATAGCATGAATCCTCCAATTTCCAATTCCAAATTATGACATTGCAATTTTGCAATGCAACAAAGCATGCCTTACCCACATTAAAAACAAAATGTTTTATTATAATTAAATTAATAAATTTAATTTTGATACACTAATAGTATGAATATTTTATATATTTGTATTATTATGTCTATTTTTTTATAATTATTTATGTAATCAATAAAATAATTATTTTTAATAATATGACATTATATAATTAAATATATATAAAAAAATTATTTTATATTAATAATGTATTAAAATTAAATTCTTGATTAATTAGTATAAATTGGTCATAACTCATAACTTATAATTATAAGCATGAAGCATGAAGCATGACCTGCTTGCATTGCTGTAATAATCAAGGTGTGGTGAAGCCCATTGTAAGTCATGTATGTGGCGGCATCAGCCCTTTGATCTGAGTGGCGGCTCAATGAGCTGATCAAAGCCTTTCAGTTATTTTCTGACTCTTATAATTACGAAATAAAGTTTGATTTTTCTTACTAAACAAAGGAAATTAAGGTTTTAAAAGAAGTTATCCCATTTTTTTGACTTTGAATTTCTTTACTTTAATTTCTCTTTGCCGTCAATTTTGTCAACCAACTTTTTCCGGCGTCTCTCTCTTTTTTTTTTTTTTTTTTTATAATTTACTGTAGGGAATTTTTGTTTCGGGTGCTTAGCTTTATGCTTTGGTAGTCCATTACTTCGAACTTGTCTCTGTTGTGCCACGTGTGGAAAAACAAAATTTTCAAGAACAAAATAGAAAATGTTGTAAATTTGTGATAAAGATATGGATGACTATTTATGATTTAGGCAGCTAATTTTTTTAATACAGAAGGAATCACTTTTTAAGACAAATTTAATAAATGAAGTTTGAAGATGAAGGCTTGTTATATGTATAAATAGGAGAAACTACACTTAAAGTAATACACAGCAAACAAAATGCTCCCTTCTCTCTTTATACACTATTAATAGGTTTTCTCTTTTTTTTTTGACGTTACTGCATATAAATATATGAATAATCTTTATTGAGTTAATTATATTAATACTAGAGTCTTCTAATTATACATCTTTATTTTATATTTAGTACATCTTTCTTATTTATTTTTACAATACGTTATCAGCACGAAACTCTGATCAAATTTTAGAAAGACTCAGGTAATAAATTTTCATTATGTCAAAGCTCTCTCATCTTGAATTTAATGCTCTTGATATATCTGGAAACAAATATTTATCATGAATATTAGATGCTGAAATCCATCTTGATTCAATGGATCTTGGAGATAACATTAAGGCTGAAAATAATGCATCCTAAAAGGATAAAGCCAAAAGCATGATTTCCTTCGCCTTCATCTTGACGAAAGATTGAAAAATGAATATCTCACTTTAAAAGATTCTGCATATCTGTGAAAAATTTTTGAAGAAAGGTATAATCATCAAAAGATAGTGATACTTCCTCAAACCCGATCTGAATGGACGTATTTGCTTTTACAAGATTTTAAATCCATAAGTGAATATAATTTAGCAATGTTTCGAATCATCTCACAAATGAAATTATGTGGGGAAAATATAACTGATAATGATATGTTAGAGAAAACTTTTTTGACATTCCATGCCTCGAATGTACTACTACAGCAGCAGTATCGAGAAAAAGAATTTAAAAAATATTCTGAGTTAATCTCTTGCCTTTTTGTTGCTGAACTCAACAATGAGTTGCTTTTAAAAAATCATGAAACACGCCCAGCTGCGCCGTGCCATTTCCTAAAGCAAATGCGGCAAATCATAACCTCAGAAGAGTTAAGTGGCAAGATTTTGGCAACAAGAAAAATTATGTTCACAAGAAATGATCTCACCAGAAGTGGGATAAAGAAAGAAACAATGGGCAAAATAAATCAACAGAGGATAAATGTTTCTATTGTGGTGAAAAGGGCCATTGATCGTGTACATGTCGTACCCCAAGGCACCTAGTCGATCTTTATCAAGCATTTTTGAAAAAAGACGACAAAAAAAGGAGACAAATTTTGTTTTAAATGTTGCTGAAAATTACACCATTTATTATGAAGTATCTGATTTTTTTGAGGATCCTGAAGGAAACATTGGTCATTTGATCAATGATGGAATATTTTAAGATGTGGGTTTGTTAAGTACTCATGTAAATAAATAATGTAAGAAACTTCTTGCTAAGTTTTATTTTCTATGTATTTAAATTTTAAGTACGATGTATATAAATAATATTTAATAAAATATTTATGAATTTTAAAATTACTGAATGTGCCAAGATAATAATAATAAATTTTTTAGTATATACTATATGGTGCGCACGAATCGCCACACTTCGTACACTGAACCAGCAAGTGCACTGGGTCGTCCAAGTAATACATGAGTGAGTCAGGGTCGATCCCACAAGGATTGTGATTTGAAGCAAGCTATGGTTATCTTGTAAATCATAGTCAGACGGATAGAAAAGTTGTTGGATGTCGTTAAAAGCATAAAAGGAATAAACATGGAATTACTAGATTTGATTATAACCAATGATAAGAAGATGGTTAAGGTTTGGAGATGCTTTGTTCTTCTGGATTAATCCTGGTCTTACTGTCTTCTTCAACTGTGAACGATTTCTTCTATGGCATGCTATATATGATTGACGCCAGTTGAGAGGGCGCCAATGCTCCTCCAGATCTGAACTCCAGGGTTAGTGTGAATCCATTCTGATTGAGGGTGAAGCTCCTGCAGTTCATTCTCCTTAATGATCCTACACAAAACGCCACAGACAAGGTCGAATCTTCCAGATCAGAGAATGCTGCACCTTTGGGTTCTAGCCTCTACCACAAAGACCCTAATCTCCCCATACCTCGGCTGAACTGATGTCTCGAGAAGTTTCCAACGAAGTCGTGGATTAGCTGTCTAAGAGATTATAATCAAGCTAGTGGTTCAATGCTTTCTAGTTACGTAGTCACATGAAAACAAGAAGAACACGGGTGTTTTTCAAGCACGCGGTCTTAGAATAAAGAACGAAGATACATCTTAGAATAGAGAATCAAACACGGATTGAAAAGAAATAGTAATACTTTTATTAATCCATAAAACTCAGCAGGGCTCCTCCCCTCAACCTAGGAGGTTTAGAAATTCATACCGATAAAAAATACAATGATAAATGTAAAAGTGTGTGTCCTCCCCTTAATGAGAGGTGTAAAAGTCTTTAAATACTAAACTAATGACTAAGGATTACATTAAGAAGGGTAAAACAATCTTTTAGTGCTAAAATCCACTTTTGAGGCCCACTTGGTGAGTGTTTGGGTTGAGCTTGATTGAGATGCACGTGCTAGAAAACATCTAGGGCATTGAACGCTGGCTAGTGGGTCCTTTATGGGCGTTGGACGCTGGTCTCTTCTCCTTTGGGCGCTGGACGCCAGAATAGGGCAGGAGGCTGGTATTGGGCGCCAATTTTGGGCCTTCAATTCTGAAGCAAAGTATAAACTATTATATATTGCTGAAAAGTTCTGGATGTTAGCTTTCCATAGCCGTTAAGAATGCTCCATTTGGACTTTTGTAGCTCCAGAAAAGCTCTTTCGAGTGCAAAGAGGTTAGATCCGGACAACATCTGTAGTACTTTCTCTACCTCTGAATCAGACTTTTGCTCCAACTGGTGGACAAAATTGTGATCACATCAATGTAGTACTCTTTGTTATTGTATGGAATCATTATTATGGCTCTTGGCTATGTGTGGACACAACTCCGTTCAACTTAACCAGCAAGTGTACTGGGTCATCCAAGTAATACCTTACGTGAGTAAGGGTCGATCCCACAGAGATTGTTGGTATGAAGCAAGCTCTGGTCACCTTGTAAATCTCAGTTAGGCAGATTAAATGGTTATGGGTTTCGAAAATTAATAATAAATAGAAAATAAAAAGGGATAGAAATACTTATGTAAATCAATAGTGGGAATTTCAGATGGGCGTGTGGAGATGCTAGAATCCTTTCGAATCTCTACTTTCTTACTACTTTCATCCAATCCTTCTTACTCCTTTCCATGGCAAGCTGTATGTAGGGCATCACCATCATCAATGGCTACTTTTAATCCTCTCGGAAAAATGGTCCTATGCGCTGTCACTGCACGGCTAATCGTCTGGAGGCATCACCCTTGTTGATAGCTACATCCCATCCTCTCAGTGAAAATGGTCCAAATGCTCTGTCACAGCACGGCTAATCATCTGTCGGTTCTCAATCAGGTTGGAGTAGAATCCCTTGATTCTTTTGCGTTTGTCATCACGCCCAGCCTTCAGGAGTTTGAAGCTCGTCACAGTCATTCAATATCGGAATCCTACTCGGAATACCACAGACAAGGTTAGACTTTCCGGATTCCCGGGATCCTACTCGGAATACCACAGACAAGGTTAGACTTTCCGGATCCCCATGAATGCCGCCATCTATCTAGCTTATACCACGATGATTCTGTTGGGGAATCTAAGAGATATGCGCCCGGCCTAAGGTAGAACGGAAGTGGTTGTCAGTCACGCGCGTTCATAGGTGAGAATGATGATGAGTGTCACGGATCATCACATTCATCAAAGTGTTGTGCAACGTATATCTTGGAATAAGAATAAAAGAGAATTGAATAGAAAGTAATAGTAATTGTATTGAAACTTGAGGTACAGCAGAGCTCCACACCCTTAATCTATGGTGTGCAGAAACTCCACCGTTGAAAATACATAAGTGAAAGGTTCAGGCATGGCCGAATGGCCAGCCCCCATGGTCTAAGGACTATGCGCCCCCAGATGTTCCTTAGATCTAAAGTGATCAAAAGATAGGACGTCTAGTACAATAGTAACTTATCCTATTTATACTAGACTAGTGGTGCACGAATTTGTGATTCGCACAACTAACCAGCAAGTGCACTGGGTCGTCCAAGTAATACCTTACGTGAGTAAGGGTCGATCCCACGGAGATTATTGGCTTGAAGCAATCAATGTTTATTTTATTTGTCTTAGTCAGGATTTCAAGAAAATTGTTTGGACTACTTGAACAATAGAGTTACTTGTTTATAAAGGATTGTGGAATATGTTGGAGTTTTGGAGATGCTTTGTCCTTTGACTTCAACTCTTCCTTGAAATCCTCTTCTCACACGCAGGTTCCTTCCATGGCAAGCTCTATGTAGGGTGTCACCGTTGTCAGTGGCTACTTCCCATCCTCTCAGTGAAAACGTTCCTATGCTCTGTCACAGCACGGCTAATCATCTGTCGGTTCTCAATCAGGTTGGAATAGAATCCATTGATTCTTTTGCGTCTGTCACTAACGCCCAGCCCTCAGGAGTTTGAAGCACGTCACAGTCATTCAATCCCGGAATCCTACTCGGAATACCACAGACAAGGTTTAGACTTTCCGGATTCTCATGAATGCCGCCATCCATCTAGCTTATACCACGAAGATTCTGTTGGGGAATCTAAGAGATATTCATTCAGTCTGATGTAGAACGGAGGTGGTTGTCAGGCACACGTTCATGGATTAAGGAAGGTGATGAGTGTCACGGATCATCACCTTCTTCACTATTAAGCGCGAATAAACATCTTAGATAAGAACAAGCGTGTTTGAATGGAAAACAAAGGAATTGTATTAAATCATCGAGACGCTGCAGAGCTCCTCACCCCCAACAATGGAGTTTAGAGACTCATGCCGTCAAAAGTATGTAATTCAGATCTGAAAATGTCATGAGGTACAAGATAAGTCTCTAAAAGTTGTTTAAATAGTAAACTAGTAACCTAGGTTTACAGAAAATGAGTAAACTAAGATAATTGGTGCAGAAATCCACTTCTGGGGCCCACTTGGTGTGTACTGGGGCTGAGACTAATGCTTTCCACGTGTGGAGGCCTTTCCTGGCGTCAAACTCCAGGTTATGACGTGTTTTGGGCGTTCAACTCCGGATCATGACGTTTTTCTGGCGTTTAACTCCAGACAGCAGCATGAACTTGGCGTTTAACGCCAAGTTACGTCGTCTATCCTTGCGCAAAGTATGGACTATTATATATTGCTGGAAAGCCCTGGATGTCTACTTTCCAACGCCGTTGAGAGCGCGCCAATTGGACTCCTGTAGCTCCAGAAAATCCATTTCGAGTGCAGGGAGGTCAGGATCCAACAACATCAGCAGTCCTTTTTCAGCCTAAGTCAGATTTTTGCTCAGCTCCCTCAATTTCAGCCAGAAAATACCTGAAATCACAGAAAAACACACAAACTCATAGTAAAGTCCAGAAATATGATTTTTGCCTAAAAACTAATATTATTTTACTAAAAACTAACTGAAACATGCTAAAATCTATATGAAATTACCCCCAAAAAGCGTATAAAATATCCGCTCATCACAACAGCAAACTTAAACTGTTGCTTGTCCTCAAGCAACTAGATAAATAAAATAGGTTTTAACAGAAATAAAGAAGTAATAATATTTTCGAGTTTTAAATGAAGCTCAGATTCTTATTAGATGAGCGGGGCTTGTAGCTTTTTGCCTCTGAACAGTTTTGGCATCTCCCTGTATCTTTAAATTTTTAGAATGATTGGCATCCTTAGGAACTCAGAATTCAGATAGTATTATTGACTCTCCTAGTGTAGTATGTTGATTCTTGAACACAGTTATTTTATGAGTCTTGGCCGTGGCCCTAAGCACTTTGTCTTCCAGTATTACCACCGGATACATAAATGCCACAGACACATAACTGGGTGAACCTTTTCAGATTATGACTCAGCTTTGCTAGAGTCCCCAGTCAGTGGTGTCCAGAGCTCTTAAGCACACTCTTTTGCTTTGGATCACGACTTTAACCACTCAGTCTCAAGCTTTTCACTTGGACCTTCATGACACAAGCACATGGTTAGGGACAGCTTGTTTTAGCCGCTTAGGCCTGGATTTTATTTCTTGGGCCCTCCTATCCATTGATGCTCAAAGCCTTGGATCCTTTTTACTCTTGGCTAGTGCCCATGGCTTGTGAATATTGTGTTTTTTTTTTTGACTGCTTTTTCTTGCTTCAAGAATCAATTTTATGATTTTTCAGATCAACAATAATATTTTTCGTGTTCCTCATCCTTTCAGGAGCCAATATTCATCAAATTCAAAGTACAATTTATGCACTGTTCAAGCATTCATTCAGAGAACAAAAAGTATTGCCACCACATATAATTAATTATAGTCTTTATTACTAAGAACTCATAAATATAGATTACTTCTTTATTCTAAAAAATTCTACTACTTTATTCATGCCTGATGATGATGAGAAAAATAAATTATAGCTTAATTGGAAATAAAATCAAAATAGACATACTAATTACTACTACTACTATATAACTTCTAAGGTAAAATCCTATAATAATACTATCACAGAGTTAAAGCTGGAATTAGAACTTAACAACCTGTATTTTGGGAAGTGGATGTTCCTCTAGTCTGTGGGGTGCCTTCAAGAATTAATTTCTGACGCTTCAGCTCCCTTAAGTTCACATCCTTGCTCTTCCTGTTCTCTTAGGTGCCATGATCTTAATGAGTTTTAGCTCAGTGATCATGGCAAATCACACCAAACTTAGAGGTTTGCTTGTCCTCAAGCAAAAGAAAGGAAAGGAGAGGAGTAGAAGGAAAGGTATTTTCATAAAAAGATAAGATGAGTTGAAAAAGATATTAAAAATATTTGAAAAAGAATTGGATTGGAAAAAGATTTGTGTTTATAAATTAAGATACATTTGATATTTTTGAAAAAGGGATTTTAGAAATTAGGGTTCTTAGAAAACCAATTTGATTTTGAAGGATGATATTTTGAAACATGTTTATGCAAGAAATCATGAATTGAAACTTAAAAATTTAGAAAAATTGTAAAGAAAAACGAATTTTACCTCCTCCCCACCATCCTGGCGTTAAACGCCCAGGATGCTAGCAAACTGGCGTTAAACGCCGAGAAGGTGCATCTTTCTGGCGTTTAACGCCCAGAAGATGCTCCTTTCTGGCGTTTAACGCCCAGATGGCTACCCTTACTGGCGTTAAACGCCCAGTGGGAGCTTCTTTTTGGGCGTTTAACGCCCAAAGTATTTCTTACTGGCTTTTTCATGTCAGTGAGCTTCCAAATTTCCCTGTAACTCTGTGACTTCAACCAATTGCTATTTCACCTTTTGAAGATACTTGGACTCAAACCTGTAAAGAAATAATTAATTAATTAATACGAATAAAATTAAATTTTGTGATTGGCTGGGTTGCCTCCCAACAAGCGCTTCTTTAATGTCATTAGCTGGACTGATTTTTAATCAAGTCTCAGTTTTGAGCATTCTTGCTCAAAATTGCCTTCAAGATAATGTTTGACTCTTTGTCCATTAACAATGAACTTTTTGTTAGAGTCATTATCCTGAAGCTCTATGTATCCATATGGTGATACGTTTGTAATGACATATGGACCTCTCCACCGGGATTTTAATTTCCCAGGGAATAATTTGAGCCTAGAATTGAATAGCAGAACTTTCTGCCCCAGCTCAAAGACTCTGGATGACAATTTCTTATCATGCCATCTTTTCACTTTCTCTTTGTAAATCTTTGCATTTTCGAAAGCATTGAGTCTAAATTCCTCTAGTTCTGATTCGAGACTCTCAGCCATATTGACCTCTCTTACCAGAGAGTCGATTATATCAACACTCATGCAGTCATTTGGGGTGTCTGGATGTTGCATGGCTTTAACAACATTCAGCTTGAACTCTTCCTCATTGACTCTCAAGGTTACTTCCCCTTTTTGGACATCAATGAGGGTTCGGCCAGTTGCTAGGAAAGGTCTTCCTAGAATGAGAGTTGCACTCTTGTGTTCCTCCATTTCCAGCACCACAAAGTCAGTAGGAAAGGCAAATGGCCCAACCTTGACTATCATGTCCTCAATCACGCCTGATGGGTATTTAATGGAGCCATCAGCAAGTTGAAGACATATCCTGGTTGGTTTGATTTCTTCAGTTAAACCAAGCTTTCTGATAGTAGATGCAGGCATTAGGTTGATACTTGCTCCAAGATCACATAAAGCTTGCTTGGTGCAAGTGCCCTCTAATGTGCATGGTATCATAAAGCTCCCAGGATCTTTAAGCTTCTCAGGTAAGCTTTTCAGAATGACTGCACTGCATTCTTCAGTGAGGTAAACTTTTTCAGTTTCCCTCCAATCCTTCTTATGACTTAAGATCTCTTTCATGAACTTAGCATAAGAGGGTATTTGCTCAAGTGCTTCTGCAAACGGAATCTTTATTTCAAGAGTCCTGAGGTAGTCTGCAAAGCGGGCAAATTGCTTATCCTGTTCCGCTTGGCGGAGTTTTTTAGGATAAGGCATTTTGGCTTTGTATTCCTCAACCTTAGTTGCTGCAGGTTTATTACCTACAGAAGTGGGTTGGGAAGCCTTTTTAGAAGGGTTGTTATTAGCACTTGTATGTGACTGATTCCCCACTGGTATTTGAATGCCAGTGGTGGGAGCTGGAGTGGCGTTAGACGCCCCTCCTTGTTTGTTACTGGCGTTTGAACGCCAGAACCATGTTCCCCTTGGGCGTTCAACGCCGGATTCATGCTTGTTTCTGGTGTTGAACGCCAGGAATGAGCATGGTCTGGGCGTTCAGCGCCAGCTTTGTCCCTTTCTGGGCTCGGACTATCTTCAGGAGGATTTTGAGTATCCACTTGTTCATTTCTTGGTTTCCTGCTGCTTTGAAGTGAGGTATTTAATGTTTTCCCACTTCTTAATTGAACTGCTTGACATTCTTCTGTTATTTGTCTTGACAGTTGTTTTTCTGTCTGCTTTAATTGTACTTCCATGTTCTGTTAGCCATTCTTGTTTCCTGTAATATTTCCTTGAATTCGGCTAGCTGTTGAGTTAGAAAGTCCAATTGCTGATTGAATTCATTAGCCTGATCCACTGGACTGAGTTCTGCAGTTACTGTTTTAGCTTCTTCTTTCATGAAAGATTCATTGCTTAAGTACAGATGTTGATTTCTGGCAACTGTATCAATAAGCTCTTGAGCCTCTTCAATTGTTTTTCTCATATGTATAGATCCACCAGCTGAGTGGTCTAGAGAAATCTGAGCTTTTTCTGTAAGCCCATAGTAGAAGATGTCTAATTGCACCCATTCCGAAAACATTTCAGAGGGGCATTTTCTTAGCAACTCTCTGTATCTCTCCCAGGCATCATAAAGAGATTCATTATCTCCTTGTTTGAAGCCTTGGATGCTTAGCCTTAGCTGTGTCATCCTTTTTGGAGGGAAATAGTGATTCAGGAATTTTTCTGACAGCTGTTTCCATGTTTTTATGCTGTTCTTAGGCTGGTTATTTAACCACCTCTTAGCTTGATCTTTTACAGCAAATGGAAACAGTAATAGTCTGTAGACATCCTGATCTACTTCCTTATCATGTACTGTATCAGTAATTTACAGAAATTGTGCCAGAAATTCTGTAGGTTCTTCATGTGGAAGACCAGAATACTGGCAATTTTGCTGCACCATGATAATGAGCTGAGGATTCAGCTCAAAGCTACTAACTCCAATGGAGGGTATACAGATACTACTCCCATATGAAGCAGTAGTGGGGTTAGCATATGACCCCAGAGTCCTCTTGGACTGTTCATTCCTACTTGCTTCCATGATTGAATACAAGTTGAGAATTATTTATTTTATAGTAATGGAATAACACAAAATGGGATATAGATATAAAAATATTTTGAAGATATTTTGTGAAAGAAAATTATTATTATTATTATTATTTTTTAAATAAAATAAAAACGAAATAAATAAAAGAAAGTGGACATATTTTTGAAATTGAAAATTGAATTTTTATGTGAGATTTTCGAAAAAAATAGTTCAAAATTAGTTAGAAAAGATATTTTTTTTTTGAATTTTGAATTTTATGATGAAAGAGAAAAACACACAAAAGACACAAGATTTAAAATTTTTAGATCTAATGCTCCTTATTTTCGAAAATTTTTGGAGGGAAAACACCAAGGAACACCAAACTTAAAAATTTTAAGATCAAGACACAAGAAAAACTCAAGAACACTTTGAAGATTCACAAGAACACCAAGAACACAAGAAAAAACACCAAACTTAAAATTTTTAGAAAATCAAGACAAGTTTTCGAAAATTAAAGAAAGATTAACAAGAAAACACCAAACTTAAAGTTTGGCACAAGATCAAATTAAGAAAAATTATTTTTGAAAAAGATTTTCAAAAGTACTGGTGCTCCCTTATCAAGAATATAAACCAATGCTTTAGCCAATTGGGAATAAATATGACACTTGATGCAGATATTCCAATTAGTGCTTTAAAAGGAACACAAGTGAAACAAGAAAAGACACAAAGCAAGAAAAACTCAAGATCAAACAAGAAAAATAAGCAAGAACAACTTGAAGATTAATAAAGAACAAAGATCACAAATCGAAAATTTTAAAGAAAAATATGAGATATGCAGTTGACACCAAACTTAGAACAAGACACTAAAACTCACGAAAGTTAGCAATTAATTAAAAGAAAAATAATAAATTTTGAAAAAAATTTTTTTGAAAAGAAACTATCCTATCAATATTGATTTAATGACTCTATAAAAATAAGAACAAAAATAAAAATAAATTATTCCTAATCTAAGAAATAAAATAAGCCTTCAATTGTCCAAACTCAATAATCCCCGGCAACGGCGCCAAAAACTTGGTGCACGAATTTGTGATTCGCACAACTAACCAGCAAGTGCACTGGGTCGTCCAAGTAATACCTTACGTGAGTAAGGATCGATCCCACGGAGATTATTGGCTTGAAGCAATCAATGTTTATTTTATTTGTCTTAGTCAGGATTTCAAGAAAATTGTTTGGACTACTTGAACAATAGAGTTACTTGTTTATAAAGGATTGTGGAATATGTTGGAGTTTGGAGATGCTTTGTCCTTTGACTTCAACTCTTCCTTGAAATCTCTTCTCACACGCAGGTTCCTTCCATGGCAAGCTCTATGTAGGGTGTCACCGTTGTCAGTGGCTACTTCCATCCTCTCAGTGAAAACGTTCCTATGCTCTGTCACAGCACGGCTAATCATCTGTCGGTTCTCAATCAGGTTGGAATAGAATCCATTGATTCTTTTGCGTCTGTCACTAACGCCCAGCCCTCAGGAGTTTGAAGCACGTCACAGTCATTCAATCCCGGAATCCTACTCGGAATACCACAGACAAGGTTTAGACTTTCCGGATTCTCATGAATGCCGCCATCCATCTAGCTTATACCACGAAGATTCTGTTGGGGAATCTAAGAGATATTCATCAGTCTGATGTAGAACGGAGGTGGTTGTCAGGCACACGTTCATGGATTGAGGAAGGTGATGAGTGTCACGGATCATCACCTTCTTCACTATTAAGCGCGAATAAACATCTTAGATAAGAACAAGCGTGTTTGAATGGAAAACAAAGGAATTGTATTAAATCATCGAGACGCTGCAGAGCTCCTCACCCCCAACAATGGAGTTTAGAGACTCATGCCGTCAAAAGTATGTAATTCAGATCTGAAAATGTCATGAGGTACAAGATAAGTCTCTAAAAGTTGTTTAAATAGTAAACTAGTAACCTAGGTTTACAGAAAATGAGTAAACTAAGATAATTGGTGCAGAAATCCACTTCTGGGGCCCACTTGGTGTGTGCTGGGGCTGAGACTAATGCTTTCCACGTGTGGAGGCCTTTCCTGGCGTCAAACTCCAGGTTATGACGTGTTTTGGGCGTTCAACTCCGGATCATGACGTTTTTCTGGCGTTTAACTCCAGACAGCAGCATGAACTTGGCGTTTAACGCCAAGTTACGTCGTCTATCCTTGCGCAAAGTATGGACTATTATATATTGCTGGAAAGCCCTGGATGTCTACTTTCCAACGCCGTTGAGACCGCGCCAATTGGACTCCTGTAGCTCCAGAAAATCCATTTCGAGTGCAGGGAGGTCAGGATCCAACAGCATCAGCAGTCCTTTTTCAGCCTAAGTCAGATTTTTGCTCAGCTCCCTCAATTTCAGCCAGAAAATACCTGAAATCACAGAAAAACACACAAACTCATAGTAAAGTCCAGAAATATGATTTTTGCCTAAAAACTAATATTATTTTACTAAAAACTAACTGAAACATGCTAAAATCTACATGAAATTACCCCCAAAAAGCGTATAAAATATCCGCTCATCAACTAGCTACTAGGGTTTACATGAGTAAGTAATTGATGCATAAATCCACTTCCAGGGCCCACTTGGTGTATGCTTGGGCTGAGCTTGATCTATCCACGAGCTGAGGCTTTTCTTGGAGTTGAACGCCAAGTTATAACGTGTTTTGGGCGTTCAACTCCAGATCATGACGTGTTTCTAGCGTTTAACTCCAGACAGCAGCATGTACTTGGAGTTCAACGCCAAGTTACGTCATCAATTTCCGAATAAAGTATGGACTATTATATATTGCTGGAAAGCTCTGGATATCTACTTTTCAACGCCGTTGAGAGCGCGTCAGTTGGAGTTCTGTAGCTCTAAAAAATCTATTTTGAGTGCAGGGAGGTCAGATTCCAACAACATCAGCAGTCCTTTTGTCAGCCTTTTTCAGAGTTTTGCTCAGGTCCCTCAATTTCAGCCAGAAATTACCTGAAATTACAGAAAAACACACAAACTCATAGTAAAGTCCAGAAATGTGAATTTAACATAAAAACTAATGAAAACATCCCTAAAAGTAGCTTGAACTTACTAAAAACTACCTAAAAACAATGCCAAAAAGCGTATAAATTATCTGCTCATCACAACACCAAACTTAAATTGTTGCTTGTCCCCAAGCAACTGAAAATCAAATAGGACAAAAAGAAGAGAATATACTATAAATTCCAAAATATCAATGAATATTAATTCTAATTAGATGAGCGGGACTTGTAGCTTTTTGCTTCTGAACAGTTTTGGCATCTCACTTTTTCCTTTGAAGTTTAGAATGATTGGCTTCTCTAGGAACTTAGATTTTTGGATAGTGTTATTGACTTTCCTAGTTAAGCATGTTGATTCTTGAACACAGCTACTTGTGAGTCTTGGCCGTGGCCCTAAGCACTTTGTCTTCCAGTATTACCACCGGATACATAAATGCCACAGACACATAACAGGGTGAACCTTTTCAGATTGTGACTCAGCTTTGCTAGAGTCCCCAGTTAGTGGTGTCCAGAGCTCTTAAGCACACTCTTTTTGCTTTGGATCACTTTTTACCCTTGCTTTTTGGTTTTAAGGGCTATTGGCTTTTTCTGTTTGCTTTTTTTTTCGCAAGCTTCTTCTTTTTCACTGCTTTTTCTTGCTTCAAGAATCAATTTCATGATTTTTCAGATCATCAATAACATTTCTCTTTGTTCATCATTCTTTCAAGAGCCAACAGTTTTAACATTCATAAACAACAAGATCAAAAATATGCACTGTTCAAGCATTCATTCAGAAAACAAAAAGTATTGTCACCACATCAATATAATTAAACTAAATTCAAGGATAAATTCGAAATTTATGTACTTCTTGTTCTTTTGAATTAAAGCATATTTCATTTAAGAGAGGTGAAGGATTAATGGATTTTATTCATAGCTTTAAGACATAGTTACTACATACTAATGATCATGAAGTAGAGGCACAAAACATAGATAATCATAACATATAAACCGAAAAACAGAAAGAAATAAGAACAAGGAATGAATCCACCTTAGTGGCGTCTTCTTCTTGAAGGACCAACAATGTCCTTAAGATCTTTTATGTCCCTTCCTTGCCTTTGTTGCTCCTCCCTCATTGCTCTCTGATCTTCCACCCTTAATTGTTCCACATTATCGCTCAAATCTTCTAAGGAAGTGTTGAGTTGTTCCCAATAGTTGTTGGGAGGAAAGTGCATCCCTTGAGGCATCTCAGGGATTTCTTGATGATGAGCTTCCTCATGCATCTCTTGAGAACCGTGGAGGATCTCTCTTACTTGCTCCATCCTCTTCTTGGTGATGGGCTTATTCTCTTCAATGGAGATGTCTCCTTCTATGGTAACTCCAGCTGAGTAGCATAGATGGAAAATAAGGTGAGGAAAAGCTAGCCTTGCCATGGTGGAGGGCTTTTCGGCTATTTTGTAGAATTAATTGGAGATGACTTCATGAACTTCTACTTCCTCTCCAATCATGATGCTATGAATCATGATGGCCCGATCCACAGTAACTTCAGATCGGTTGCTAGTGGGAATGATGGAGCGTTGAATGAACTCCAACCATCCTCTAGCTACAGGCTTGAGGTCCAGTCTTCTTACTTGGACTGGCTTGCCTTTGGAGTCTCTCTTCCATTGAGCTCCTTCCCACATATGTCCATTAGGACTTGGTCCAACCTTTGATTAAAGTTGACCCTTCTAGTGTAGGGGCGTTCATCTCCTTGCATCATGGGCAAGTGGAACGCCAACCTCACATTCTCCGGACTAAAATCTAAGTATTTCCCCCGAACCATTGTGAGATAATTCTTTGGACTCGGGTTCATACTTTGATCATGGTTCCTAGTGATCCATGCATTGGCATAGAACTCTTGAACCATTAAGATTTCGACTTGTTGCATGGGGTTGGTTAGGACTTCCCAACCTCTTCTTCGGATTTCATGTCGGATCTCCGGATACTCATTTTTCTTGAGCTTGAAAAGGGACCTCAGGGATCACCTTCTTCTTTGCCACAACATCATAGAAGTGGTCTTGATGGCTCTTGGAGATGAATCTTTCCATCTCCCATGACTCGGAGGTGGAAGCTTTTGTCTTCCCTTTTCCTTTTCTAGAGGATTCTCCGGCCTTAAGTGCCATTGATGGTAATGGAAAAACAAAAAGCTTATGCTTTTACCACACCAAACTTTAAAATATTGCTCGCCCTCGAGCAAGAGAAGAAAGAAGAGAAGAAGAAGAAGAAGAAAATGGAGGAGAGTGAGGGGAGATGGATTCGGCCAAGGTATAGTAGAGGGGGTAGTGTTGTGTGAAAATGAAGTAGAATGGAAGGGTATATATAGGGAGAGGGGAGAGGGTAGGTTCGGCCATTTAGGGTGGGATTGGGTGGGAAAATGTTTTTGAATTTTGAAGGTAGGTGGGGTTTATGGGGAAGAGTGGATGGATGTGAGTGGTGAATAGGTGATTGGGAAGAGAGATTGAGGTGATTGGTGAAGGGTTTTTGGGAAGTGTGACATGGGAAAGAGTAAAATAGGATTAGGAGGTAAGGTGGGAATATAGTAGGTGGGGATCCTGTGGGATCCACAGATCCTGAGGTGTCAAGGAATTCCATCCCTGCACCAAATAGGCATGTAAAATGCCTTTGCACACCATTTTGGCGTTTAAACGCCGAGTGGTGAACATTTTGGGCGTTCAACGCCCATATGTAACATGTTTCTGGCCTTGTTACTGGCGTTCAGTGCCAGCTTTTCTTTTAGGCACATTCCTGGCGTTCAAACGCCAGAATGTTGCTTGTTTCTGGCGTTCAGCGCCAGATTCATGCTCTGTTCTGGCGTTGAACGCCAGCCAGATGCTCCTTACTGGCGTTGAACGCCAGTCTGTGCTTCCTCCAGGGTGTGATTTTTCTTCTGCTATTTTGATTCGTTTTAATTTTATATTTTTTCGTGATTCCACATGATCATGTACCTAATAAAACCAAAATAACAATAAAATAAATAAAATAAAAATGAGATAAATAAATTGGGTTGCCTCCCAACAAGCGCTTCTTTAATGTCAATAGCTTGACAGTGGCTCTCATGGAGCCAAAAAGGTGATCAGGTCAATGTTGTATAGTCCCAACACCAAACTTAGAGTTTGGATATGGGGTCTTAACACCAAACTTAGAGTTTGGTTGTGGCCTTCCAACACCAAACTTAGAGTTTGACTGTGGGGGCTCTTCTTGACTCTGAACTGAGAGAAGCTCTTCATGCTTACTCTCTTTTGTCACGAGAGATGGCATGTGCCTTAAACACAAGGTAGTCCCCATTCAATGAAGGACTAATTCACCTCTGTTGACATCTATCACAGCTTCTGCTGTGGCTAGGAAAGGTCTTCCAAGGATGATGCATTCATCCTCTTCCTTCCTAGTGTCTAAGATTATGAAATCAGCAGGGATGTAAAGGCCTTCAACCTTTACTAACACGTCCTCTACTATTCCATAAGCTTGTCTCAATGACTTGTCTGCCAATTGTAATGAGAACAAGGCAGGTTGTACCTCAATGATCCCAGCTTCTCCATTACAGAGAGTGGCATAAGATTTATCCCGGACCCCAGATCACATAGAGCTTTTTCAAAGGTCATGGTGCCTATGGTACAAGGTATTAAGAACTTGCCAGGATCTTGTCTTTTTTGAGGTAAAATTTGCTGAATCCAGGTATCCAGTTCATTAATGAGCAAAGGAGGTTCACTTTCCCAAGTCTCATTACCAAACAACTTGGCATTCAGCTTCATGATAGCTCCTAAATATTGAGCAACTTGCTCTCCAGTCACATCTTCATCCTCTTCAGAGGAAGAATAGTCTTCAGAGCTCATGAATGGCAGAAGAAGGTTTAATGGAATCTCTATGGTCTCTATATGAGCCTCAGATTCCTTTGGATCCTTAATAGGAAACTCCTTCTTGCTTGAGGGACGTCCCAGGAGGTCTTCCTCACTAGGATTTTCGTCCTCCTCCTCCCTTGTGCATTCGGCCATATTGATTATATCAATGGCTTTTGGTGGACGAAATTGTGATCACTTGTTATTTGTTTATAAAGGATGTATACTCTTATGGCACTGTTTATTTTCTTCACAACTCCGTTCAACTAACCAGCAAGTGTACTGGGTCGTCCAAGTAATAACCTTACGTGAGTAAGGGTCGAATCCACAGAGATTGTTGGTATGAAGCAAGCTATGGTCACCTGCAAATCTCAGTTAGGCGGATTTAAATGATATTTAATTAGATTCCATAAAATAGAAAATAAATAATAAAAAGGATAGAGATACTATGTAGATTCATTGGTAGGAATTTCAGTAAGCGGAATGGAGATGCTGTAGAGCTCTCGGACGCCTGCTCTCCTATTCCTTCTACCCAATCCTTCTTACTCCTTCCATGGCAAGCTTTGTATAGGGGTTCACATCAACTGTGGCTACTTTCGATCCTCTCGGGGAAATATCCTATGCGGCTGTCACTCGCACAGCTAACCAGTCTGGAGGCATCACCCAGGTTGATGGCTACATCCCATCCTCGCAGTGAAAGCTAATGCTCACGCACTCTGTCACAGTACGGCCAATCACTGGTTGGTTCCCCCCCTACTGGAATAGAATCCATTGATTCTTTTGCGTTGTCACTACGCCAGCAGGTTACAAGTTTGAAGCACGTCACAGTCATTCATTACCGGAATCCTACTCGGACACCACAGACAAGGTAGACTTTCCGGATTCCCAGGATCCTACTCGGAACACCACAGACAAGGTTGGACTTTCCGGATCCTCATAAATGCCGCCATCCATCTAGCTTATACCACGAAGATTCTGTTGGGGAATCTAAGAGATACACATTCAAGCTTCTTTGCATGTAGAACGGAAGTGGTTGTCAATCACGCACGTTCATAAGTGAGAATGATAATGAGGGTTATCTAACTCATCACATTCATCATGTTCTTGGGTACGAATGAATATCTTGGAATAAGAATAAAAGAGGAATGAATAAAAGAAGATAGAATTTCATTAATACTTGAGGTACAGCAGAGCTCCACACCCTTAATCTATGGTGTGCAGAAATCCACCGTTGAAAATATAAGTGAAAGAGGTTCAGGCATGGCCGAATGGCCAGCCCCCTAAACCGTGATCAATGATCTCCTAAGATGAAGAATAAAACAAAACTGAGACCAAAGATGTCTAATACAATAGATAAATGTCCTATATATACTAGACTAGCTACTAGGGTTTACATGAGTAAGTAATTGATGCATAATCCACTTCCGGGGCCCACTTGGTGTGTGCTTGGGCTGAGCTTGATCAATCACGAGCTGAGGCATTTCTTGGCGTTGAACTTTGAGTTATGACGTGTTTTGGGCGTTCAACTCCGGATCATGACGTTTTTCTGGCGTTTAACTCCAGACAGCAGCATGAACTTGGCGTTTAACGCCAAGTTACGTCGTCATTCTTCGAATAAAGCATAAACTATTATATATTGCTGGAAAGCCCTGGATGTCTACTTTCCAACGCCATTGAGAGTGCGCCAATTGGAGTTCTGTAGCTCCAGAAAATCCATTTCGAGTGCAGGGAGGTCAGAATCCAACAGCATCAGCAGTCTTTTGTCAGCCTTTTTCAGAGTTTGCTCAAATCCCTCAATTTCAGTCAGAATTACCTGAAATCACAGAAAA